>NC_085141.1:250499575-250825555 GCF_024139115.2 Armigeres subalbatus
TGGGCTCTTGAGGACATTTATTCCTTGCCGTTTTAAAAACATTTGAAATGCAAAAGAATTGAAGGGAGGGCCGCCATCGGAAACTAGCACGTCTGGTAAACCAAATCTGGAGAAGAAGCCCACAAGTTTCTTTAACACCTTCTTACAATCTGTACCATTTTTCATCCAATCCACTTCTATCCATTTGGAATAGCTATCAACTGTCAATAAGAAGGTGTGATGAGCAAAATGAAAAAAATCAATATGAATTCTACTGAAGGGACGTGTTGTTGGTATCCATTTAGATTCAGTTTTAACCTTTGGAACTATAGCCATACTATTGCACGTATCACAGCAAGTAACAAATCTTTCAATGTCCGCATTGATACCAAACCAATAAACGCTGGTTCTGGCTAACCGTTTCATTTTAACGATACCTGAGTGATTAGCGTGCAAAAGTTTTAAAATCTGTTTTCTCATCGTCTGTGGTACAACTACTCTGTTTTGATATAGAAGACATTTATCTACTAATTCCAAATCTTGTTGATTAGCGAATACATTGATATATCTTTTATCTACTTTTGTTGGCCATCCTTTTGCATGAAGAAAATGACTGATTGTAAAAATTCATCCCTTGAAGTTTCTTCAGCAATCATGTTAAAATCCATAGGACATTCGTCACTAAAATTAATGCTACCGATTAATTCCTTATCAAACTCATCTGGGACTGAAACATTTAACGGGAAGCGGGAACAAAAGTCAGCATTCCCCATTCGTTCCGATGGCCTATAACTTATTTCAAATTCGTATATTGACATTTCAAGCACAAATCTCTGTAATCGAGTAGCATAAATAGAGTTCTTTCCCTCTTTTCCAAATATTCCTACCAATGGCTTATGATCTGTGTAGATGAAAAATTTTTTGCCAAATAGAAATTTGTGAAATTTTTTCACCGTGCATACTAAAGCCAATGCTTCCAAATGAAGAATTGGGTAATTCTTCTGGGCAGCGTTTAAGGAAAATGATGCGAAATATATAGGTTTTTCTTCTTCTTCTATAATATGAGCCATCACTCCTCCAAGGCCATAGCCCGAAGCATCAGAGACAATAACAATTGGCTTATTCGGGTCATAAAATTCCAGAAAATTAGTATTTATCAACGATTTTTTACTTTCTTCAAATGCCGTATTGCATCTTTCGTCCCAAATAAATTTACTGCCAGTTTTGAGCAAATTATACAAATAATATAGTTTAGATGACAGTCGGGGTATAAATTTATGGTAATAATTAATTAAACCCAGAAATGATTTGAGTTCCGTAGTATTTTTAGGTGCTTTGGCTTCCTCTATAGTAGTAATCTTGTCTGGACATGGTTTTAATCCATGTTCACTTATAACGTGTCCTAAATGTATTAAATTATTTACAAAAAACTTACATTTGTCCCAATTGACTTTAATATTAGCCTTTGCCAATCTGTCAAGTACCACCATTAGCTTTGCTTTACAATCATCAAGATCCTTTCCTGCGATTAAAACATCGTCCAAATACACCGAAACATTTTCTATTCCATTTAGAACCTGATCCATGACTTGTTGGAAAATTGCCGCACTTGAAGACGCGCCTTGCGGCAATCTATTATAGATATAGAGTCCTTTAATGGTATTAATCACCATAAATTGCCTAGACTTGTCAGATAATAACAACTGTGTGTATGCTCCTTCGAGGTCCAAGGAGCAAAATACTTTGCAATTAGCCAAACCCGCAAAAACATCTTGTGCTGTTGGTAATGGGTAACTATTCGGGATAATGCATTTATTCACCGAAACTTTACAATCGATGACTAATCTAATTTCGTTATTTTTTTTCATCACTACGATAACTGGCGATGCCCATTCACTCGTCTTGATCGGGGTTATGACCTTTTCCCTCTCCAATTTGTCTAAATAAGCCAGAACTTTATCCTTCAACCGGTACGGGACGTTATACGCTTTTTTAAAGATCGGATCTTGACATTTTATTACTAAATCGGCTTCAAAACCTTTGATTGGAGAAGAGAAATTTTTCACAAAAACGCTTTTATATTTATGTCTAAGTTGTTCAATTATTTCTTCTTGTGTAGTTAACGTAGTGCTCGTTATATTATTGATGAAAAATTGTCGCCATTTCGGGAAAAAAGCATCCAACCATGGTCTTCCAAAAAGTGGAATGAAATAGTTGTCACAATTAAGTACTAACAGTTTCATTTTCTTGGAAATTCCCTTTAAGGTGATTATACAATCAAGCCATGTGGTGAATTTCAAATTCACCATACGGTTTTCTACTCCTATTATCAAAAGATCAAATCTACCGTAATAATTTTCGTTCAATGCTGAAATTGAAGTCGATTGTTTAGCACAAGTAAGCAAACGATCTACGAATGTTTCATCCCCATGGGCATTGTGGTTCTCTCAATTCGTGCTCTTGAAAAATCACAAGAAAAAGTATGTGGTTTCCAAGATGGCCGATTTGTGGCTTTGTTGTATAACTACCTTAAACACACCGTAACATCTACTTCTCCTTCAGTAACAAGTTGTGAACCATTCACAACAATCAACTGTTTTTTGCTTTTTGATAGCTTATTCTGGAAATAGTCATAATATTGGTTTTTGCCCATCACGGTCACAGACGATCCACAATCTACCTCCATATTGAACGGCACATTATTAATCTTTACATTTAATAAACAAGGATCGCTAATTCTTCCAATAGAAGCCACATGCATACATTCAATCAAAAAATTCTCACCCTCTACTTCACTCTCGCTGTCCGACTCAGTGCGCATTCTGTTGACCAATTCACTCAAATATAGTTCCGGATTGTCGCCTGATTCATTTGAATTCATCTTGTTTACCGCATCCCTCTTCATGTTTTTCAATTTAAAGCATTTGCGCTTAATATGACCCTTTACTTTGCAGAAATCACACACCATTTGAGAATAATCAGGACTTTTCCATCGTCGAGGACCTTCGTCATTCATCTGCATTCCATCGTTCCATCGCCTATTGTCCGATTGCCTGCTTTGTCCATTGTTTGTGCGCCATTGCCTGTTGCGCCATTGATCCTTTTTATACGGTGAATAACCTAATCTGCTTTTAACTGAGCCACGTTCAACCCGGCCTTCATTTTGTAGCGATCTAGATGCTAATTCCATAGTAGCTGCTAGTCTTTGCAATCTTGTTCCAGATCCCCCGTTAGCTTTAAGTGCAGCTATTTGATCGAGCCCACTATTAAAATCCATATTTATGGCATTATTTCTTGCAATCTCCCAAGTAGCTATTAATTTCTCAGCACTCTCCAAGCTAAGTTTCTCTTCATTGAGAAGTCTCTGCTGGAGTGCCTTGTCACGAATCCCAGCGACTATACGATCTCTAACGGCCATTTCTTTAAAGTTCTCGAAGTTGCAAAATTCAGCCTGAAGTTTGACTGATAATACAAAATCCTCCAATGACTCATCTGGCTGTTGCATTCTAACATTGAATTTTAGGCGCTGTACCAAATCTGATTCCGTCTTATCTAGTCTAGCTTTCAATTTGGAAACCATTTCAGTGTAGTCAATTTGTGCTAAATCCGTGTTAGGATACAACAGCTTGAGTTCTCGGAAGATCACCGGACCACTTAAAGTAATGAAATGATCCCTTTTGGCGTCATCGGGAACCTTATTCATGTTAAAAAAAAATCTGAGTCTGTCCACCCAATCACTGAATGAACAACCCTTCCGAAAAGGTTCCAGTGTGGTTGTAATATTGGACTGAGCCATTGGTATTATAAATAAGTCAATATGCAACAGCAGGAATTAGCTAATAGGCAATAACTTCAGATACAGCTTCCCAAAAGTTAAAAAAGATCAAACTCACCGGAACTCGTCGTCAGCATTTACCGACCCAGGGATTAGAGGGATTTCCTACTCGCGGCAATGCCAGTCAGCAACCTCACGAGCCGTCAATTGACGAAATAAATGGCCAGGCTGGATGTGGAATTACCGGCAATGTCTCACTTTCTTGCTGTTTTATCTACACAAAATAGAAGAAAAATGAATTAGTAAAAAGGCCTACTTATTGTCCTTTTGCTATTCAGTTTCTTTTCTTTGTTCCAGTCTATTATATCATCATAATAAAACTGATAATAGATAAAGAAATCACTCGGCGTCCAAAATGGCCTCCCTAATGTGAAAAATATCACTTTAGAATTTCAAACTGTGCAATGGCTAAATGATCAGCAGATGTTGAACTGATACGTACACTTCACCAGTTGTTAGAAGCTAAGGTTCTAAAGATTCTCTCACTGATGGATCACTCGTTAGATAATCTGTCCAGAATAGGGAAATCTTCCAGAATTAGTAACGTGTCCAGCTATGTCCCTAGCATAAGTGTTCCAGATTCTTCCTTCAGCAAGATTCTTCCTCTGCATCAGCCAAACGCAAAGTCCGCCGAAATATGTCTATGGTAGCACAGTAACTTGACCTTGACACTTTTTATCACTCGTCGCCACTATTATAATTTAAAGAACTGTTCGGTAGGAGGAAATAAAATAAACTACTGATTGCTTTGACGTCTCCAAATGAACTAACTCATCTCATTTTTATTCTCGTCGTTCTAGCTTCTACACATACGTATGATATCATATTTCTACCGTTTAACGGGTTTCGCCCGATAATCGACTGAGCTTTCGCCCACACACTAAATCTATATACTTCAGTGGTGAATTTGAAATTCATCACGGGATTATTTGTACAGTCGCCTCTCCATATCTCGATATTGAAGGGACCATCGAGATAGGGAGAAGAAGGAAAATTGAAATGGCTGCTAGATCCAAAAAAGCTCGTTGCTATGAAAAGCGACAACAAAACAAGTGTCATATCTTGTTGTTGATATGTTTGTTATTGTCCACAGATGGTCTAGTAGCCTAAAAATGTGAACATGTCGACAAAAGGAGAGTGAATCCAGAACAGAATATGATCAGAACACATCGAGATAGAGAGATATCGAGATAGGGAGGTTATCGAGATGTAGAGTACCCAAATGTATGTAGATTGAAGGGACCGTGGAAACCATCGACATAGGGAGAGATATCGAGATCAGTACTGGAAAAGGTCGTGATCGTCATAAGACAGAGAGCAAGGCGACTTTTTCTATTTCAGGCGACCAAATGAAAGAATCATGGGTTCTTTGATCAATTTTGCATGAAAGGCAGACATGAAAGAATGTTGTGCTTTAAAATAAAATTAAAATTTCTGAGGTATTTTAATAAATACATGCGAAGAATAGTGACTAGTCGTCAAATTAATCATATTCCTTTAATTCGCCGAGTTGGAAGTGGTAATAAACACAAAAATAAAGCCGATATTGCACACTTTCATGCCCTGTCACGAAACAAATATTTTTTGAGATTTTTGTAGCATGCCATTCATACTTCGCGTTTCTATAGATATTGAAAGGGGCAGATATGTAAACATCGCGTGACATCTCTCATTGAAAATGAGAAATTCCAGTACTGATCGAGATACAGAACATCGAGATGTAGAGAGTCGACTGTATCCAGTTTTCCGCGAGCGGCAATTGGCGCTTTGATGTTGCATGAAGAAGAAGAAGCAGAAAGATGATACTTAAAAAAAAATCCACGGGTAAGCATACGAAGAAGTTTTTAAAACTCTTCTCAAAAATTCAAAAAGCAATTTAATTGAAATACAATTAATTAAATTGCTTTTAGAGTTTTTGAGAAGAATTTTAAACTTGAGCAGGCATGAGCAGGACAGGGAGAAATTTCGAGCTACTTCAAGCTCTCATTGGACAGCACTATTTTTCTGCTTCTTCTCCTTCATGCAATATTATAGCGACAATGGCCGCCATCAGCTTGCCTGATGCGGGTTAGTCTCTAATCCAGCTCTTCGCGCACGGTAATGGCGGCTCTGTTAATTTAAAAGTGTATCCGTCCCTGTACTTCTTTGACATCTGGCTTGGGTTTGACATTTCGATTACCCTCTCCACTCATCCTGGAACAGGAGGAAACGGAATGTCAAACCCATGCCAGATGTCAAAAAAGTACAGAAACGTAGAGTGTGGCCGACCCAGCCCCACTTCCGATCCCGAATTTCTGTTGCTATCGGCCTCTGGGGACAACGACGATGGAGCTCGTTGTTTGAGATCCAGTTGTGAGGCCACCAGGCCCGAATTATATACCGCAGGCATCTGTTAATGAACACCTGCAGCCGTTGAGTGTTCTCCACTGATACACACCATGTTTCGCTAGCGTATAACAGCCCAGATTTCACGTTAGAGTTGAAAATTCGTATTTTGGTGCGTTCACTTATCTGCCTGTTTTTCCAGATATTTCTTAAATTCGCAAAGGCAGCCCTTGCTTTCTTGATCCGTGCGCCTATGTCAATCTTGGTACCGCCGTCTGACGCCATTTGGCTACCAAGATATTGGAAGCTTTCAACATTCTCCACTGGTTGCCCGGCTACTGTGAAACTGGAAGGAGTCACCGTGTTTACATCCAACGATTTGGTTTTGTTGACGTTGATGACTAAACCTGCCGAAGAGGAGCGCTCGGCAAGGTCGTTGAGCTTACTCTGCATATCAGAGCGCCGTTGCGCGAGGAGTGCAACGTCATCCGCCAATTCGAAGTCATTTAGGTGCTCCATGGTTATAGGGTGCCATAACAGCCCGCGGTAATCTCGTCGATTACGATGAGGACCAGTAACGGTGATAGAATACATCCTTGCCTCATACCAGCTACGACCCGGATAGGGTCGGACAAGACCCCATTGTGCAGCACTCTACACGAGAAGGCCTCGTACTGTGCCTCGATGAGGCCGATGATTTTCTCAGGAACTCCCTTGCGTCTCAGGGCGCCCCACATATTCTCGTGATTGAGACGGTCGAAAGCTTTTTCGTAGTCAATGAATACCAAGTAAATGGACTCTTGGAATTCGTTGACCTGCTCCAGAATGATGCAGAGCGTGACAATATGGTCCACACAGGATCTTCCGGCACGGAATCCGGCTTGCTGCCGCCGGAGAGTCGCATCGATCTTCTCCTGAGTCCGGGCTAGGATAATTTTGCACAGAACTTTGAGAACGGTACACAGCAACATAATGCCTCGCCAGTTATCGCATACAGTCAGGTCACCCTTTTTGGGCACCTTCACTAAGATACCTTGCATCCAGTCGACCGGGAAAGTTACGGTGTCCCAGATATTACGAAATAAACGATGCAGTAGTTGACCGGATGTCATGGGGTCAGCTTTGAGCATCTCGGCTGATATGCGGTTTATTCGATGGATGGCTGTTTGAATCTCTAGCAGTGATGGAGCTTCGGTATAGACGCGTGTTATACGTCGGATCCTAGGCAGATCATGCCGAGGTGGTGATGACCTCGCTGGGACTTGAAAAAGTTGTTCGAAGTGCTCGAACCAGCGTTTCAGCTGGTCAGTTGGGTCGGTCAATAACTGATCATTCGCGTCTTTCACAGGCATCGTTGCATTCATCTTCGCCCCGCTTAAGCGTCGTAAGATATCGTAGAGGAGGCGAATTTCCCCGGTTGTGGCGGCTCTCTCTCCTTCGTCGGCCAGAGAGTCTGCCCACGCTCGCTTGTCCCGTCGACATGAGCGTTTTACTTCCTTCTCAAGAGCCGCGTATCGTTGACGGGCTAAGACTTTGGCTCCTCTGGTTTTCGATCGCTCTATCGCGGCTTTGGCTTCTCTTCGCTCCTCTATCTTTCTCCAGGTCTCATCGGTGATCCATTGTTTTCTCTGGGTGCGTAGTTCTCCCAGATTATTCTCGCTGGTGGTGATGAAGGCATTCTTGATGGCGGTCCATTGGTCTTCCACGCTGCCACCTTCCGGAATATCTGCAGCACGCGTCTCCAGTTCTTCAAGGAAGACCGTTTCACCGTGGCATCTTCCAGTCGGCGTGTGTTCGTCCAATCGTCGTCCAATTATTTCCTCCTGCCGACGAATCCGCGCAATGCGCAGGCGTATTTCGCCGATGAGGTGATGATCAGACGCGATATCGGCACTACGTTTATTCCGTACATCAAGAAGGCTCCGTTTCCATTTTCGGCTGATGCAGATGTAGTCGATTTGATTTTCTGTAAAGCCGTCACGGGAGACCCACGTGACCTTGTGAACCGGTCGATGAGGGAAGAGCGATCCCCCGATCACCATGTCGTTATTACCACAAAATTCTGCGAACAGCTCTCCGTTTTCTCACATTCCTCCGATACCATGGCGTCCCATAATGCGCTCATGGTTCGAGTTGTCCGATCCGATCTTCGCATTGAAGTCGCCCAAACAGATCTTGATATCACCCTTCGGAATTCTATCTACGACGGCATTGAGTTGACTGTAAAAGTTCTCTTTGTCTTGCAGATCTGCAGCATCGGTTGGCGCATAACATTGGATTATAGTAAGGTCTCGGACCCGTGTTCTAAATCTGGCAACGATTATCCTTTCACTTATAGGTTCCCACTTCATAAGCGCAGAGTGTGCCTGAGCGCTTAGTAGGAAGCCAACTCCGCAATGCCGGGGAGCGTGTTCACCTCGTAAACCAGCGTATAGCAGAACTTGTCCCGACGGCGTTCTGTGTTCTCCAAAGTTTGGCCAACGAACTTCACTCAGTCCCAGGATCTCAAGCTTCATGCGGCGTGCCTCATTGGCAAGTTGTGCCAATTTACCCTGCTGGGCTAGGGTTAAAACGTTCCATGTTCCTATTCGTGTCCGTTGTTTCGCGCTAAGAGTCGTTGCCGTAAAAACAGTCCGTATTCTTTCATTATCGGATTCTCGAACAAATTGATGTTTCGGGAACAGTAGGTTGTTGGCCCAAGGTTCCCTATCTACCGGGATGGGGCTGCCATCTTAGGTATAGCTTCCGGGAAATAGCATTTCACACTCAGCCGCTGGATGACAGAACAGACGCTGTTGGAGCCGCACCTCCTTGGTGAACAGACGCTCGGTCAGTCGGGTCAAATTTGTTTGAAGTCCCACCCAACACCAGGACTAGGCTAGTGCGCTTTGAGCGGCACACGGTCGTTTTGATAGGGCCTGCTTGGCGACACATGCAGCTTTTTATAGGAGTTCAACAGAGCCCACTGTCGAACCCCACCACATCCTAGGCAGACCCCACAAGACGCACCCTCTCACTCTAGCTGATGTCAGAAGGACAACAGCGCCCAGGCTGCACTACAGTCGCGATTCGCTGGTTGGGCCACGACCTCGGTCCAACTAACGAATTCGGTTTTTTAGTTGGGCCAACTGACAGCCATTTGAACACGTGTATTTCGACTTAACATCACAAATGATGTCCAGTGACGCCCAATTCCGTTTTCCGTGTTTACATTGAATTTTGACGTACGGTTGCTTTTTAGTTGGGCCATGGCCCAACCAGCGGAGGCCCAACTAAAAAGTGACCCAAGTATTAAAATCCCAACCAGCGAATCCCGACTGTACCAGCTAAGTACGCAACCCTTAGCTGGCGGTCAATTGTCATCGGAAGACCCGTGGAAGCGTGAGTAGTGGAACTTGTGAGGACCAGACTGCCGTAATCTGAAAAAGTGACGTATACGCCATTTTCCAAAAATAGTGTTAGCGAGTACTACTCATCGAGCTCTTTAACAGAAAAATGGAAAACATGCATGTTGTAAAAAGGCTGTTACGTCACTTTTCCAGATTACGGCAGCAGAGCTATGTTAGGCGCCCCTTCTCGGATGTCAACTCACCATTTCGCAGCCCAGCGGCCATTACCGCTCGTGGAAAACTGGATAATCACTATAAGCATACTCCGTATATCAGAGCACGTTGCCGTTGAGCTAGGAGTGGAACGTCATTCGCCAATTAAAACTTGTTTATAGGGGCTTCATGGTTAAAGCGTTAAAAGCTGCCATAGCCTGCAACCCGCGGTTTAGTTCACGGTCATCTATAGATGGGGTAAAATTGATCTTGTGGTGAATTTCAATTTCACCGCATGTTTTTCTACTCCCATTTCCAAAAACCAAAATTTTGCGTAATAATGTTTGTGCAGTTTTGATATTTAAGTCGATTGCTCAGCATAAGTTATCTGCCATTGTTTCACCCCGTATGCTTCTCTCAACTCGTGCTTCTGAAAAATTTCGGCCAAAGCATGTGGCTTTTATTCCAAGATGGCCGATTTGCGGCTTTGTTGTAAAATCACCTTTTAGACACACCACTATCTGAACTTATATATAGCAAGGAAACTGATTATTCTGCACCGACGTGATTTTTTGGCAAGGACGATCGTGCAGTAAATCTGACTGGACCATTTTGGTACCGATTTAAGTCCATAAATTTCATAATTTTAAAAAAATACTACTTATTGAAAGCTGGCAACGCTGACCCATTTGAAATGCACTCACGAGCAAACCGAGAGCTGGCGGTTTGAGTGAGTGCTTGACAGACAGAAGCGGCAAGCGCAACGAACGCAACGAAACTTCTGACCGGTCGGGTCGTTTTCGGTGTCAGTCCGTTGCAGAGTGTCGAAGGAGTAAGTTCAGTTTTCTTGAAGTGAAATTGTCGTACCGTTATAGTGGGTGTTAATGCTTCTCTTTCACCCTGTAGCATATTATACATCGCTCTTCTCTCCTGTGCAATTCGGAAAATTAAACAGGAAGAATCGCACCGTAGATTAGCATTTTTTTTTTCGCTGGTCACAGTCGTTTGGATAAAAAGCAGCAAAGAGGAGGCGGAGAAGGAAGGAAAAGCACTACGCACTCACACAAACGCGCGTGGAAAAGCGGTTGCGCTGTCTCTTTCGGGCTCGTTTCAGTCAAAGCGGTGGCGACTCTCAGCAGCAGTTGCCGTTTCACTCGTGTACGCGGCAGTAATTTTTTTCGTATATTTCACAAGCGCTTCATTGACCGTCGATAAAAGTTCAGTTTTTCCTCGCGGAGTAGACTCGCGTGCTGATAAAAGGTGCGGTGAAGTTTTTTTTTTCTCGTTATCAACATTTTTATTCGATTAGGTGTGAAGATTATTTTTGTGACATTACTCAGAGGAAATTCGGCTCGAGCGATAATTAATTTCCTTCGGATCCCCTCTGCACACTGGAACAAAACAGAACAGAAGTTGACGTAGAAAAAGTGACTGACAGCGCCCCCTTCTGCGGTTCGCGTGTGGTTTAGTGAAGCAAGAAGCCCATTTTTGTGCTCGAAATAAGAACCAAAAATTATCTCATCGAAAAGTTCATCGTGTGCTGATTGGAAATTCTGTTTCTCTTTTGCAGTTAATTGTTTAAATTAGTGAGAAACAGGAACAGTTCGTGCAAAAATGGTAGGTGAAAGTTTTACATTATCACTAATTTGAAGTATTGGATGTCTTCGCTCCCCTGACTGAAATGGATTTTCTCTTTCGCTTCAATAATCACATTTTTGCCAGGTTTTATATCTGTCGATGATGGCGTACATGAGTAACTGTTGTCGAACATAAATCATTGGAGATATTTTCTGACAAGGAAATTCAGGAAAAGCAATATTTTCCTTTTATAATTCGTATTGTGCCGGTGAAAATTTCAAACATGGCAAATTTTTGTGCGAAAACCGCATGCCGGTATCGGGAGAAAAATAATGAAAAAATAATCCAAGAAAATGTGCAAAGAAAAAGAAACGAATGGCACTCACAAACGTAGTGCTTCTCGTTGCCTTTCCCGTCGTATATCTACTTGTTTCCTTCCAAGTTTCTGGAGTGGAGCAGCAGATTATCGAATTCGAAAGGGAAGTGAGCCGGAGTGCGGTATTCCACCGTGTTTCGATCCACTCACCCACCCGGAGGGAGGAGGGTGGCTACTTTGTGTGGGTAATTTTACTGCCTGGTCATTCACAACTACAGCTACAAGCGATTGTTGAGAGCCTGCAGCCGCGTGTGATTGTAGTGGTTCAAAGAAAATGCATGAATCACACACGCAAACTGCAAGAAAACAACAGGGCTGGATGATGGAATCGCTGTGGACTTGTGGACTATTTATGATTCGGGGGGTGGTAATTTGTATTAGAAAGCTAAATAATATTGTCTATCCGGAACAAAGTTAGAACGCTTTTTATACCGAAGTTGGATTTTTCTCTAGATACAGGCACCTCCGGACGCACCTCGTAGTCGATGGTGGTTTCAACGCACTGCTGGAACCGCTGCCAGTTCACTCGATGGTAGTTCCTTCTGGAGAGTTGGTGACGATTGATCGACGAACCGATTTCGGCCACCACCGGATAGTGATCCGAGCTGAGCTCATGGTACACGATCGGTTGTGAGATGTGATCATCCATGTTGGTTACACCCAGTTCTTTTTTTACACGGGTGGGTTTTAGTCGATTAAGACCTTTAGCGTTAATGAAACTATGAGTTAACCCCATGAAAAAAATCAAAGAAAATTCAGGTGGTATTTAAATAGCTGTGAAAATTAGGTAAACCGGCAAATTAAAGAATACCAACCGTGTAAAAAAAGGGGGACATTCACCCAATGTCTAACGTTGCGTGTACTCCGATCCGACTCAGCCGAGTGACCTTCCCCCATGTCATTGCTCCAGATGGCACTGTTTCAATTGCCGCGACTGTTGCTCCAGACTTGGTCACCGGCAATGATGTACTGACCTTCCCGCCGCGTAAGCTTGACAATGTCCCTCCGAAGGGCGGCCGATGCAGCATCGTTCTCCTTGGCTTGAGTTGAGCAGTAGGCCGCGTTGAGGGTGATTCCTCCGACGGAAGTGATGACTTCTACCCCAACGGCATCGATGATCTTGAGCAGGCAGCCTTGGCAGCAGACGATACTTGACGTTGTTCCTCAGTACGATAGCCACACCTCCCCTGGATTTGGACCGATCGAGTCTCACCACACGGAAGTCCGGAATATGAATACTCACCTCGGGCTTCAGGTGCGTTTCCGTGATGAAGGCCACGTCGATCTCTCTCTCATCGAGGAAACCAACCAGCCATTTTCAATGACGAACATGTCCAGGATGAGGATCAACACGGTAGCCCCGCCCCTTTGTGATCTGATATGGGTGTAAATATAATGAGCACTTATAACGATTAATCAAGAGGCGGGGCTAATGGGATTATTTCATTAGATACAAGAAAACTGCGCTTTCCGGCACGCGCGAGCTGTTTTGATCGGAATTCCGCAGAGAGCTGACCAATTCTGAAATTGGTTATGAAATGTTCATTCAAAATGCGTATTATTGATAAGATGATCATAAATTTGACCCAAGAGGAAGCTTCTTCAATTAAATTATCGCTTGGCATCTGGTCCGAGCGATGGTCACCGATGGGTGGTTGCTGTAAACAATTTTCACTAAGATGGTGTGTTCATCGATTTGTCTGTCGTCGGCGGAAAGTGAACTTGCTGGCAAGAATCTTTAGTATTGTTTTTATTACTCATTGTAAATGAAATCGATTTCTTTCGGTCCACCATTTTATACAAAAGAAAGTTGATCCGACATGATCTTTCTTCAAAGTGCAAAACTTGGAAAGAGATTATGCAATAAGTGTTTTCGAATGGATGGCATCAGTAGCAGTAAAATAAAATTTCCTCGCAAGATTCTGATTTTGTTTTGTTGTCTGTTAGGGATTGAAAAGTCGTATTATTGGAATTATATCGGTTATTTGCTGGACCATTATTTTACACAAGATGGCTTTACGTCGAAAATATTACCAGCGCCTTCGTGCTGCTGCGTCTACTCTGCGTAAAATCTTGTTCAAACTGAGGATTAGATCCAAACCCGCAAGTTGCTTGATTTTGATGTCTGTGCTTGCGAACCAGTAGCGTTGGTGGAAAACAAGGCTATTTCCGTGGAGGTAATTAAAATGCATTGATATTCCATTTTTTTGTCATACATATTATTTTTATAGCATTTCAAGTGGTTGGCCTTTTGGTCATTCAAATTAAGTTTGGTTTCTAATTTTAATTGTTTTGATTTTAATTCTCTTTATCTAATTTTTCAAGCCAGCCAGCCAGCCATAATTTGATAACCTAGATTGGAACAAGCGCCCTAATCGCAACATGGTCCGAAGATAAGCAAAGAACCCTAAACCGATCTTTACACTCACCAAAGCGTTCTTTTAGTGTTTTAATACCGGCCAGACGGTGGACCTCAGAAGTTCTGCACTCTTTGGAGTTTGATGTGATGGGTTTTAGCGCAGCTCTCCCAGACCGGAATGCCGTATTCGATCACGGGGAGGATGATTTGCTTGTAGACAGCAAGCTTATTTTTCAGGGACAATGACGACCGGCGGTTGATCAAAGGGTACAGCAGTTTCAACAAAACGTTACACTTTGTCACCGTCTTGTCAACCTTTTGCCTAAAAATAGGCTTGCTGTCGAGGGTCAAACCAAGGTAGTTAGCCTCGTTGGCCCATTCCACTGTCATGCCATTGAGAATGATTTTGCAGTCCTCAGCCGGAACAAGCCTGGGGGTTTTCGAGTGATGGAATATGATGGTCTGGGTCTTCGCCGCGTTGATAATACAGATCTTCCAGCTGGTAAAATAATCTGTCAGGACATCCAGGCCATGGAGTTTTGCCACGAGCGCTCGTACGAATGATCCCCTGTAGACGATAGAGGTGTCATTTGCGAACAGTGACAAAGTGCAGCCTTCTTGAGGTTCTGGCATGTCGGAGGTGAACAGGTTGACCAGCAGGGGCCCGAGGATACTACCTTGCGGAACGCCTGGGACGATGTCGTGCGCATTGGAACTCGCTCCGCTGATTGAGACCCGGAATGTCCTTGCCGACAGATAGTTGCGGATAATTTTCACTAGGTAGCTGGGAAGATTGTAGCGATGTAGTTTGACCATCATGCCATACATTGTCGTATGCCTTCTCGACATCGAGTAAGGCCATGGCGGACTGGTGAGAGACATGCTTATTCTGTCTGAGGACGTTGGTAACTTGTGTCAGTTGGTGTACGGTTGATCGACCACGTCGGAAACTAAACTGCCCCTAGCGCAAGATGTTATGTTGTTCGGCAGACTCAAGTAGACGGTGGTAAATTGCTTTCTTCTTCTTCTTCTTCTTCTTCTTCTTATTGGCATTACATCCCCACACTGGGACAGAGCCGCCTCGCAGCTTAGTGTTCATTAACCCTTTTGTTACCGACAGGGTACCCGGGTACCTTTTTCGTTTTCAAGTGAAATTTTTTTAGGGTTCTGAACATCGCAGGAAATTGAAACTCCGTGACATCTTCAAACTCGGCAAAATTAAGGTTTGGGTGGTACGAAAATGAAAATCCAGTAAGGGGGGGCTTGGGTAGGGGCTTCTGAATATTTTTACCCCGTAACGTACCGACAGGGTACCCGGGTACCCACGTTTTGGTATGACCATAACTTCGTCAGTTTTCAACCGATTTGGACGATTCCGTTTGCTATGGATTAAGAAATTCATCCTCTATCCGTTCCATGTCACGTAGGACCGATCCGGATTACCTGGTTACCGGAGTTCCGGATTTGCTAGACCATGTCTCAAAAATGGAGAAGTTGATCTTATAGAATCCAAATGATGATTTCTTGTACCCTGAGCTACCAGTTTCGCAGAAAATTCGAGGATTATGACTTCCCAACGTATTAGGACCACGTGATCATATGGACTCGGAACGGACATCCCGGAATAGGTTCCCGTGGGCCCTAAAGTGGCCGCAAATTCATTCCTGGCAATATGGGTATCAAAATTCTTGAAATTGTTTCGGGAACATGTTATTCATATAGTTGAAACCATAGGATGGATATGAACCGGAACGGTCATTCTGGAACAGGTTCCCGGAGGGCCCTTAGTGGCCAAAAACTCATTTTGAATAAACCCTAGCAATATGGGTATCAAAATTCTTGGAATTGTTCCGAAAACATGTTTTCCATGTAGTTGAGACCATAGGATGGATATGAACCGGAATGGTCATTCTGGAAAAGGTTCCCGGAGGGCCCGAAAGGCCCGTAGTGGCCAAAAACTCATTCAGAATAAACCCTAGCAATATGGGTATCAAAATTCTTGGAATTGTTCCACAAACATAATTTCCATGTAGTTCAGACCATAGGGTGGATATAAACCGGAACGGTCATTCTGGAACAGGTTCCCGGAGGGCCCGTAGTGGCCAAAAACTCATTTAGAATAAACCCTAGCAATATGGGTATCAAAATTCTTGGAATTGTTCCGGAAACACGTTTCCATGTAGTTGAAACCATAGGATGGATATCAACCGGAACGGTCATTCTGGAACAAGTTCCCGGAAGGCCAGCAGGGACCAACAACTCATTTAGAATAAACCCTGGCAATATGGGTATCAAAATTCTTGGAATTTTTCCTGAAACATGTTATTCATAAAGTTGAAACCATAGGATGGATATCAACCAGAACAGTCATGCTAGAACAAGTTCCCGAAAGGCCTTTAGTGGCCACAATCTCATTTAGAAGACACCCTGGCATCAAAGTTCTTGAAATATTTTCGGAAACATGTTTTTCTAAGAAGATGGGACTGATGTTGGGTCATCAGGCTGAATGGCTGTTAGGCTGAATGGTTATTGGGTCGAATGAGAAGTGAGGAGTGAATAGTGAGAAGTGAGCAGTGAGAAATTGAAAGTAAAAAGTGAAAAGTGAAATGAGAGAAATGAGAAGAGAGAAGTGAAAATTTACACAGTGTTGACCCGATTTTGTCACTCCCCGATTTTATCTACCTCCGACTTTATCACATTTTCGACCGGATTTCATCACGTTCCGCTTTTGTCACGTTTTTGACCCATTTTGCATCCATAAATTTTTTTGAAAATTTCAGTTGTTCTTTTTATTTTTGTAAATTATTCAGCAAACACCAATGATAATAACAGCGTCTGTGGTTCATTATAAATCATTTCTGAGTAACTGTCAAGAATTTTTAAGTCTTTTGACAAGAAATAACGGGAAAAGAAGAGAGCAAGTGTTTCTTCTAAATGAGGGTCCCTCGAAACCTGTGAGAGAATGACCGGTCCATTGTCAAACCATCTTATGGCCTAATAACCCAAAAGATCATGCTTCCGAGACAATTTCATGAATTTTGATACCCACATTGCCTGGGCTTCTTCAAAATGAGTTTGTGGTCACTTTAGGCCCCACGGGAACCTGTTCCAGGATGACCGGTCCGCTGTCAAACCATCCAATGGTTCAATTACTTATCAGATCATGCTTCCGAAACAATTTCATGAATTTTGATACCCATATTGCCAGGGTTTCTTCAGAATGAGTTTGTGGCCACTTTAGGCCCCACGAGAACCTGTTCCAGGATGACCGGCCCGTTTTCAAACCATCCTATGGTCCAATTACTTATCGGATCATTCCGATACAATTTCATGAATTTTGATACCCATATTTCCAGGGTTTCTTCAAAATGAGTTTGTGGCCACTTTAGGCCCCACGGGAACCTGTTCCAGGATGACCGGTCCGTTGTCAATCCATCCTATGGTCCAATTACTTATCGGATCATGCTTCCGATACAATTTCATGAATTTTGATACCCATATTGCCAGGGTTTCTTCAAAACGAGTTTGTGGCCACTTTAGGCCCGACGGGAACCTGTTTCCGGAATAACCGTTCCGGGATTAATTCATAAAAAGGTCCTGTAACGTAGTTAAGTTATATTCTTTAAATTTCCAACGAAGTTTATTAGTCATCACGCAAGAAATCTTCATTTGGTTGAATATATATCTTCAATTCACACATACTTTGGGACTTGGCCCAGTTAATCCAGAATTCCGGTTACCAAATAATCCGAATCAGTTCTCTGTAGCATGTATCGAATAGCGGGTAAGTTCCTGCATCCGTAGCAACCAAAATCGTCGAAATCGGTGAAAAACTGACTATGTTATGATCATTTTAAGTCCGTGGGTACCCGGGTACCCTGTCGGTAACGTAAGGGTGTTTTTTTTGTCGGTAACAAAAGGGTTAAGCACTTCCACAGTTATTAACTGCGAGGTTTCTAAGCCAGGTTACCATTTTTGCATTCGTATATCATGAGGCTAGCACGATGATACTTTTATGCCCAGGGAAGTCGAGACATTTCCAATCCGAAAATTGCCTAGACCGGCACCGGGAATCGAACCCAGCCACCCTCAGCATGGTATTGTTTTATTTTTTGTATTATTGTATTATTTTTTGCCAATTTTGGAATCAGAGAGGCCCGTCGGTTTGTCGGTGATCATACCTCCATTATTTTTAAACGAATGTGGGCAGGCCAGCGAGGAAAAAACTTTTTTCACATACAGATCAAAAATTGATCATCCCACTGGTTTCGGTATTTTAACGCTTTCAAAAGCTAGATCTTGATCCTAGTTCTGTGTATACTGTCGAGCTATCAGCTATACACTATTCCCTTGAGCAAATTGCATCCCAACCTCCTGCTCACTTTTTCATCTTTACTGACCTGGAGGCTGTTTTCCCTGGTTCCTGTTTACTCAATAAAACCGGTTAAGCGTATCTTCTGAACGGGATGTAGAAAGCTTTGAGTGCTTTATCGGAAGTCTGGTGACGATTTACGACCGGGAAATTTCCTTGGAAGAATTTTTCTTATTAGTTCGTCAGAAAATGTTGATCAGCTGGCAGCAGAAATTGACAAACGGGTAGTTGATTACATGACTCGTCAACATATGGTTGAAAAAAAAATGATTATGGGAAGAGACTTCATTCGACCCAATCACAAAACTTTGTTTTCGGAGAAGGGCTCTCTGGAGGTAATCTTTGTGTTTGCAGCGCAGATTCTAAAAAGTCATTGACAATGTTATGTAAGCGTGCGACGAGAATTGTAGCCCCACATCTATTAGAAAAGTGGGCCTTGATTTCGAATACACCCTTCTCTAACATTTTGTAGAAGAATCAAGAAATATTATTAAAAACATTTATATCGGCTCCGTAACGCTCAACGGTAAATGAGCCTAGAAAGTCAGGAAAAATCAGGGAGTTTGGCGCCCTGTTTCCCCTTTTATATATTTTCATACAGAGATGAAGCCACAGTCGGTCAAGTTAATCTGAATGCTGTGGTCTGCAAACAGGTGAAATATCTTCTCTTTCAAATATAATGTTTGGTGCTATTTTTTACTTGACAGTTAGCATAGGAAGCAGAAACGATGTGGGATATGTAGACGTAATTGAATAATGGACAGGAACAGCTGATGAAATGATTTTTATGCAGCTTCTCACAGATTGCTAAAAATTTGACATTCAAAGACTGGCAAAAACGAAATAAAACAAAAAGTATAACTGAAAAAAAGAAGATAGGACGATTTGTAAAGTGGAGATAGAAGATCGTTCGTCTTAGTACGACTTAACTATTTTGACGGATAGCACATTGTATCAGGTGACGTAATGAATGCATATTTATCTGTACATAATATATGACTTTTTTCTTTTTAATTTGTGATTCAATGGACTTACAGGCGTGATGTATTAACAAATTGTTCAATAAAAATGCATTGACAAAGTGCATATGATAAACGGAGAATGAATAAAAATCTGTGATTAACATGCGAGACAGAAAGTCATTCCAAATCAGGAAGATACGAAGAATAACGACGACGCTGTGAAATACAGATAGAACCAACACGCGTCGAAGACGTCCTCATCGCGTACCTATTCGAAAGCCATCGCCTACTCTGCGACCATTTCTGTTCGGCTTCCTCCCTGTTGGATCCACAATGCCACCCACTTGAACAAGTCCACTTCGTACGCGAAGCAGCTCCTCTCGACGGAGCACACCGCAGCAATGTCGACTGGAGGAGCTGTTCGTTTTTCACTTTTCCTACCAATCCGAGTTTTCGACGAGAGATCATCAACATTGCCAAGCAAAAATAGAAAATCCCCCACATGGTCGTCGTCGTCGCCGTCGTTGGATGAATGCACGCACCTACGGGGAGTTTACCAATATAAAAATTTTCAACGTTTGCTGATAAACAAATTAAGCCGACTGATCCCCATCTAATGTGCCATTTTACGGCAGATATCGCAACGAACGCAAACATGCGCAAACAATGGCGTGTAAAAAATTCACGGTTCGCCAGGCACCGGATGATAAAGGCCAAACTTTCGCCGACGTAATCATTAGAGGGATGTGCAATAAAGTCTCATTGTTGTGGCCTTTGCCAATATCAGTGATAATCGCGCGTGCTGTTGTGGGTTGTTGCTGCATCATCCGAGATAACTCACGAGCTTGCAGCGTACCACATTCACTGTGTAAGGTATTACCATATATGGGCAAAGTAGAAAAAGAGATACGTTTTCGTGAATTGAATTACTCATAGCAGTGGCGCACACCACACTCTCGGGTTCAAGTCCAAAACCATGTAGCGATGGAACCGGCATTTCAGCCCGTTTTGTGGATGTTTGTGCGATCGGTGAAGCTTTCCGAGTCGGAAGCCCACCAACACTGTTGAGAGACAGTTATTGACAGACGACCGGCGAACCAACCGGTGTGGATTGGTGTGCCGATGCAGGGCAAAACCGGCACTCTTCTCCTGTCTGGCTGCTTCGGTATCTCACATTTCCTAATAAGGCGGATAACTGACTGAGGGTACTGACAAAGAAATCATATGTTATAATTTGAAATGTGATTCAAACCAGTTGATATCATCATGGGGCGATTAATTCAAAAACTGATAAGATATTGAACTACGGGGCCCTTGTTTGTGCACTCAGTTAACTCTTGCCTGTTTACATCGAATTAAACATGTGTGTGTTGGTAATATCATTTGAAGATTTCCCATACTGATATTCAAATGCTACTCACCATAAGCAATATTCGCGATAACTTCGATTGAATGCATTTTAGTGTCCATATGTATTGCAAAAAATCGCAGTTATCGCTGTTTCGAATATGTCGATAAAAATTGTTATGAGTTTTAGTTTCATCATTTTAGGTCATATTCAGTTCGACCCCATTCTGATTAAGACTAGCTCTACCAATATAATTAATGTGTCTTTGAAACTAAACCTACACGTCGATCATCAGCAAAATATCGCATGAAATTGACTGGACCAAAATACAATGCGAATACAATCTGCAATGATTTGCCAAAACTGAAACCATGTATCGTTTCGTTCATTACCACCTCCAGTCCAATTGCTGCCAAACTCGATATTTATGGCACCCGACTAGCGTTTACAATGGAACGCAGGAGTGGTGCAAGACAAAAACGAAGAGAAAGACTAAAACGAGTCATACTCCACGGCACACTGACTGGGTATGTGCGTTATCCATATAAGTCCGCCGGGTCGAATCGCGAATCGAACGAAACGTAGGATGTTGTCAAGGGTAGCAACTGAGAGCCTGCTAAAACAAAACCCGAATTAATATTGCAGACGGGAGGAGCGTTATTCCATGTCTGTGGGTTTGACCGATTTCGATGGGCCAGTGACGTCGAAAATTCAAAATAAAATCTCTTTGAATGATCACAAATTGTTTACATTATTGGCAGTTAGATATCGTGACAGCTGTTTTGTTGGGTTGGTTGGGGAGAAATAAAAAACCGATCCTTTCTCAATAACGATTCGCCGACGAACGTGCACACATCACCGCCGCTTGTCACCATTCATTATCTTCCATTTTGTGTGTATAGAATGTGTCTTTACGGCTTTGTCGGTGGCTGATGGACGGCAACTGCCAATACTCGCCACGACACAGCAGAGAAAAGAATCCGGCGCGCACACTCTGGGTGCTATTTCTGGGATTCCGTGCGTTTTTTCCTACTCCGAATGTGTCCACTACAACACGTGTTCATAAGATGAGAGAGTAGTGCTGAGATGGGTAAAACGTTGCCATCGGCTGAACAGCCGGCGAATCGCTTGGCGATTTATTAATTCTTGTCATGTGAATGTCGCGATTGTTGGAGATTTTTAGGACACGTCTGCAAATGTTGTTACATATTTTTGGAATATTGCTCTATTCTCTGGTTTCCAGTTTCCGTTTCTTTCCAGCATTCCTGAAATATGGAGCACATATACAGTCCATTAAGCGCATTCACTGTTCTTTATTCACTGCAGGATTTCTTAGAAATTCAACGTTCGTATATCAAGTACCAGATGATTCCGGAAAACGGCCTTGAAGGAATCTGGATACGTAGATTTTTTGTTAAAAGAGTACCGTTGTTTGCCGCATCTCATAGGTTTTTTGTTTGTCTACTACTACTTCATGGATTTGATCCTACACCAAACGGCCTCAGTAGCCCACGTAGCATTTGGCTTCGAGATCCGATGGCCATCATGCAGGAACACTGAAAATCGCAGATCAATCCCTATCGCCTTTCACTTAGAGTTCGATACGACACGGAACACACATGCTATCGTTCGACCAACATGGCTTAATCCGAGATACACAAAATCGTTGGCAGTTTCACTTCCTGGAGCAACAAGTGTAACCAAATTTCCACTGAAATGTTTGCCGGCGGTAGGACAATTTTCCTCCCGGTCATATAGAAACTGTGTGCCGCGTTTTCATGGACTGTTCGGATGTAGCTCTGGATCCATTCCCCACTTCGACAGCTGTCCACAACAAAATATGCCGCACTTCCGTACCCCGTCTCGCCTGCATCTGAGAAAATATGCAGCTGCACGTCACGGCTTTCGTCCGAACCTCGCAGTGTCAAAGTAGCTGCGCGGTAACTTGAACGTCCGCCAACAAGCTCGTCCATTGCATCCCCTTTTCGAATGAGATCATCCACCGCATCTCCTCACTGGCATCCTGGGGAGGCATTGCGCACCTCAACTCGAAACGAGCAAACCATGCAAACTATCATGCGAAAGAAGATACGCAACGAGGCCCCTGTTTTCCACAGTTCTTGC
The DNA here is from genome assembly GCF_024139115.2 of Armigeres subalbatus. Lineage (NCBI taxonomy): Eukaryota > Metazoa > Arthropoda > Insecta > Diptera > Culicidae > Armigeres > Armigeres subalbatus. The sequence goes on from NC_085141.1 coordinate 250,522,376, forward strand.
TTGCACCAGCATTTTACTCGGGTTGGTAAACGGAGCGAATCAAGCCGAAAGCAGGGTCATTACTAATCTGGGTACCATCCGTTTAGTGGGACTTTCTTCAAAAACAAGACAATTTAGATAGTACATGGTAGGGTTAGGCGGGGCAAGATGGGTCACGGGGTAAGATGGGTCAGGGCCGTTTTTGAGCATCGTGTACATTTTAATGTGGAGATTATGACTTTGTAGGAGGAATAATTTGGTTCTACTTTATTATCACTCGATTTGATGATAAAATTTTATTTTGGTAGGGTATGGTAAGGTAAAATATTTTTCAGCATTGTTTCTTATGCGAAACATACTTTCTACAAAACGTGTAATCTCGTCGAGCAATGTAAAATTTAAACATTTTTAGTAACATAGTGAACGTATTATAAGTAATGTAGGTGATGTTATACTAACTGCATTGAAATAAATAAATTTGATCGAAAATTAGACATTCTAACATGAACTTACAAATGGGGCAAGATGGGTCAGCATATACTGAAGAGCATAGTTCGTATTCAAAACATATTTTCCATTGCTGGTTTAATCATTTGAAGGTTACTTTTGACATAATGATGTTAATTTGTTTATTGAAAATGTCTATTTTTTGTTTTTAAGAAAGCAATACATAGACGGCTTGTTTTCATAAGAATTTGCAGACATTTTTAAATGTAGAGCCATTTCTTCATCCAAGGCTTAAAAATTATTTTTTATTCAATATAATCATTGGCAATAAAGCTATCTATCTGTGTGTAATTCAATATTGGGAATAAAAACAATATTAATTGCAGTATTTAAAGGTGACCCATCTTGCCCCGCTGTTTGACCCATCTTACCCCGCTATTTTTTGATTGACAGAAAAATAGACTTCTACTTTAATGACTTGAAATGGAATAAAAAGTGGAGTTTTTGTTATTTCATACCCTTGGCTTACAGATTATGACCTATTTTTATAGATCCATGTTGAAAAGTTGAATTAAAATGTTTCTGCTTTGAGATATTCAAGGTTCGCCTTAGGCGACCCATCTTGCCCCATCATACCCTACGTGTATCGCTTCTTCCACGATGTTTCGTACTGTCGAAATAGTCGTCCACTCAATGACGCTTGACGATTACCGATGTTGCTTCTGGGTACCTCTTCGCAAACTGCTCTGCATTGACCTTCTCCACATACTGCGATGAACTGGGCGAGCACGTAGGTCCAAAAGTCGCAACGTCTATCACGTAGATCTACACAGTCTCGTCAGTACCTGACCTAGACAGTGTTAATCTCTGTACTTGCTTGTTCTACGATCTGATGCGGATTTGGTTGTGCATTCTCTTCCGCAAATAACTCGCGGAAGGGGAACTAACATATCCAGACCTTTGATCAGTTCCCAATTCAGGGAAATGCCATTCAACTATGTGGTCTCATCCAACATATTCTGGTTCCGCATCAAGTCATGGAGTACTCCTGATAGCTCACTGGTGCGAAAGAGTGAATATTCGGGTATGTATGAACGCTGGCTCTCCGTTTCTTGGACATTATCGTGTAGCCCAGGGCTGCTCAACGTACAACTCGCGGACCGGATGCGGCCCTTGGCTCCATTTGTTTGTGTCCCGCGACACATAAGAAAAAATTCTTCCATAACCAGTCCGAAAGCCCCTTTCAAAGGGTGGGAGGGGTCTCGAATCATCTTAAGATCCTTCCCCGGCCCAAAAACCTCTGCATACAAATTTTCACGCCGATCGGTTCAGTATATCCGAGTCTATAAGGGACAGACAGACAGAAATTCATTTTCATGTGTATAGATACTGTAGGTTATTAATTCTGAGCAAATATGTTAATGAGGTTTTGACAATACGGATCAAACCTTTCCAGGACGAAAAAACTAGTTAGGTAATGCATATCGGCTGTTGATTATAGGGTGTGTCCTAAATAAAAATCCTCCTATTAGTTCTCACAGAAGGCTTGAAAACTACCTTACGTAAAAAAGCCATCTGCTTCTGATTCTACCTGCTCATAATCGTAGCTGTCTTCAAAAGGGGAATTAATGATCATCTTCGAATTACAGAGGAATTAGCATCTCTGATCCCAATGAAGGACTACCTCAGGTTGTATAGACCTAAGGAAAGCTGTTAGACCTGTACGAAGGAGCTTAAACCTTTCTTTGAGAACTCTAGGCCTAACAACTGATGGAGCTCTGCTAATGACGGGAAAGAACACGGGCGTTATGACACTTGAAAATTAAAGCAATTTGTTTATTTGTTTATCGATTGTTAATCAGCCACAAAAGTTAATTTGTGATATTTCTCTGCACATTGCATTTTTCACCAAAAAAGATCTATGTGCGAAAACAATCAATATTCTTGATGTAGTTATTAAGAAAATCAACTTTACCTACGCGAGGAAACTTAACCACCACTAATTCCCAATTATGTTGACAGAAATGGAAGCAGAATACCGAGATTTACTGTGTTATTGCGAAGTTCATTGGCTTACCCGTGGTATCTTGCTTGAGGGAATTTATTCTCTTCGTAAGGAAATCACATATTTTTTACAAGATAAAGCAAAACCAATGCCCAAGCTGCATGATCCTGAATGGGTGAGTGGCTTGGCCTTTACAAGATGTTCAATAAGTTCGAATACACTTTCAAAACCTATTGTTTTCCTATTGGTGTTGTATCGCTCGCTAGTCGTATTGCTGACAACTCTTTTTGAACGTCAAATGCTATGTGATACAGTTAAGCAAAATTAGTAAAACGGTTCTTCATAATCGGTCGTAATTTGAATAGTTCTACAAATTAATCACGGTGTCTAATTTGTGCTAGCTAAAGAAGAATATTTAGAACCAACGTTTAGCAAATCCAACAATGGCAAGCAATTGTGAGGTGTGTGCTCTGCCTATTCTCATCTCCGATCTCCGCACTGTGTGTGAAGGAGACTGCGCCAAATGCTTCCACGCTAGCTGTGTTGGTGTCACCGAAGCTGCCCTGTGTGCCTTATCAAGCAATAGACTGCGCCAAATGCTTCCACGCTAGCTGTGTTGGTGTCACCGAAGCTGCCCTGTGTGCCTTATCAAGCAATATAATTTGGATGTGTGACAAATGCATGATGCTGTTTTGTGAAAACAGGTTCGAATGTTGATGTAGCAACTAGCACCGAATCTACGCCATCAATGAAAGACGATATAAGCTACCTGAAGCGAACTGTGGCGGACATAGTGCAAACACTCGCAGATATCGTCACGAAACCCGAACAAATCCCACTGTTAGGACATTCTACACCTGTTTCCTCACAGAATCTTCATGGCAGCCCGGGTGAGATTGTTTGCTGCTCATTGCATCACGCTGAGTTTGTAAATGAGAAATTCAGTTTACACTTATCAAATGTAGACAAAAGTGTAAGCAAAAATGATATTAAGGTGATGGTATTACGCTCTCTAGGTACTCCATTAGAGACGTGTGATAGTATTACGAAACTTGTACCATTGATGCGATGGACTATATTTCATTCAAAATAGACTTAAATATTGAATTGAAACCGTTGGCGCTGAAACCATCGACATGGCCGAAAGAAATAAAGTTTAGAGAATTTATGAATAATTTGAATGCAACATGGAAACCATGTACTTAATAGTAATAATGCTTGAAAAGCGTACCAGTCTGAACTTTCATATTTGTTATAAATTTTACTGCGCCCAAATGATGATGAAAAGATTGTTAGAGTTTGTTATAGTGTATTAATATGATTAATGGATTTGTTTAAATGTGGTATTTGTCCTATTCACAATGATTGTTAGTAAATAGTTTTAAGTAGTTCAATAAGACCAATGTAGGTCAGTTGAATATGTGAAATAAATAAATAAATAAAAACATGTTTAAAAAATTTAAAAATTGAGATTAAATTAATTATTTTTCCAGTTCCATTTCGTTGAAAGTATTGTTTGTAAGGAACGTTTGTAACATTTCTTTTGGAATGACCTCTATTTTGTACTTCTTCACGAACTTCAAACGTTTCTAAAACCCATCGCAAACGGCACGCACGGTCTGCATGAGCATTTCGTTCCAGATTTTGAGGATTACGTCTTGAACTGGTCCATGTTGCTTTCGGTCCTTGTATTCGTCCAGCTTTGAACATTTGTATTCGAACTTATTGAACACCTTGTATAATAGATGTCACCAAACATCTCAATGACTTGAACATAAAGCTGCAAATCAGGGATCAACATGTCAAACTTGTATTATCCAACATTCAAACTATTGAAACAAAATTGAAACAGTTTGGCACAATTGATTGTCGAAAATTGATACATTTTTCTAATCCTATAGAAAACAGTCGAAGCCTCTCAACAGAAATTTTCATGTCTATTCGGTAATTTTTGAGAACACAGTCTCTCAACACCATTTACAGAGTGAATACTCCGGCAGAATTAGCCGACTTCTGACTGCCTGAAATGCGCGTCCCTGTAGCCAATCCTGGAGTCGCTTCAAGTTCTCCAAGTGCGTCGCTGTCGGGTGTACGAAAATAAGCCATTAACGATTCACAGAAAGATTGGAACTCTTCACTTATTAATTGTAATTGACTTCCATGGTCCATTACGATTACTATGTCGATGTCGATTACGATGTCGAAAATTAAAATTAAAATTTTTATAACAGAAAATTGTTTTATCACAAACTTCGTGCTTAAAATCACAGGGGCGTAACTGCATTAATTCTTTGCTCTTCGTCGATGTTTTCTTTTTATCATTGTAGCGAATTGCGGTAGTTTGCCGAAGATTGAATGGTTTGTTGTGATAAAGAATGATTGTTTCTTGCACCAGACGCAATAATCACGGTTGTAACTGTTGAGTTATTAACGAAGTTATGATTCTCAGCGCGTGATATTTTGGTAAAATAAAAATATTTATTTTCAAATCGAAATAATGATAGCTGCATCTATGATTGTACTGCATTCGAATTGAAAGGCGATACTTTGAATATGTAAGGGATCCCCAAAGTAATTTTGCTGTAAGAACATGAGAAAATAAAAGCCGTTTTTCCCTCCCAACATCCACTTCGATTAATGTTTGGAATTTTTTTAAATATATTGTGATGATAATTTATACATTTGAAATAGCATAAATGTGAAATATTCTTCAATTCGTTCAATCCCAGGTTCGTTTTTACTGAATTTTCATAATTTTTTTCGTTTTCTACCTAAACGATCCGTACTGATGTTCCTTTTGCACTAAATAATCCAAAAACTTCTTGAACCTATAGCAAATCTGCATCTTTCTTAAGTAGGTGTTCAGCTAATCCAGTGATTGTAATTTTCACTCATTCTCACGAGAAGAGAATGTTCATTCACGCAGATTTTTGCCTAGAAATCATTTTTCGGGGAAGAAAAACAGGTCAGTCTCACGACGAAATGGACTGGCACCGACAACAATAATGGTAATGGAAATCTAAAAATAGATTCTGTGTGGATTCTGTACAGCAGAATACCACAGTAGATCTCGGCACAGTAGCGGTTAAGTAACACAGAGTGCCTAACAAATAAATAAAGGAATAAAAAAATAAAAAAAAAAACAGGTCTGATAAATAACCAACTTCCAGTGTCGCAAACGTTTGATTTGCTCGCAGATTACGAAAAAAAATTACGAAAATTACGAAAAAAAAAAAATCTCCCTCGACCCAGAAACGCTTAATTTCGTCTCATCGAAATTGCAACTGAAACTGAAAGTCACTTTTTGGTCACTTTTCATGCAATTGAAAATAGTGACTTTCAATCCCTTTTTTCGTCAGCTTTGGTCAATAAAGTCACTATTTTGAGCGGCAATGGTCGCTACCAGCCCTGAACACTTAAAGTGTTTTTTTTTACATTTCTAATGTGATTTTTTCAACTCTTTTTATGATGCACGAGACAGGCATCATAGCCGCTGAGTGGATTAATCTGGATTTTTTAAATCTTCTTATAGAAGGAATTGACCGATTCGAGTGCAATAAATTTTATTCGACGGAGAAACGTTTCTAGTTGGACGCTATTGTTTTTCTTTATCAATAAATCAAGCAGTTTGAACAATATGAATACAAACAATGCTCAATTGACCTTCACCGTCAACAATTTTATCTCGTTTTTTTGTCTTGGTTAATTCTTCGACTTGTTTAAGGTCAATTTTTTCAAAGAACCCATATTTTTTGAGCCCCTAACTGTTTTATAAATCGAAAATATAAACTTGAAAAATGCTGCACGTGTGAACCGGACTGAAGAATCGGCCTAATGTTTTTTAAAACTTGACATTTTTGTTTCGCTTTGAATTTTTTAAATAACTTAAGGCGTTAAAAAAGTCGGTTTGGGAAAGATGACCTTGAATAAATTAAAGAATCGATTGAGCGAACAAAAATTGTTAACGGGAAAGGTCAATGAGGCCGTCGAGCAATCCATTACTCTCATCAACAAATAGCAGGAGCCTTCGCCTCCGATAATGATTGATAATGTTGGATGATGTTACACAACGAACTAGCATGCAACGTCGATGGGTACTGCCAAAACTTTTTCTTACATAGTTTTGCGTTTGAGGTGGGAATTGAATCCATATTCCGTAGTAGGTACATTTAATCATCGTGCAATGTTCTGTGAAATTGTTCTGTTACATACCAACTGCCCTTTTTGCAATTCTGGGCTCAATCGAGTAATCAGAACCAATTTCCAGATCGAATGAGTGTCGGAAGTGTATTTTCCTATATATTTTGATTGAAAACAAACTTCAAATCAAATCCGCCAGGTTATGCAACATGCGATTGAGCTGAAATTTTGAGAGATTGATTTTTTCAGCCTAATCAAGACGAAACATATGGTCGCGTACCGATAAATTGTGACAATTGAATTGAAATATAATACAGTCAAACCTCCATGAGTCGATATTGAAGGGACCATCGACTCATGGAAATATCGACATGTGGAATAGGAAATCTTTGGAAATCTGTTTGAAGGGACCATCACAGTAACCCAGAAAATATTTTTTAATATGGGATAATTTGCTTCCATGAGTCTATATCGAGTCATAGAACATCGACTAATGGAGGTTTGACTGTACATTCGATGAGTATCACTAATATAAGTATTACAACTAGGGTGGTCTGACCGGTAAGGACTGTTCAGTTTATAAAGAGGACACTTTGTATTGTCGATGCTTTTAAACCATCAATCTTTTTCGAAATCTGTTTTCTTTTCATTGAATATATTGTCTGGCCTTCTAGAAATGAAATCCAATTATCAACGAAACAATTCTAACTCAGAAATTTGGGATATTCATAACAATCTAAATTTGTTGGATTTTCAACAGCTTCAACCGTTTATATCCCGTTTTTGGGCTGTCACAGGCTCTACTGTTTCTAGATATCGACAAATCATTGACAGTGTCTGTCATAAGACGAGTTTATACAATCCCATTAAATTCCACCACTTAATTGTATCTTGACAGATACGTATTTCGACCTCAAAAGTAAGGCCGTCTTCAGTGTCTCGTGCTTGACTCGACTTGAGTCGACTCGACGTCGAGTCAAGTACGAGACACTGAAGACGGCCTTACTTTTGAGGTCGAAATACGTATCTGTCAAGATACAATTAAGTGGTGGAATTCAATGGGATTGTATAAACTCGTCTTATGACAGGTGAAAACATTCCACTAAAAAGCTCAAAATAATTTTCTTATCACATTGACAGTGTGTTTCTTTCCGATGTTCTTGATGATTTTGTTGACATGCCGATTTACAATTTTCTTACAAACTGTCAATTTTGCTTATAAAAACTTCTGTTTCGAAGCTTATGTTTACGCGAAATTTGAGAAGCTTTGACAAATGGCGCCATTTTGTTGGATTTAAACTGTTTTATCTCTTTTCAAAAAGTACAGTTGATTGACAGTATATTATAATATACGATAAAGCAAACTCCATCGAAATTGACCAATCTATCAATATCGTTATGTAAAAGTGTCCTCTCAATAAACTGAACAGTCTTTAGTACCGAAACCGGTAATACCGGTATTTCCGGCCAATTTTTGGTACCGAAAATACCGGTATTATAGACGGAAAATACCGGTATTTTCGGTATTTAAAATTTTACTGTCAGTATAAAAAATCTGACTTTTTCTTCGATGAACATTGTTGATATCGTCCAAAATTTTCGCGCAATGTATACAATTGTGAAAACGGTTCGAGCCGTAGGAGTTTTTTTCCGTAGATCACTTGTGAAAAACGATTCTCTGCAAAAATATGTTCGTTCTGAATTCAGAAAAGAATTTGAATTAGTGTCTGATGCCAAGGCACGCTGAATTAATTCAAGCCCTCGAACCTGTTCAATCTGTTGTGGAACTACTGCTCTGTGAGTTCTGCACTCTATATGAAGCCGACGTGGCGTTCCAATTTACTTTGGAACTATTATCAAATCAAGCCACAGAAATTTCCGCCACTATTTCGATGCTTTTGGGCCCTCCTTAGCCGTTCGGTAAGACGCGCGGCTACAAAGCAAGACCATGCTGAGGGTGGCTGGGTTCGATTCCCGGTGCCGGTCTAGACAATTTTCGGATTGGAAATTGTCTCGACTTCCCTGGGCATAAAAGTATCATCGTGTTAGCCTCATGATATACGAATGCAAAAATGGTAACTTGGCTTAGAAACCTAGCAGTTAATAACTGTGGAAGTGCTTAATGAACACTAAGCTGCGAGGCGGCTCTATCCCAGTGTGGGGATGTAATGCCAATAAGAAGAAGAAGAAGGAATGAATCCAAGAGAGACGATCCAAATACGCCGATCTTTTTGCTTTTTTGAATAATTCTGCCGTGAAGCAGTTAATCAGAAACGATTTTGGCATTTTCTTCAAGGCATTCAGAGCTACTTTGATTAGGCAAGCGTATGTGGTCTTGAAGCGTCTAATCATTCCTGATGCGATCGTTGAAACTGAGACAACGACCATACCTGACGATCGGTACGAAGAAGATGCCGCAATCAGGCTTTCCAAATGTACAGCCCTGCCGCTGCAGTCATTTCGGAAGAGCACCTACTGTCGCTTTGCGTGATATCAATCGCTTCATGCTGTTAACTTCTCATTCAACCCGAAGTGTCGCAGCGACGACATGCACGCATGCACGATGCACGCTGTTGCCAAACTTTCGGCATCACAGCAGCTAGTTCGACATTGTAGCGCCGTGGATGTAGTGAGTCGGATGGGCTGTTCATTGTAAATGTTGTCCGGTGTGCTTTGACGCGCATTCGTCGCCATGAAGACAGCCGGCATTACTCGAAGAGATTCTTCGGTTTTTTCGTATGAACTGTCAATAAAACAGTTTGCTCGCGGCTGTCATGGGGTGCCTACCTAATGTGTGCTAGTAGAGTTTTTTTGACTCTCCAGCTAAATTTGTTACATCCTACTTTTCATCATCTTCAATTTTTGTTTCTGCTTATTTCTGTGGTTTTCTGATACCAGAAAAATTAGTTAAATAGATTTTACAAAACAGCTGTAAAAATGGCTATTTGCTCACATTAACCGTTCAGCACGCGTGCGGTCCTGGAACGCTCATGCAGGCTCGCTCGTGCTGTGCACCGCGAGCGATGTTTTCTGGTTAGTGTTGTACAAAATACAGCAGCGCGCGTGCTCGTGCTGTCCGGATGTGGGAAACAGCGGCTAGATTCCAAAATTGATTTTACATGATATATCCAGCAAAGTTAGTGAAAATACGGTTCATTTTTACCATCTCCACATCTAATCATAATCATAATGGGGCCCTCCTGAGCCGTGTGGTAAGACGCGCGGCTACAAAGCAAGACCATGCTGAGGGTGGCTGGGTTCGATTCCCGGTGCCGGTCTAGGCAATTTTCGGATTTGAAATTGTCTCGACTTTCCTGGGCATAAAAGTATCATCGTGTTAGCCTCATGATATACAAATGCAAAAATGGTAACTTGGCTTAGAAACCTCGCAGTTAATAACTGTGGAAGTGCTTAATGAACACTTAGCTGCGAGGTGGCTCTGTCCCAGTGTGGGGATGTAATGCCAATAAGAAGAAGAAGACATAATCATAATGCGTTCAATCAATTTTAATGTTATTGATTCAAACCTTCTAAAATCAGGTGAAACACCAAAATTGTGAGCATTCATTCTCAATCGCAAATTTTGACCAAAGTTTATAACATGTGGATCCGATATTCCATAAAGGTAAAAGACTCTTTAATAGCCTCCTTTTGTACTGGAGGGACTTCAGCAAGTATCGTTTTAAGAAGTGTCCGATATTAGGAGGTGCCCGGCGTGCGCTGAGGGATCTCTCCCTATATGTTCATGTTTTGTCCGATAAAAAGTATTGAATAATATGCTTCCGAGTTACATATAGAAGTGAAAGACAAATTTGAAATGCTACTAAATAACTATTGAATTACTACGCAAACTCAGTTTTTACCTTGTATAAATAATAAATTTTTAACTATTGTAAACCGTTTCACGATTTAGGGAGCGTCCACAAATTACGTAACGCTTTGAGGGGGGAGGGGGGGTTGGCCAAAGTGTGACGATCCATACAAAATTTTCAGACGTTTCATACAAAAAGTGTGACATAGGGGGGAGGGGGGGTTGAAAATGCCCAATTTTTGCGTTACGTAATTAATGGATCTTCCCTTATGTAACATCGATTCTAGATAGAAATGGCTCTCTGAATTGATTTCCCTTCCCTCCATAGGATGCGTCCCTTTTGAGCTTTTTGGAATTGTATCATTGGTAGGGGGAAGGACGTTTTTGAATGGTATAATATTACTAACTGAACTGTTTTTGAAAAAATAATCTCATTTGATTTTCCATAGGATTCCTTATAGAATTTGATAAGATCTTTCCTGTATAATTTCTAAAGGAATTGTCAAAAAATCGTACGGAAACAAATTTTCTGTTGCTTTCCATAGCAATTTCTTTTAGAGTTTCTTGCATAGTTTTTTTTTCTTTAACTGAAATTCGATTTTCAAATTCCCGTTATTTTGCCGTAAAGCATTATGGAGCCGAAGACACGTTTTTAATACCGGACTCGCGGTTTTTTCAAGGTGGAAACAATAAATTCCTCCAATTATTTGAAGGTACGAATATGTTGGATATTCTATTACATGTCTTTATTAGGGAGACTTTCAGCCCGAGGCTGGCTCGTCTCCGAGTAACCAGCATTTAATCAATACGGTAGTACCACATTAACACCTAATTACAATGGTTTGATTCTTTTCTTAGTTCCAAAACTTTCGAAAGTCATAGGCAATAGAGACATTACATGGCTTTCTGGTATGATTTTTCCTTTTTAGAGCATGATGTTCACAGAAAACAGTGAAACTTATAGTATCTTAAAGTATAGCCGAAATATTGTTAATGTTCAGCTCTTGGTTTGATCTTACTTAGCAGACTATTTCGAAGAATACCTTCCTGACTAGCTGATGAAGTTTTTCAAATTATCGCAAAATGATGTGAAGAAAGACACAATAAGAGAAAGACACGTAAAAAGAGGGAGCGTTATTTCTAATTTAGGGCGTAAAAAGAGGGAGCGTTATTTGGAATTTTGAGCGTAAAAGGAGGGAGCGCTATTTGGAATTTGGAGCGTAAAAAAAAGTTTGCAATCTTTTAGGTAAGCAAAGTTTGATATTTAACGCAGTTTTAGTCTTCAGATGTGTCTTTTACCTATTTCGGTATTAGGGTCGTCCAAATTATTTCGTTATCATGGTCGTCCCATTGTTTTAGTGCTGAGGCCTTAAGATGTTCTTGGTACGCCAAGAAATCAAGAAGTCATAAGTGGTAAAGATCCTTGATGACGCACAGTAAGACGTTCATCATCATTTTCAATGCTTTAAAGTTTTTCGAGAACCTCCTCCAGAGATCTTCCGACTTGTTTCAACAGTGGTACAACTCCTTTGTGGTACATAGAATAGAATTCGGCCATTGCATAGGCTCATGGTCATCCAAGAAAACTCGGGAATAAGTCTTTAGATCTACACGCATTACCAGAGATCTTTCAGATTGCTCAAAAAGTGGTACATGCCCTTTGGGGTACGAAGAATAAAATGCGTCTATTGCATAAGTTCACGGTCATCCAAGAAAACTCTGGAATATGGTTTAAGATCTACATACGTAACCACCCCAGTAACATGTTGATTTTATAATGGTTTTAAGGCAATCTTGTAGAGTAAATAATGGCCTTCAAGAGCGCTATAAATCTAAAAATGTTACTTGGGCAGAGATATTTCGGCTTGTTTAAAAAGTGGTACAAGCCCTTTGTGGTATATAGAATAAAATGCATCCATTGCATAGGTTCATGGTCATCCAAGAAAACCATGGAATAGGCCTTAAGATCTACACGCGTAACCAGAGATCTTTCGGCTTGTCTAAAAAGTGGTACCACCCCTTTGAGGTACATAGAATAGAATGCGTCCATTACATAGTTTCATGGTCTTCCAAGAAAACTCTGTAATATGTTTTAAGATCTACACACGAAACCAAAGACCTTTCGGCTGGTTTCAAAAGTGGTACAACCCCTTTGTGGTATATAGAATAGAATGCGTCCATTGCATAAATTCATGCTCATCCAAGAAAACTCCGAAAAAGGCCTTAAGATCTACACGCGTATCTAGAGATCTTTCGAATTGTTTCAAAAGAAGCATATGCCCTTTGTGGTAAATCATGGAGAAGACCTTTTAGATCTACACGCATAATCAGAGATCTATTGGCTTGTTTAAAAAAACGGTAAATGTTTTTTGTGGTATATAGATTAAAAAGCATCCATAGTTTGATGGTCATCCAAAAAAACCCATGCTAAATCAACCTGTTTTAAATGTGGTACTTGTCCCTTGTGGTCCATAGAATAAAATGCGTTCATGGCATATGCTAATGGCCATCCAAAAATTTATGAAGTAAGGCATCTAGGCTTACACGAATAACTATAATAACACGGTACATGATCTTCGCTATATTAGCCCGTTTTTTCCTTTCGTTTTTGGCGTCAAGTTATCTCGTTCCAATTTATTCACATTTTGCATTTCCAAGGAATAAACAGTTTTGTACGTGATATGAATGAAGTTTGTATACTACCTGGAACCCATGACAACAAGAACTACTTGGAATGCGAATATATCAAAATGAGGTTGCATACCTTGTCAATAACTGCCTAGAGCTAATGACAATAATTTGAACTATTTGGAATGCAAACATGTACCAACAGGCTCCCGTGCGGGGTTAATCTGCAAATCATAACTGTATCGAGTTCATACATAGTTCCTAGTTCCATGGAAATAACTAAAGCTACTTGGAATGCATACATTCACTCAGATGAGGTTGCACAACTTGTTATTTTTTGATTAATGGCTCCATCACGGAGGTTAATCAGCAGGCCCTGACTCTACGAAGTTCGTAGATTACTTCGAACCCATGACAATAACTAGCACCGAATGCGAACATATACAGTATTGACCCGATTTTGTCATTCTCCGATTTTGTCTACCCTGATTTTGTCGACCTCGATTTTACCACGTTTTCGACCCGATTTTATCACCACAAAATTTTATAATTTTTTTCTGTCGTTTCTATTGTTTTCAAATAATACCGCAAACAACAATAATTTTCATGAAATAACTTTCACCGTCTGTGGTTTATTATGGATCATTACAGAGAATCTGTCAAGAATTTTGTAAGCCTCTTCGACAAGAAATTACGGGTTCCTTTCACGTATTTTGCCTTTTTCTATTTCATCCCCCCAAAATTTACTAGGATTGAAAAAATCGGGATATTACTGAACCAAAAAGGGGTCACAAAAAGTGTTTAATGCTCAATAACTACGTCCATTAAAGAGCCCACAACAAAAAGAACTACTTTAAAGACAAACATATACCAAGAAGGGGTCACACATTTTATTTATTTTCAAATAACTTTTAATTTATTTTCAAATAACTTTTTAAAATCTGATCAATAATAATCAAAATACCCCGTCTAAAGGCGATCTTGGGCATTAGAGTTGTTTGCAGCTTTATTTTCAAGTATGAAAAGCTGAAAAAATGGGAGGTAAAATATCGGGTTGAAGACGTGATAAAAGCGTGATTTGAAAAAATCGGATCATCAATATGTATATCAGATGACTAGAAATCATTTGCGGAAATACCATATGAGTATATCACCAAAACTGGATTTTTGTCTCTCTCGTATACAAAGTATACGTAAAGACTATATGTTCGCTCCTAAAGCAAACTTTTTATAAAAAGCCCGGAGACCCATAGTGCTATATACCAATCGATTCATATTGCACTATGGGTTCGGAGGTTAAAAATGCATTCAACACAGAATCCAGTCCCGTTGTTTCCTATTTGAAATTAGTCAGTTCACACTATGACCTCGGAAGTTATGGCCAAAATACATTTTATTTACAGAAAAATCATCTAATGAAATATTACTCATTTTTTTGGCCCTTATCGTTCACCGATTTGCTCGCAACAAGTTTCACTCATTCCTATTGAAAATTGTCCAGATCGAACTATGGGCTCCGAAGTTATGGACAAAATTTAGTTTTTACTCAAAAAATGCGTAAATAATCTTAAATTTTTACAAAAATGTTATAAATTATTCTTGTTGATTTGCAGTTGTTAAAAGCTTAATACCTTGAAATATTATTCCAACAGTGACTTGTTTGATGCTGATTGCATAGGCCAAACTTGGTTTTCTAAAATGTAATGAAAGTCTATTCAGATTAAAGCTCGTAACTTGCCATAAATAATCAACTATGCAACTGAATACTATTCAGTGAATAGGCACTCAAAATAGTGTTATATGCATTCTCTATATTTTGAAAGTACTGTGGATTTTGAATAGATTTTGGAAATAATATATGAATTTAGAAAATTATATATTAACTTAAATTTTTCATTTTTTTACTTTTATTTGTAATTATAAAAAAACGCATTCAGGCTTTTGATTGATTACTTTTTGCACAATTTAACTTAATAAAATGTTATTTTCGATTTTTGTCAACGTTATTGTCATAGTATCAGTCCACAAACAAATATGTACAAGAAACAGTAATGACACGATTTCTGACATGTCCAAGTTTTGACTGCCGCTGGAATGAATTTTGGATGTTTATAGAGGAAGAATTGAAAATTATCAAATTTTTTAGAAGTCTATTTTACAATCACGAACATGTGTCCGGAACAACGTACCGTATATACATTTTCAACTCTAAGCCATTAATTGCTTTTTGTGCTGTTTAGACCTCCCTAATGATCTTTTCTCGTTACATATTATAATGAACGAAGAAAGCATCACCACCAATAGGTGGGATAATCTGTTTATTTTATTCGTTTCTTCTATCTCGCAGCTCTGGCGAAAATTTTAACTTTAAAACATAATATTTTGTAATGTCAATAAACCAGAAGCGACGACTAAAAGATTGATGGAAAACTGAGAGAATCGATTAAAAAATCACAGAGATAAAGCCAATTGAAGATTTAGTTACACCTTTTTCTACACGAATGAATCTGTGTTAGTTTTTTTAGCGGATGTATCCTAGTGTTAACTAGCCCGTTCTCTAATCAAATTTTATTGCGACCTTAAATTGTTTGGCATTTCCCACCCCAAATTTATTCGAGCAATGGAAAATTCTGGCGTATCGGATAAACCTGCCGTTAGCTGTACGGCTACAAAGGAAATGCAAACTCAAGTTTGTATATAAGTACTAAGCTTAAAAAAATTGATAAGAAAATTATTTTGAGCTTTTTAGTGGAATGTCTTCACTTGTCATAAGACGAGTTTATACCATCCCATTGAATTCCACCACTTAATTGTATCTTGACAGATACGTATTTCGACCTCAACAGTAAGGCCGTCTTCAGTGTCTCGTACTTGACTCGACTCGACTTGACACGATTCGGGAGAAGTACTTTTCAAAATGTATGATGGACATATTCATGAAGATGTTCGCTACGCTGATAAGCATCTCTTGCCACGGGGTTGGGATTAGGAGATGAGTCGCTCAGTATGTATTGTCTACTTAAGTTTCGCTTTGCTCAGCTCGACAAGCTATGATTTCAACATTTGAAATTTGTCAACAAATATTGTTTTTGCGTTGCGTTGCGTTGTAACGGAGTATTTCGTAGATTGCATACTGATAGTTGTCATGTATATTCTTTACCTTTCTTACCCCAATTGCTTATGGATTTCCATTTGGGATTCAATGGAAATCCAATTGGGGGTCCAAAATGATAAAACATGAAAGCTATCATTGCCGGCCACGCCCATCTTCTCCGTTACTAGGAAAGGGAAGGAAATGATGATATGACATCTATTTAACGAGAGGCCAGCGACTCACCGACGCCCTCATAGATGTCAAGGAATTGGATGGTGGGTATGTGGTTTAGGAGTATCATTATAAGCAAATGATAGAAAATTTGTGGAAATACGTTGGGAGTGACTGTGCTAAGAAATTTATGTCACTCCATTATCCTTGCCGATGATTTTCCTCGGATGGGGCGAAGGTATTAGCCTTGCCCTGGCTAATAGCCTAGGTTTAAGCGCCTTTGCTCGCTCTCTGAAACGAAAAAAGAGCAAAAAGAAATTAAATTCCCCTTCCCCCCTGATATGATAATGATTTTGATCAACAAATGATTTTGTTCTCTATTAAACCTTAACTGCAGTGAGCTATTTAAATACATTGATATGGAGAAGATTTTTGTTCATTATGAAAATTCGAAACCCCAATTGCTTCGACAAGATGCTACTTTAGTACATATATGTAGGTTCGCGTTTAACTCGTTAGCACAAAAATTATTCAGATAAAATAATAGTGATGAAGAGGTACTCACTTTGCTTGACTAGTACTTACTCTTTTCCTGCTGTACCAATGGAATTGGATCAACTTACTTCCCATGGATATCCTGAGCATAGACATGTTTCCGTTCCATTGAACGTCATGTAGAGCATCAAAAATCCAGCGGCACAATACCCCAATGGGCCAGGACATGTAAAGCTGCACGTCTGCTGGTATGGTTCCGGATTTGATGCGTCTTGGAGATCCATTTGAAGGTTTGATCCCTTCAGGAACGGGCACACCGGCTGTGTCAAACGCCGATCCATTTTCATGTTGAGTCAAAATTTTCGGATTCACCCCGGAACTTCGTGGACTCTTATTCAAGAAAAAGTCCGAACCTTCTTCAACAGACAAATATCCACAGGAAACCCATTTGAAATGGTTTGGGATTTTTTACACGTTTCCTCCTCTGTCACATACTATCGCTTCTTTATAATTATTTAAAAAACACTATTACAAAATAAACTTGAAAACTTTAGTAAAAAAAAACCAGAGATAAAAACTGACGAAAAATGACGGTTCGTCAACAAATATTGTTTTTCATCCAGAAGTCCAAATCAAAAGTTTTTCTTTTACTAGCTAAAATTTTCACAAAAACCGGTATTCTACCGGTATTACCGGCATTGACTCCATCAAATACCGAACACCGGTATTTGACAAAAATGACCAATACCAACCACCCTAATTACAACAGAACTTCACAGTATAAACTTGCCGCTCGAGAATTAGGTGTCACATAGGCCAGTAGATTAGCCTTTCTTAATAGGAATTCTTCCTCATCCAGCAAAACTTTAAGGTCAAGTTTCTTGAAATCCAAAACTAAATGCACTCGCGTTTTCAAGGGCACCCCATTCAAAACAGAAGCCACGCACAACTGTCATATTTATTATTGCTGCGACGCAGCAACGCTGGGATAATAAAAATGAAAGTTGTGCGTGGCTTCCGTTTTGAATGTGGTGCCCTTGAAAACGCGTATGCATTTAGTTTTGGATTCCAAGAGACATGTCCTTAAAGGTCATATTTACTTTTGTTTTGATCAAAATCTCTAGTTCTTTTTTTTTTCATTTTTATAACATGTCATCAAAATGAACACGACAAAAACTTGTAGAAAACAGACGCTGTTTTAGAAGTAACCGAATTTCAAAAGCAATTCAAATATTGCGATCATTAACATTAATTACTCAAATGTGATTAATCTAGACTGTTGTTGTTCATCTGCAAGTGTCGTTCTCACCTCTGGGTGTAATCTCAATATTGTCTGCTAACGATGATGACTCATCTGTCGGGGCAGCAGACGCAGGGCGGCAAGGTCATTTCGCCACACCCTCATTGCCCTCAGTTTTCGACTGTTGTCGCTTCAGCAAGAGCTGCAGCGTGTCCAGCCCATCCTTTTGACTCCTTACCATAAAATCCGGATCCGACAGAGAGAGGCGGCCACGCAGACAAACGTCCTGATTTTGCACAGAACTCACAGCTCGATCACCCACCAATACAGCAATGCCACATGCGCACAAGTTCAAAGACCAACTAACTACGACTAGGTAGTAACTACTAGTGCAAGTCGCATGAATTATGTGTGTGGAAAAAAGAGACAGGTTCATCGAAATAAACTATGAATTCGATGGTACAATCTAAAAGTTTTAATTTATTTGATTAAACCTTTTCTTGTTCATGATGTTCAATGTCGAATTTTCCCCTTTTCAAAGTTTTGTCTTATAGCTTCAATTACAAAAAAAAAATTACTTAACTTTATGCTTCCTAATTGACTAAGCTCTATGCTTACACTGCTCAGAAAATACAAACAAATACAACTAAACACTCTTACTTAGTTTTACACTATTTTGAAATATACTGAACAAATATATTTTTTGTTCCAACACTTTTGTTTCATCCCATCGAAATCATTGAGACAAGTGGTCGGATTTCCGAACTGCTGGCTACAATATATGGGATATCGACAAGAGTAGTCGGATTCACAATATGTTGGAATCGAATGTTAAGTGCATGAAAAATCACAAAAAAAACTTACTTATGGACCAGTCTGATTGTCAGTCAACAACAGCAATTCAACAAATTCATTCATGAATGCATTCGACAACACGTTTGTAACAGACGCAATAAATCATAATAAAAAATAACAAAACTCACAATCGACAATTTAATCCCTCGCCTGATTAATGGGACATGTTATGGAGGCGATAAAAGGTCCACAATGCAATGCCACCAATATTGAAACTTGCGTGAGCTGGCTGTTGTTCACCCTTCCAAATTTGGAAATGTTACCGACCGAACCGGAATGTGGCTCGCGTTACGTTGTTATTGAAAATATCGTGCAGCAAGCGGCACTAACAAGGTGTTGGTAGATCTGTCGGTTTTTTTAGCAACCTGGACGACTACTTTTACGGTAATGATTATATTGCGCGCGAGCGAGCTGTTGTTTAGGAGTGTGGGTCCGATCTATCCGCCGTTGAACTCACCTGCCGCTATCGATGGGGCCAATGAATCACTGCAGGTAAACCTGGTAGCTCTGATTAAGAACCTCACTATCCGCCGTTATTGATAGCGTGCGCAGCAAATTGACTCATTCATGCCTTGGGCAATTTTCTCGTTGCTTCACCGTTACTCATCATCAGGTTTCGCAACGATCCACAAAATCGTTGCGAAGATAGTCACACTTGGCTAAATTTGGCTGAGCGTTCGTTCTGATATCAGCACGAGGAACGAACTCTGTTATAGGTATTATTGTTGGTGCCGTGTGATGAGGAACCAGTTTGCTGAATCGCACCCCGTCTTGGATGACTGTTTATGGTATTGACCTTCGATTTCCTTTCGCTGAATCTTGCATCTAAAGTCATGTGATTGGGATTTTGTGATCAGACGAGAGACGCAGTAAGCGATTCTTCTTCGGTTCAATTGGTACGCAGTAGGCGCCAGTAGGGCTCGTAACCCGATTTCGGATGAAGCTGAGTTCGGACAACAATATGAACGGATGTAAAGGTTATCTCATTGACATGGGATCGGGTTCATTCATTTCAAGATGTAACTTTTTTAGGAAGAACAAGCAGTTTGGCGCGCGGATAATTTATCACTCGCTTTGACACATTGTCCGTTTGCCGGTTCCTGTGGTGACGCAAGCATCCATCGTGTTGGCGAATTTCATCACGGCATATGGCCATTGTGGGAAATCGGACCACAAACGAAATGGATCGCACCCGGTCGGATGGCGGTTCCGTTAATGGTAGAGGTAAACATGGCTTGTAAAGTTGTACGCATACTGGTGTCGGCGGCAGTCAAGCTTCTCTAATTTTAGAACTTATTTTTGGGACAAAACGCGCCAAACGGGCACTGCATGCGAATGTGGAGTCTTGCTTTGGATAGAGCTGAATTTAGAAAATAGGAGCGAATAAACATTATACGGCAGACAATCGTACGCTTGTTTCAAACTAACAAGGTTTTCTTAGCTATCGACCAAATGTTTATTTACAAGCGATAAACTATTAGAAAGTTTGTTTTCCTGTCACTCCGATGTTACGTTGGTAAATACTGTAATTATCCTATTTTCTAATTTTATACATGTTCAAGACCGTTAAGTAGGCTTCAGAAGCCGAACAGGAAACAAAAAAGCGATGGAACAGAATCAAATTCTGTGTGGCAAAAGTTTCATCCAGATCAAAGCGTCAAATTTTTTAGGTTCACAGTAAAATTTTCTTTCGAATTTACATGGAAAATGTTCTTCTTCTGAACCAAGAACCCTTTTAATTCCAATTGTACATCTATTGTTTTTGAACTTGGAACAGTAATCGCTTTGGTTGGTGACGGATGTCTATGACCTATGTGCTTACTTGCTGGTGAGAATCCAACTTCTCGTTCAGCAGATGAATCGCGCTCTTGTTATTGCCAAAGATGGTGATTTTCTCGGCTACTCCAGATAGGCAAATTATGCGCAAAATGAGCCATTCACTAGTATGTGTCGCATCTTCAATCGCTGCTCCACCGCATTTGATTTTCACCTTTCACGGGGTGTTCTTCGGAAACGGTTTACTAGGTTTGGCGTTTTGCACTAGCCAGGTTATATTGGGATCAATGCTGGGGCTTGTTCAAAAATGCCATTGCTCACCTCCGGATCATCATTTTGTTGGTGCTTTGCTGCACTCATCCTCCGTTTCTTAATCAGGATCTTTATTGCGAGAGGCCAGGAGTATTGTTTTCATATCGTTTGGTCTAAGGTTTAAATGAGGAGTTGTAACTTGGAAGTACGCGTTTTAATGCAAGAATAAATGGGGAATATCAACCCCGTGAAACAAGCACTAGTTCTTGAAGCCACCGTTTGTTTGTGTGGCGCTAGTGCTGTTCTTGAAGTTTGAAGCTCCGTTCATATTGCACCGATTACATTACGCGCGGGTATTTAATTATGTATCGCAAAATGATTTTTCGATTGTGCAAATTTTAATTTCGATAACATAAGCTATATTGTTCTGTTTTCGTCATTTATCTAGCATTTTACGTGCGGTTATAGCCGCCACAATATAGCTATCATCAAAATCAGCCGAAATTATCACCGTAGAAAGTCAATAAATTAATTTCGATAGCCGCCACAATTTTACATGTTCTGGTAAGGTGCAATCTATTTGACGTTTGTCTTGTGTCGTTTGTCATCGCAGCGATCATCATCATCCTCATAAATTTATCATTATTGGCGAATAAAGGTTGCATGATGAAGAAAAAGTCGAAGGATAATATTTGAAAAAAAAAAAATAAAATGCACGGAGAAACATACGAGAAGTTTTTTTTTAAACTATTCTCAAAAATTTTAGGAGCAATTTAATTAAAAACGATTAGCAGTACGGGGCTGGACTTTCCCCTCACTGCATAATAAACGCAATTTTTCGATTTCAAATTTTATTTTGTGATTCACACCTGATACTTCTTCTTCTTGCAACCTTTAATCGCCAATGATGATGCAAACTTATCCTTTTTATGTCAAACGACGCTAGCCAAACTTCAAACTGTCTGTCCCTGTTTTGCTGTGAATCATCCACCGATTCGTTAAAATTTGACAGTTCGATGGTTATTTCTCTGTGGTTAAAAATAACCCTGCTCTGGAGCATGGTCAAATTTGACAGTTCGATAGTTAAACTTTGGTTGCGAGGAAATTGGCGCCAAATCCATTTTGTTCCAAATAACTATCAATTTGTCAATACTCAAATGGGTTACATCGAAATGTCAAATTTCAACTAAAAGTTAAACGAATCGGTGGATGGTTCACAGCCATAAAATTGAGGGGAATATGCCGTAGGACAATGCTCAGGGCGACTAGAAGCGATTGGCCCAGGATCGAGTCCAGTGGAGAAGGATACTCCATTCGGCGTAGGTTCATCGAAGAGCTGTAGCCCATCAAGTATCAAGTAAGTATGCCATATGACAATGAGTAACTGACAAGCTGTCAAACAACTTGCCTCACAACTGAAGAAGAAGCAGCCCATTCGGTTTTCGGTCGTTAAATATGCATTCTCCTTAAAGTGCAGAAGAAGTATAGATTTTGTTTCTGGTAGGCTTGAATACTGGCGGAGTTAAACGTGACCCCCACCAAAGAAAATAGTTTTCCCCGAATTTGAATATTACCGCAAAGAATTTCATTGGAAATTTCAACAATAATGTCTTCGGGAATCTTTTAGAAATTCTTTCAAAAATCCCTTCAGGTTCTCCGTCGAAAATGTCATTAAAAATTACTCCAGAAATGTTTCTTCAAATATTTGTTTTGGAATACCTTCGGGAAATTCAAATAGAAATAATTTAGAAAATTCCTAATTGTGATTCCTTTATAAAATCTGCCGGAAATTCCTTCAGAAATTCATTTGGAAGTTTTCTATCAGATGTTCCTTCTCTATTGGACATTTCTCTTCTGTCGGATATTCCTTCAGAAATTCATTATTCAGTGGAAAATTACGCCAAATCAAATCTTATAAAAGTTCTCCGGTAATTTCTTCAGAAATTCATCCTGAAATTCTTTCAATATTCCCTTCTGAAATACATTTAGAATTTTCTTCTTAGAAATTGTTTTCAAAGGAATTCCAGAAAGAAATTATTATTAATTTTCGATGGGATTTCTTAAGGATTTCCTAGTGAATTCTTGAAGGGATTCCCGAGAAAATTTCTAAAAAAGCTTTTGAAGGAATTACTGGTACAATTTATGGTAAGGTAATAAAGGCCGAAATAACATTATGTCCTACTGGTTTCCAAAAAGTCAAGGGGTACACTGCCCATGATCGCATATTTGTAACACTTACATTTTTGTTCATTTCGTAAAAAGCAAATTTGATTGACAAACGATTTACAAAATCAACCAAAATGCAAATGTTACAAATGTGCGATCATGGGCAGTACATAGCAGAACGAATAGAATCTATTCGTTCTGCTAGGTAAATTTGTTGACCACAATAGTTGGAATTGAAAGCACAATTGCCATTCCATAACTCAAGGTCAAGATCAATTACTCCCATTTAAATGAAGTTCCTAGATTTATCGTTAAATTATATTATATAACGCTAAAATCGTTCCAAAAAAATCAACTTTTTTGATAATATTTGAAGATGCTTTCGAATGAATTCCTGGATCATTTACAAAGGCATTATTTACTTTAAACATTAATCTACACACTGTTTACGATAGTTAGCCCGGTGATCAATATATCATGAGTGAAACTCTCTCAAAAGATAAAAATGATCCATAACTTTGAATAAATGTATCAATCAAATCATACAATTGAAAATGTGTTGAACATTTATGGATCGTTGCTCAGATCTATGGGTAAAAAACGTTTTGCCACTCCTGAAAAATTTCCGAAGCAATCAATACCAAGGAATGTAATTGTCGCTGAAAAATGCAAAAAACAAGCAACAAAAGAAAATAGCGATAACTCTTTGTCCTCATCTGCAGAGGATAAAGACAACGTTGCGTTCCATTTTATCTGCAACAAATATGGAGAGGTAAATTCTCGCGTGATTTTTGAAAACGTCGTAAGTCCAAAAGAGAGGCTCTCTTTGTTTACTTTCTCTTTCGATTATTACAAAGCCATACTAACATTTACATTGGATTTTCCAGCACCGATTTGAAGAAAATAGTGTTGTCTAGTGTGCTGAGGTGAAAATATTGCAACAAATTTTAAACTAGCCCAGATATTAGCTAAAGAGAGCGTAATAAAAGAGAGTCTCTCATTTGGACTTACGACGTTTTCAAAAATCACGCGAGAATTATTGTAAACTGCAATAACTTTTATACAGTGAGTCCAAAAAGTATTCGTCTAGCTGTGTGTTTTCAAGAAAATGTCAAAGATAGAATCTAGTAAGCTCAGAAAAAAAATCTATCGATTACATTGTGCAGCAGATTAATCAATTCATCTTTATTATTGAAAATCGAATAGAAAAACAAAATGATAACAGAAACAAGTGTAACAAAACATAACAATTCATTAAATATGGGCTCAAAAAGTATTCGTCCATACAGGTTGGGAGCACTTTTCAAATGGAAACAATAGTTGTAGAATGGAATTCATTATTAAGTTGGATTCCCCTGTGCATCTGTGATGGAACGTACACACGGTCAAGCAGTTTGACCAACATTGACTCCACCTTTCGTTTATTCCATCAAGTTTAAACAACAACGGCAAGAACAATCAATTTATTCGACCAACAATATCACACACGAACGACCGATGTGCCAACTTGAGTACCAACCATCAAAAAATTTATGGGGGTTTGTGCAACTTCGCTACAAATGCTTAAACATGTTCGGCGAACCTTGACTCCGCCCCCGACAACTCAAACCAAAATCAAACCGTTTTAAATTTTTCCAACCGAGCCGCCAACTGTCAAATGGTTGTTCGAACAACTTCACTTACGTTCCAACAAAGCAGCAACCGAAGGGTTTTCGTGGGGGCGTAGTCAATGTGCGTCAAACTGCTTGACTGGTGTGTACATTGCATAACGGCTTGTAGACTTTGTGGCATGGAACTGACCAAATTAGCCGTGACGGGGGACGGGTTTTTCTCCCACCCTTCTTTCAATGCTAATTTAAATTTGTTGCTGTTGGTAATGTGGCTTTTACAAATTTTGTCGTCCAGCACTTTTCAATGGTGCTCAATTGGTTTCATATCTGGGCATGGAGTTGTTTTTAAGTTTTGAGTTGATTGGGGTATTATAGAGTAGCTACAGTTTAGTATTTCGAGCTGTGTGCTCGGGGTAATTATCATGCGGAAAGATGTATGCTCCCTGTAAGCCTAATTTCTGAGCTCTGGCGTTCACATTTTCCTTCAAAATGCGGATGAACATTTTGTGATCCATAATTCCTTCAATAATATGACATTTTCCCACACGGGTTGCGCTCATGCACCTCCCAGATCATGACGGAGCCCCCACCATGCTTTACTGCTGAAATGAGGTTCTGCGGCTGTACCTCAGTATTCATTTTTCGCCATATCATACATCGGCCATTTGATCCAAATATTCTGTACTTGCTTTCTTCAGGTAATATTACATGATTCCGAAAGTACTCCTTCTTCCAGCGATATTTTTTTGGTGAAATCGAGCCGTTTTTGATAATTTTCTGGCTCACTTGAACTTTTTCCCGTGATACTTGCCCATTATACCCATACCTTTTTCAGGTGTTTTTGTTTGTATTTATTCATATCTCCTATATAGCACCTCTTCTCTCTAACTCACTTGCCTACATGAGTGCACTCGTTATGAGATTTTTTTTTCTAACTTTCCGCATAATAAATCGCTAATCGTGATCAGTTTATCCTCGCGGACAACCACTCTGTTATTTGTTTTGGAAGGTTTTTGTGGCGCTGTTGCGATCAATCGCCGATTGAATGATCGAATGGGGTCTACCCACTCTCGTAAGTCAACTTGCACTAATTATGCAGACCTAGGATGAGTTTTCTTTCAAACCCATGGTGCCTTTATTTTCCGCGCCAAGATCAATCAAAACAATAACATTGTTTTATTTTTTCATTGAGTATTGAAAAAATGTTGCTAGACACCACTAGAGTGTGCTACTGTCACTACAAGCGAATAAAACTGTTATACTCGTGTTTCACGTCCTATTTTTTAAATACAGTATCCCCCCGCTTATCCGGACCTCGCTAGTCCGACGACTCGTTAGTCCGGATCTCGCTAATTCGGAATTTTCCAGATTAAAAAGTATCAACTCAACACCCATTTAAACACATTATGCTGTCAGTTTTCAGATTTCTGCTGTGATTTTGTTTTGGTTCATTTGTATGGATTTGACAGTCGGATTAACGAGAGAAACCCTGATAATCCGGCCATACATTTGTCGGATCAGCGGGGGTATACTGTAGACGAATACTTTTTGAGCAAGCGAAATTGAGGGAATTTAGATGTTTTCTACATGGCAACAAAAGTAATTAACATTTCTATTTGTTTTTGAATAATAATCATGTACTGATAAGTTTTCTATTTTTTTATTATTTCAATTATTTCAACATATGGTTCTGTTTATATCTAAACATCGATAACTGATACTTATTTAACCAAAAATATCATCGAAAACCGACTACTTCTCGAAATGCGTGGCAGGCGATTATTGTCCTATTCTGTGGCAGTTTGTGACACACGCTTGTTGCGAGTTGAGTGTGTCCCAACATTTTCAAGAGAGGACAATGTTGTTGTTTTACATTCCCTGATTCAATACCTAGAGAAATCTAAGAATTTATTCATGAAATCAATTTTAGGGATTTCTTGAAAATTGATTTGAGAATTTCCTCGA
The DNA here is from genome assembly GCF_024139115.2 of Armigeres subalbatus. Taxonomy (NCBI): domain Eukaryota; kingdom Metazoa; phylum Arthropoda; class Insecta; order Diptera; family Culicidae; genus Armigeres; species Armigeres subalbatus. The sequence goes on from NC_085141.1 coordinate 250,549,010, forward strand.
AAGTTCTTCAGGAATTAAAGATTTTTCAAAGCAATTCCCGGAGGAACCTTGCGAAAACATTTCGGGGTCAATTTTCAAAGGAATCACTGAAGGAGTATATTCTAGGAATTATTTGCATAATTTTCTAAATTATTCCTGGCGGAATTTCTAAGATCAGTTCAGAGCAGGAATTGCAAAAGGAATTTCCGAAGAATTATGTAAGAAATTCCTAAAGGAGAACTTTATGTAGGAAATTTCTAAAGAAGAGATTTTCGAAAAAAAAATGGAATTTGTGAAGGATTTCCGAAAGAATTCCGAATGGATTTTCCAGCAGAAATTTGGAAAGGAGTTTCTAAATGCAGAGTGGCCACCGAACCGGGAAAAGCGGAAAAAACGGAAAATTGAAGTCACCGGGAAAAACCGGGAATTCAGGACATGTACCGGGAAAACAAAAATGTTCGTCAAATTACATTCAAAACTTTTAGAACTCGTTAATGAAGTTGATATTACAAAAATATTTACCCTTCAATATTTATTACTCAGTCGCATTCCAGAAAAAATATCTGAAAATGTATTCTAGAAAGAATTCAAAAATTATATTACGAATAAATTTTTGAATAATCATTGAAAGAAATTCTCAAGGAATGTCCGAAGGAATTTTTAAACAATTTCTGGAAAAATTTCCAAAGAAATCTCTGGAATAATCTCTTTTAGGAGTTCCAAAAATAATTTCCAAATAAACTTCTTAAGAAATTTACTAAACTTTTCAAAGAAATTCGTAAGGAAGATCCAGAAGCATTAAGTTTTCGTAAGACAATTTCTAAATTAATTCCTAAAAAAATCCCAATGTAGCCATTATTATTTTTTTTTTTTGCCAAATTTAACTTGGTCGCTTATTGTCCATCATGTTGTAGTGCAAGTTTGGTTCCATCATCAGCATCGATTTGACATTTATTGCATCGGTACTTTGGCTGCTAGGTTCAAGCGAACACAAACAGGAGCGGCATTAAAATTTTTTAAAGGATCATTTGAGGGAGCTTTCAAAGGAATTTGTTAAAATATTTGCGAGGAAATTGCTAAAATAATTTCTGAAGGAACTCGTAAAGGAATCCTCAAATGATTTTCTTAAGGAATTTCTGAAGGAATTCTCGAAGAAATTTCCAAACAAATGTCTGGAAAGTTTCTTTGAAGAAATTACTTTAAATTAGTAAAGTCCAAAGAAATCCGAATTCAAACTTCATGCTTTTCGAGCACCCACTTAGGCTTGACGTATCTGGCTGAAATTGAATCATTTGTTTGAGAAACTGCATAAGTCCATTTTACACTATTTCGAGAAAACAACAAAAAACTGTTTTTGAACAAATTTGCACCGAATCTTTCGATTTCTTCGATACAGATCAATAGTTTTTGGCAAAAATCAACACCCTGGGGCATTTTCAGTGCAAAAAATGTAAGCAGTACTTCTCAATTGCTCTTCAAAGTACGTGGACATATGTAGTTTCTCAAACAAACGAGAAATTTTCCATACATTCCTGAACAAAATTTTTTTTTTCGTATTTTTTGCCAGAATACGTAGTTTTGGACGAGGATTCAGAATATATAAAAATCTCATTTTGGCCAAAAATGTTACATATGCAGTTTCTCAAACAAACGGTTCAATTGTTACAGTTGCTTCTGGGAGTAAAACACTTTATCATCCGTTCTACAAAGCGCTGCAAACCTAGTCTTAGTAAACTGCTTAAAAGCGGCATAATTGATAATCTATTAGGTACCTATGTCCAGATGTTCGTTGAAGCTCTAATTTAACCTCCCAGTCACCCCATGTCCATATATCCATCTCTCATTCTTATGCCTACACTTTTCGATTCGCAGGTAGCCTTGAGTTTCTGATAGGATTTTTTGCGTTTCTTCATTTCGCTTTTCCACTTTGGTCATATAGTACAAGCACCAATACTGCATCGACAGTACATTGCACCGCTAACCAATTTGGTCATTAGTGAAGCAGCTAGTCTCAAATTGAGCGTAACGTGCCTAATAAATCTCCAGTTCTTCAGTTGGATGGTTCCTAATTAAATACTCTGATAAAAAGCAGAGCCGCAGACCCTGTTGGTCTTGAAGCCCGACATCGAATCGATTCCGCCGCATCTTCGTCCAACGCACCAACAACATCGTTGGATTTTCAAGTTTGAGGTTAAACTAGTCCCATGCGAACGAAAGAACGAACGGAAACACGTGTTTCGTTCACTAAATGGCACCACCCGGTTTGGCTGCCAATGGAAAGCACGCAAGTACAACGTGAGTGCATTCCTATTTCGTTTCGTCGGATGGATGGTCGGTGCGGTGAGTATGCTTCAAGCTAGACGCCCCCACTCGACTGTGTGTACCTACTTGATTTATGTATGCGAAGCAACATCTCTACAGTCCACATGCATCTACCTATAGTCAGTGACGCCAATGAAATGCAGATTGATAGCGGTGACGATGGCGCTTAGCTTTAGTTGTTTTGGATGTCCCTCGCGTCATTTTTCGCTAACAGACGTTGGTCAGTTACCAAAATTGAAAACTTTTGGATACCGTTGATATTTGGTAATCTCAGTTCCATACATTTTTGTTTTATGTAATTGACTGTACAAACAGTAATATTTGGAAGAGATTTTGATAAAGTTTGATAATTTTATTTAAAAAAATTAACAAAACTAGAAATTGACATTTGGCATATTACAAAAGAACGAGAACTAGAAGTCTGAATGCCAAAAAACTAAAGATTTGCAGATTTAGACATCCATTAAATATAATTTAAATCTATGCCGATAGTTATCTCCACGCTATTACAAAATCATTTGATCGTAAAAAAACTGCACTTTCTCGCCCGTTCTAAAATCAGAGCAGTATTTTCCTCCACACGCGCTGACATTTATAAAGCCGTGAAACACGCTTGAGTGGTTGTGGAAAGCAGCGAACGGCTTCTTCCACATCGATATTTATAGCCCAACGCGGGGAAACGCACTTCGGGCGCAGCAGCACCAACAGAGTAAAATTCAGCAGGAGGAGCAAAGACAACAACAATACCACTATAATTAATCCCCCCGGCGCACGTAATCGACATGTTCTCTAATCGGACTTGTTTTCTCACCTTGTTTCTTTCCACAACCTCCACAGGCCTCAGGAGTGACCGTGTCAGATGTTTGCAAAACGACATACGAGGAAATCAAAAAAGACAAAAAACACCGCTATGTCATATTCTACATCCGCGACGAGAAACAGATCGACGTGGAGGTGATCGGTGACCGCAACGCCGAATACGACCAATTCCTCGATGACATCCAGAAGGGTGGACCGGGCGAGTGCCGGTATGGATCATCTTCGTTTGAAAGTACATGAAGCCATCCCCATTTGCTAAACAAATTGATTTTTTCAGATATGGACTGTTCGATTTCGAGTACATGCACCAGTGCCAAGGTACCTCGGAAAGTTCCAAGAAGCAGAAACTGTTCCTGATGTCCTGGTGTCCAGATACCGCTAAGGTAAGTGATTAGTGATATTACTCTCGTAAAAGATCTTATTTATCGTATTTAAAACGTATTTTAAAACAATCATATAGCCTTTTGGTACAACTTTATTTTACGAGAAAGGCAATAACTGGAACAAAAGTTATTTGGAATAGATTAAAATAATGAAAAACCGAAAATAAGTTTTTGATTGTAAATCAAAAGTTACTTGATTGTTGTCGATAGTTTCATTATTGCTCTCACTCATGTATCCTGAGCACCCCATAGGGGTACATAGGGCCAACGTAAAAAATCTCTATCCTGGGCGGCTGCTCGCTTTAGCCTTGAGCTGGGCCCAGGTCAAATTCCTGTCGACTTCCTTTATTTCCTTGTTGAGTCTACGCCGCCACCAGCCTCTGGGTCTGCCTCCGCTGCGATGTCCTGCTGGATTCTAGTCCAGCGCTTGTTGTAATGTGTGGCCGACCTACCAGCTCAGCATTTGAGATCCAATTGCGAGGCCATCAGGCCCGAATGATAAAACGTAGACATCGGTTGATAAATACTTGCAATTTCTGTGTAATCTCTACTGAAGAACACTAAGCCAAGGGGGAGGGGGGATGTGTATGGTTTGCTCTATAGTCCCCTCAACTATTTTCTCTATTATGAGCTTCTTTCAAAAAATTCTCAAACATTCTACCACCTCATTAAGTTATCTTACGGTCCAACCAGGTAAGGCAATTGTGGATCAATAACACTTATCCACTTGGGGCCCTCTTTAGCCTAGCGGTCAGATGCGCGACTATAAAGCAAGACCATGCTGAGGGTGGCTGGTTCGATTCCCGGTCTAGGCAATTTTCGAATTGAAATTATAACTGTGGAAGTGCTTAATTAACACTGCGAGGCGGCAATTCGAGGGGGGAACGTAATGCCAATAAGAAGATACTTATCCACATTCTCTTTTCTCAAGCACGTACTTTCTGTTGTAGCCCACAGTATCGAAGTGTGTTTGTTTACCAGCCGATGATTTCTACAACGTCTCAAATTGATAGCGCATGGCTATTGCGTCTAAGTGTAGTAGCGCTCGGCTTTGTCCCGCACACTTAAAGGACAATATGTGACGGATCGCCATTAGGCTCCCACCGGTAGGCAGTGGATATTTTTGTTCCGGGGAGTCCGACGGGAGTCTCCATAGATTTCGACGGAAATCCTCCAAGCATACCGAAGGGAACTCTCCAGGATGCTGAAGGGAGTATACCAGAGATTCCAAATCCTCCCGGGGTGTGGAATCATCAAAGGATTCCGACGGGAATATTCTAAAAATTCCGACGGGAATGTTCCAGAGATTCTATTGGAAATCCTCCAGGAATTCCAACGTGATTGTCCCAGGGATTTTGTAGGCAGTGTTCCAAGTATGTAGAAGCCAATCGTCGAAGGATTCAGAAGCAATCTGCCGAGAAATCCCGAAGAAAATCGTCGAGGGACTCCGAATTGATCCTCCAAGGATTCCGAAAAGATACCTCCAGCGATTCCGAAGGGATAGTCAAGGGATACCGGAAGTAAATCGTCAAGAAGCTCCGAAGCAAATCGTCGAATGATTCCTTAGCAATTCGTCGAGGGATTCCAAAACAAATAGTCAGAGGGATTCGGATCGTCGAAGGATACGGAAATTCCGAATTAAATCTTCAAAGGATTCCGAAGCAAATCCTCCATGGTTTATGAAGAGTATCCCCCCAGTATCGGAGCGTGACAATATGGTCCACACATGATCTTGTGGGTGGAATCCTGCCTGCTGTCGTCGGAGAGTCTATTTTCTCCTGTATCCGATTTAGGATTACTTTGCACAGAACTTTGAGAACAACGCACAGTAATATGATGCATCGCCAATTGTCGCACACAGCCTCGTTTTTTGGGACCTTCACTAAGACACTCTGCAGTCCAGTCAGCCGGAAAAGTTGCGGTTTCCCAGATAGGGGAATGGTTTGCCACTTCATCTCATAGCTCCTATTTCAATCCCATAAAAAACAAAGCAATGGAAAGGAATTTGGTTTGTTTATTATTTTTGTGATTTTTTTCAGCAGTGACCACGCATGTTGACAAAAAGAAGCGACGAATTTGGTCCCGTATTTCTTTGTTTAGCGATGAGATGGATATATGTACAGTGAGATGGAGATCGGAACAGTTTCCCTATTGCAGAATAATTGATGCAACATTTGCGCAAATAGCATAAGGTCAGAGTATCTCTGCTGAAATGCGATCGGCCCGGGAGCTTAGATGGATTTTATGCTTCGAATAGCTGCTTCAATCTCCTTCAATTTTATGTCTAAAGTCGTCGCCGTTATATCAGTTCTCGATCTTTCTTCGTTGGTTTATCGAACGGTTTGTTAAGTTTCGGGAGCAGTAGGTTGTTGGCATAAGGTCCCTATCCATCAGGATGGGGCTGCCATCTTAACGTCCGGGGAAAATCATTTCAAATTTGTTTAATGCCCACCCAACATTCCATTCGGTTCATGGATGGCGCTGCATGTTGCCAACCACGCAGTCTGTTGTGGATCCACAAGCATAATCCTTCAGAATATCTATATGAAATTATTTGGAATTTGCACAGGATATTTTTATTTCTATGTAACATTCTCCGAAATTTCCACGGTGAATTTTCCGGAATTTCCAATAAAACACTTCAAAATTTCTAGGTTGAATTTTCAAGTCTCACAGAAAACTGTTCTGAATTTGTACGGATTTTTTTTTGTGTTTGACCTTGGGAAACTGTTCAAAGATGGGAAGGGTTGTTGGCCGATAGTCAGTCGATTGGTCGTATGCCAGGCCGTATAACACGTTTAGGCAAAATTCATCTAGGCGAATAACATTTGGCTGAAAACGTTTGCTTGGTCGACAACGGTTGGGCTGAAGGCGATATACGACCAAAAAAGCCGTTTGACCTAACAGATCGTTTGGTCGAATAGGTTATGCAGCCAGAAATGCCGTTTGGTTCAACGGGTCATACGACTTTTGCCTTTTTTGTCACATGATCTATTTGGCCATACGACCAGTTCTGCTGAACGATATTTTCATTTTTCGACCTATGTTTATTCCTGCCAAATAAAATTTGCAGCCAATTGCTTCTTTCTGCTAAACGACCATTTCAACTATATGACTTTTTGGCCGTTCGACAAAATTACCAGTTGTGTTTTAGCTTAATGGTTTGTTGGGCCTAACGACATATTCTGCCAAAGAACTTTCTGCCTTGCATCCTTCGCCCAAATGGTATCTGCCGAAGACTGGTGGCAAAACGGCCCTTTTCGTCGTTTGGCCGAAACGGTTATAAGGTCGAAAATGGTTTGGTAACAAATGTCATTTGCTTAGCTTAGCTTAGACTGACTGTACATGTGAATGTGTCAATGGTTGCTACTCCGTGGCTGATCAGAACTGGTGTAAATTGCACTACGATCCAAGTGAATAGAAGTTTAGAATTGGGATTCATCACCTATTCTCGAAGCACACGTTTCAGTAGCTCACAGCATGTAGACCGATAACGACGCCGGCTGAGTCCTTACAGTCAATTGGGAAAGGAAGGGGTTGTTTAGTGTGTAGTTATTGTTGCTACTATAGAGACCGAGATAAAATCGTACGTAGCGATGAAGTGCAGCCCACATTTTTTAGTAAGAACAAGTCTGAGATTGAACATACGGCCTCCTGCTTTTAAAGCAGACGCAGTGGTATCTAGACCACCTTGCTCGTCTGGCGAACTAAACTTTCACTTGCTAATTAATATACTCACCCGCAAAAGCAAAAAAATATCTATGCTTGTTCTGCGTCTCGGAGGTATCGACAATTGTTACTGCAATCGAAACGCCTCACCTTATACGAGACACAGAATAAGCACAATTTATTCCTATGAACGCGCCCGATCGTTCTGCTTTCTTGACTAAACACGATCGGACGCGAACTCTGACACAAGATCAATCGCTAACTAATTGATTTACTTACCGACCGCACAAAACAGAACAAAACACCCGTACCGCGTCCGATACGAAACACGTTCAATCGCGAACTGATACGCCCAAAAAAGTCGTTTGTCCTAACAGATCATTCGGTCAAAAATGTCGAGTGAAACACGAGGACCTTCGACGGCCTGTTTACTGGGCATATTGACCAACCAACCTTTCCAACCTAGGACCTTTTTGGAGTCCGCGTGTGGTAACTTGAACCAAGCTAACTGCGTGCTAAGAAGGCATGCTTCTAAGCCTTACAGAAGCCCGTTCAGCTTCTGCACAGCACTGCAACCGTTCCGCGAAGGTAAGATCCTCTTCCTCCGAAACTTTGTCCGCTTGAACTCCACTTGCAATAAAATGAGGTATATTGGATGCACCATTGCTCTTACCTCAGCTTTAATCGATTGGGCTGCACCGCTATCCGTAACGAACAAACGTCGAGGTGTACTACGAAAGGCCGAATCACAAAAGGCCGAATCACGAATGGCCGAATCACAAAAGGCCGAAAGCAAAAAAGGCCGAATGCACAAAAGGCCGAAACCACAAAAGGCTGAAATCACAAAAGGCCGAAACTATTAAAGGCCGAATAGGCAGACCATCAAAGTGGACCGGAGCGCGCGCTCGCTCCGGTCCACTTTGTTGGTCTGTTGATTTTATTCAGACTTTTTTTATTCAAATACTTAATATAATTTAGAATATTCGAATTATTTTGTGATTTCTCAGTGAAGTCTTGTGAAGTAAGTTTCTCTTAAATTGGGAGAAAATGATATGCATTGAGAAGCGCGTTACCGCAAGTTATACAGCTTTTGGTCAAAAGCATAATAATTGAAAAAGGCTATTTCGTTTAGCTTCTGATGTCGCAATTAGATCATGAGTAGTGCGCATCATTAGCACAATGCACAACCAAGCATCATGAAGCGCACAACTCCTACATTGATGCAAATCGGAAATTCGATTCTGTGAGCCATGAATCCGGTGGAATTTAACTCGGGCTCTTGCATTAGATTTGGGAATTTAACTTTTCCCAATACTACTGATAATGATTACTACGCCAGCAAAGGAAGAAAAAAGAGAGCTCTTGGATTACTCCGTTACTTTAAAGTGATAATATTTATACGTGTGTTCATGCTTTAATTACTGCAATGAAGATTGATCTATTATGCAATATATAAGGAATCAAATTGACTCTGTAAACACCTTCATGCAACTTCTTACAATTAAAAATAGAGCTTCGACGTTGAACTGACGTTAAATACCTCAACTGAATAAGATTGATTAGATCGCTGCTAGTACAGTGATCGTTCGCTAATTGGGGCACGACCTCACCCCAACTAGCGAATGCCGTTCGTTAATTGGGGCGTTTTGACAAGCGTCAATGTTGTTTACTTTTTGCTTTGAACAAAGGAAAATTTTACGCGCCAGAAAATATCGATCCCGCCAAACACGGAAACAAAACGTCAACGCGTTTTTGACATCACATTCTGACGTTTAGCTGCTTTTTAATTGGGTTTCGCCCCAATTAGCGAACCCCCAACTAAAAAGCGCCCCAACTAGAAAAAACCCAACTAGCGAACGTTCACTGTAGTTGCAAAACACGTGGACAAGTTTTTCTTAATGGGGCAGTATAATAAAAGTAAACGCAAATTTGTGAAGATTCCAAGTTCTCTTAATTGAAAGATTGAAACTTTTGTAATGATCCGGCCTTTTGTGTTATTCGGCCTTTTGAGATTCGGCCTTTTGTATCATTCGGCCTTTTGTGGTTCGGCCTTCTGGGTTTTCGGCCTTTTGTGGTATGCTAGAACATTTTCGGCCTTTTGTGATTCGGCCTTTTGTACTGATCCCGTTTGGAGCGCGTCGCAGTCCGGCCCTCTATGACGCTCGAGGCGAAATCAACTCTTGCGCCATCATCGTCCTTCCCTAAAAGGCTTTGTTCCGCAAACCTACCTCTGCCTCCTCGCTTCCAATGGAGGGCGTCATAGTATGCTCGTCTTGATCTCGATTTGCAGCTTGAACAGACTGTCGATGTTACTGATATTGTTTCTGGCTCATTACCTCAATGATATCATCAAGCTACTCGACGACTACTCGTATCCCGGATAGTGGCTCGCCAAGTGTGTTGACAACCAGAGTATCAGGCCGATAACATACTGACGCGTGTATGTGCGCGAACGCGTCCAAGGCAAAAGAATTCCTCTTGCTGATATTTTGTTTTACGAGTGCTTAGCGCGTCAGTATGTCATCGGCCTCACTCTGCTGAAAGCGTACTAGCGTCGTGTTCGCCAGCAACTATCTCCACATCAATCTTTCCTCCTCCCCTAATGGGAGAAGACATCGCTAGACCTCTTCTTGTGAATGGATTTCCAGCTGCGCTCGAAGCGCCCCTACCGCCCAACCACAATACTAATATCTTATGTTTCGTTTTTCTCATTACAGGTTAAGAAGAAGATGTTGTACTCCAGCTCCTTCGATGCTCTGAAGAAGTCGCTCGTTGGCGTCCAGAAGTACATTCAGGCTACCGATCTCTCTGAAGCATCACGGGAAGCTGTCGAAGAGAAGCTGCGCGCCACTGATCGTCAATAAGCTTATCCATACTTAAGATTACGCACACAACAAGAACAACAACAATAAAAAAGAAAATACCTACAACAGATTAGCAGAAAAACAAACTCACACATACAGATTACACACCCACACACTGAACTACTCAAACACAACAACAAAAGCATAGGGAGTGAATGTCATTTGAAGAATCATGGAAAACTATAATAAAGCCAACCACTAATTGAACAGTAGAACACAACAATAACGCCAAACTGCATGGAACACTTTCTAAGTTCCGAGCGGTCGAAAATGTTCATGAGCAAATCCAGAACACCATTTTGCGCGATTGCTTCGTTGCTTCCCGCGCGGGAGCATCTGTAGTCAGTAAACGTCATTCAGTAGCCGGAATTCAGATACAGTCATCAGTCAGGATCAGGAGTGTGAAGTTGAGAGAATAACTGGTAAGCGTTCAGGGAAAGTGCGAGTCATTGGAACACTAAAATTGCATGCGAGCCGTTTTTCTTTTGATTTGCGAGGACGAGGGAGACGAAAGGAAACGTTTCTTAGCAAGCATTTATTTCAGCGTGTGTTTAATAATTGTCCTTTCGGGAGCTCCCTTTGCACATTTTCGCTGCTCCTTTTCCCTTGCGTGTGTGTGCGCGGTCATCTCCAGGAAAAAATAAATATTGAAATACAACAGAAATTCTGAAAAAAATGAAACGAACAACCGTATTAAAGTTATGATTAATTTAAATTAAAAACAATAAAATACTAATAAAGATAAACCAAACATGGACTTTAAGTTTATTTAAATATCCATAAATGCCTTCGTACATACCACAGTTGCGGGTACCTCATTCAAGTATAACACCTATCTACTACAGTGGCGGCGAGAAGTCGGATCACGGTAAGCATGTTAGTGACGGCTACACGCCAAAATAGAGAACGATATAAAGAACTAAGATTCGGTCGCGGGAAAGGTGCCTAAGCGCTTTGCTCTTAGAGTCGCAGGTAACTCCTCCAAGCAGCTATTGCACAGCAACGTGTTCTCGCCGTTGCCGTTTGATGATACCGGCAATCCGTCGAACCAGAGAAAGAAGCAGCAATCGCAGGTGCAACCGGTGCGGAAGGAGAAGTGCTCGCCCGTGTTGTGAAGGGCGATCCGCCGGATTTGTACTTTTCGGCTTAGCAGCGAGGGCGTGAAAAAAATGCCGGCAAACAAAGACCATCATCAATCCGTCGTGGAGTTCCTCGAGGTCCACAAGTATGAGTACTACACTCATGACCACCCAGGCACGCAGCCGCTTAAGGCTTTGCTGCGAGGGCTCCACGACATGAAGGAAGAAGATCTCAGGAAGGTCTGATTTCCTCGAGGAGAAGGAGATCTACGTGGCGTTCATCACCGAAACGCACCTAAAACCGGAGATGAGCGTCCACATCCCAAACTTCCCTATCGTGCGACCCGACAGCCGACCAAGGGAGGTGATGTGGCCATCGCTCTTCACTACAACATCAACTGTCGCCTGCTGCCAAGCTTCCAGCTAAGCATCATCAAGGCTAGAGACCTTTCTAGAGGCGTTTCTCTTATTCAGGCCTCTAATCAAGGCTATCGGTGTAGAAGTGACCACTTTCGTCAGCACAATCACGCCTCTCAGTGGTTTAAGTTTAGCTGTGTTACTTGCATGTCTCGACCCTTCTAGAGGCCGGACAGGCCTGTGCACCGGTGAGGTGTCTGTTGTCTGTACTAGGGGGACAGATCAGACACCTCGGTGCGGCCTGACAGATGCGAGCTTTGTGGCCTTCAGCTCCACACCTACGGCATAGCTTACTACGATCGCGACCCCGACAGTCAAAGGATTTATGACCGCAGCCGAGGCACCTATAGCAGGACTGAGGTGGCTGGATTATGCTCAACGAGCATACCGACCAGCCCACCTTCAGCTTAGCCTTATCTAGTACCTTCTTGGCATCAGCCAGAGGCACTTGGAATGTGGCAACCTGCATCCCAGCAAAGCTATTACATAACCGAATCTCGGATTCCTGGAGTTGGACGTTGCACTGATCTCTCAGCGCGTCCACCAAGTCCGCAGCTTCGGTTATTTCATCCAGGCCGCGTTCGACGGATGCAGTTGACGTCGCCTCCTAGGCCAGTAAGCTTATCGTCGCTCCTCATGGCCTTCAAGACATCGGCATAGCTTATATCATCAGACTTGACAATGATCGCTTCGCCTCTGCCTTTCCGCTTACCGTTGCCATTGGAAGGCGTACCCTTTGCAACACGGGCTCTACCCTTCTTAGCAGATGTAAGCTGCGTTCCACCTGCCTCCTTGCCTGCGGCTTCTTTCGCTCGTCGCTTCGTCTTCTTGGGACTTCCTCTGTTCCTTAGGATCGGCAATTTGCACGACCCTCTCCCGGCGTGATACAGTTTCCTTCCTTGGTGATTTAGATTCCTGATTTAGCTTCATTCAGGTCGGCCTGCACGACCTTACTTAGCTTCGGAGTTGCTCCGCTAACGGCCATGCGTTTTTGAAGTTCTGCGGTATGGCTCTCGGCCAACCGCTTCTCATCAGTGAGGCGACGAATCTTTGATTCAGCCTCCTCACTTACCTTCGCCGCCTGGCTTATCACCAACTGTTTTTCCTCAGTAAGAAGGCGAATCTTCCGTTCTGTCTCCTTACTGGCCTCTAGTAGGGACCTCCACTCCGACTTCGCCTCGACCACCACCGAGCAGAGGGTTAGTACGGCCTGTTTGAAGTCCCTACTATATCTGCAACGGTTGTCCAGAAAAGACATAATCACGTCCGTAATGTCCGTGATCACCTCCATTTTCTGGATGCCGCCTTCCTCGTGGCTGGTCATCAACGACATTGATGACCCGGGTTAGAGTAGGGCCGTCCATTTTTACCTCAACCGGCACATCCTCAGACCCACCACGAGCCTCCCCGTCGCCTTCCCCCGGCGATCTTTGGGGTGACCTATTAAGGCCACTTCGTCTGGTGAAAGGATTCTCCTTTTCGCCAGACCCGCCATCAACATCCTCAACCAAGTCCTCAACGGTATTTTTGTAAGAATTTGAAAAAATCATTGCTATTGGGTCCCCCTTACGGCTGCTGTAGAATCCTGCTGGAGTAGTCGCCTATTGTGATCCCATGGTTATCTATACATACCTTGCGGCATGCAGGGAGGCCTTGCGAGGGTTGACACTTGCGTGTTCAGAGCCAGATCAGCGCAAGTCAGGAATGTACATCTGAACCTACTCCCACGCAGTTTGTCAGACTGGTGGCAGAATTGTACCGCGTGCTATAAGGCCCGCCACGGTTTTACGGGACGGATGACAGCCTGGCCATTAGCCCATTCGCCGTTTCAGGTCAGTGTCACCCGGCCTTACTAAGAGAATAGAGTACCAGCCCTCGCTTCACAGTATTACAATATCCAAAGACAAAGCCAGTAGACATGCAGCCAGTATGCCATAGTCAGGATATCACTGGCGTTAATCCTGATGTACCCATTGGCACTCCCTGGGCTATTGCGTGCTTTGAGCGGCACACGGTCGCTTTGATAGGGCCTGCTTACGGACTCATGCAGCTTTTTATAGAGATTTGGCAGAGCCCACTGCCAAACCCCACCACTACCTGGCAGGCCCCCTGACTCACAGATACCTAGGGGAGGGGTCGTCAGGCCCTTGGACATAGTCCCTGTTGCCCCCGGCCTGTTAAGAACTGGGTCAAGCCAAAGATTAGCTCTCCATGAGGGCTGCTAATCCATGCCGACACACTTGGGACTAGGAGGGGCAGCAGGGACTTTGTCCAAGGGCCTGACGACCCCTCCTCATGGCCACTGCGAGTTAGACCGGGACCATCGTCCCTAACCCCTAATCCCAAGGCGTCAAGCGACCCGTGCCGAGGGGATGCATGGCCAGGGGGGTGAAATAATAAGCTAGGCCTTAAACGGAGCCTGTGGGGTACCTGGGCACCCTCCACAGTAATTGTCCCTTACCGCGTCATGCTGGGCTCTGGCGTGGTGGACCTCTTTTCCCGAGCAACTCGTGGGACCAAAATGGAAAACCAAGTCAATTCTTCAATTAGTGGTAGTAGTGTAGGCGACAACCCCTTCGCAAGAGGTGGGTTGTTCAGGTCTCCGCCTAGGAGGCCAGAGGCAATAGTCGGCAGCTCAGTGCGCAGCGCAGCGCAGCCAGGGTCACACAACCTTCCTCTCGGCTAAAAAAACGCCGGTAGGGGTCATTGACGGCTCATGGCTTGTGGAGGGGATGAACCGTAAACGCGATGGGCTTTCGGCCTTCGAGGTGGCGACGGAACAACTGGAAGCCATCATCGACTTTGCGTCATCGAAGCATAATATCAGTAAGGACCTCAAGAGGAGCTTGCAGAAACTTCGAAAGTCGATGCTGGACGCCAAGCTGGAGAGGGCGGTCGGGACGGCCAAGTGTAAACTCTACCCGGACTCGGGCAAGGTCGAATCGACCGAAGGCGTGCCAGCGAAGACGGTGGTATCAAAGTCTACCCAGACTGAGGCTCAAGTATTCGTGGGCACTTCGGGGGTGACTGCTCCAACGGAGCAGACACAAAAACGGGGGAGACAGTCTCCAGGGGATGAGCTCCCTGGAGGCCGCTCCCAAACGCTACCCCGAACAAGGGTAGTGGGGCTCGGAAGCTGAACCCCGGCCAGGTACCTCCAAAACCGGGGGAAAGACGGTGGTAAGTCTAGGATAGGCGCCAATCGCTCCAGGGGCGATGCCCTAGTCATTAAGACGGACGAGGCTAAGTACTCGGAAGTTGTTGCCGAACTCTCTGGGCACATGTAAGGTGATGCTACCGACCACTCCCTCGAACGCCCGTGACTGAAATAATTTGAGCAAACGTCAAAGTAGCAAAACGAAGTTTGTGAAGCTAGTTTAAAATTAAGTAACTTGATTATTTGCAGTTTAAGTACGCTATATCTCGATCGTAATAACTTTATTTTATCGAGGTGAACGATTGTTACGTTCAAAATACGTTAATTTCAAATCTATAATACTATGTCTAATTTTACAGAATATTCTCACCCGAGGGAGCAAAACATAACCTCGATTAATGCCCGCTTAACGTGGTGAACACTGAAATGTATACTTCCGTATTTGTGAACATTGTTAAACCTATAATAATCCATAATAATAAATTTACAGCTTTGAAGCTGCCGCACTGGCAACTGCAGAACGGTGTTTGAATCGAAGGGCCACCTCGGGTACGAGAACAGAAGTCTTGAAGGCGATGAGGAGTGACGTCAAGCTCGGTGAACTCGGCGCCGACGTTCGTCGAATAAGACGCACCCGGACGGACGAGATGATCCTCGAGCTGAAGCGGGGCGTTTCGCAAAAGGGCGCCGCCTACAAGAAGTTGGTCGAGGAAGTCCTAGGCGAGACGGTCAAGGTGAAAGCACTCATGACGGAGGTGAATCTAAAGGTTAAAGACCTGGGCGAGATCACCGAAGTCGAAGAGCTCGTCACGGCACGCGGCGACAGTGTGAAGGGGAGACGCCCGTTCGGCTACGGAAAGGTCCGGCAGGGACACAGGTAGCATTGGTTCGGCTATCTGCAGCGGACGCCTCTAAGGTAGTCAAGTTAGGGAGCGTTATGTCGATGGTTGGTGTGCCCTGTGGGCATATACGAGCAACCCGAAGTTTGCTTCAAGTGCCTGGAACCGGGGCACAAGCAATGGGACTGCAAAGGCCCTGACAGAAGCAAGCTCTGTCGACGCTGCGGATTGGAGGAACATAAGGCACAATGCTGCACGAACCCTCCCAACTGTTTGATTTATTCCAGCAAAGCTGCGAACAGCAAGCACCCCATGGGGGGTTTTAAGTGCCCGGCGTTTAAGCATGCTGCAAAATCACAGTGCGGGTAACGCAGCTAAACCTGAACCACTGTGATGCAGCCCAGCAACTGCTGTGTCAGACAGTTGCTGAATGGGAAACGGATATCACCATCATAGCAGATCCTTACAGGGAACCCGCCAGGAACGGTAATTAGGTCACCGATGGGTCTAAAATGGCGGCGAAATACCCGGTCCAAGAGTTGGTGTTTTCGACACACGAGGGCTTCGTCATTTCCAAAATCAACGGGGTCTTCTTCTGCAGCTGCTATGCGCCTCATCGATGGTCGATCGGTCGTATGCTAGATTGTTTGACGGCTAACTTGATGGGGCGTAGGCCGGTGGTGATAGCGGGGGACTTCATCGCTTGGGCCGTGGAATGGGGAAGCCGATCCACGAATCAACGGGGGCAGATCCTGCTGGAATCACTGGCCATGTCGGATGTGGACTTGGCTAATGTCGGTACCAAAGTCCAAAAGTACCTACAGCTGGAACGGGGCCTAGTCAACTATGGACGTTACATTCTGGAGGCTTGGCCAAACGAGTAGTTCGAACTGAAGGGTAGATGATGGCTACACTCACAGCGACCACCTGGCGGTTCGCTACAGTATCGACTATACGACCAGCATTCAGCGGACGGAAGAAGGGGCGAGGCCTAGCCCTCGTATGTGGAAGACATCATACTTCGACGACGAGGTGTTTAAGGAAGCGCTCCTTTTTTTTTAGAACTTTATTAAAGTGTTTTTTTAATCTACAGATTAAGTTCAACACCGCTAAAGGAAGCGCTCCGCCGAGAGCACAATACTCTCGGTCTGAGCGGCGAGCAGCTGGTAACAGTACTCTCACGTGCATACGATGCCACCGTGCCTAGGAAAGTCCACCCTAGGAATGGGAGGCCACCGGCTTACTGGTGGCAGCCATAACATGCGCCGCGCCTGCCTACGGGCACGGAGGCGGAGGCGGATGCAGTGAGCACGCACAGGAGAGGAGCGTGTTGAACGACGGGTGGCGTTCGTGGTTGCTAGAGCCACTCTGAAGACTGAGATTAGATCATGCAAAAAAGCCTGCTTCGAGAGCCTGTGTCAAAGTGCCAACGCAAATCTATGGGGTGACACCTATAGGGTCGTAATGGCCAAGACACGTGGGGCGATAGCCACTACAGAGCGGTCTCCAGAGATGCTGGAGATGATCATCGCGGGGCTCTTCCCACATCACGAAGCCTCACTTTGTGGAGCTGCCAGGGGCCAGGGTGGCCGACGAGGGAAGAGTAACTGTGGCGGAACTTGCGGGGATTGCACAGTCCCTTAGTGTAGCTGAGGCGCCAGGACCGGATGGTATTCCGAACCTGGCCATCAAAGCGGCCATTGCTAAGGCTCCTGAGATGTTCAGATCTGTCATGCAGAGATGCCTGGACGAGGGAGTCTTCCCTGAAGCATGGGAAAGACAGAGCTTGGTCCTATCCAGTATTTTGCGCTCGGTAATGGCGGCCAAGTGAGTGCCCTTTTGACATTCAAGAGGTAGAAAATATTTACATATTTTAATCAACGTAGGCTTCGCTTTATAGAAACATGTTGGCACTCACTTGCTCTGTTTTGAATCTATAGTTTTGCTTTCCAAAAGTCAAAAAACCTCATTGATTTGTTTTCATTAATGTATTATTTACAGCTGAAGAATTCGTAAGACACAAGCAATTTGGGGATAAACCATTTGAGAAACAACTCTTTTGCCATCTATTGCTATTGATGCCAAAATACTCCATATTTCTATATTTTAATAAGTGTCTTTGTATGTATGTAAAAATGTTAAATGTTTTTCTTTTGCGTATTTCTCAAAAATGGGTTGCAAAAAAAACTTCAATTGTTATCCAAACTTTCTGCTTCAAGTTACGAATAAATCAGGCTATCAAAATTTGTCGGTTCAATATGGAACCTAAATATCAGCATAATTGTATCAGTAGATAGTAAGTGTCATATTCCATAATCTTACTAGCTCAAGTTTCAAGCTTTTTAGATGCTTTTTCTGCCTCTTAAAGATAAATATTCGTTGTACTAGGTTTTGTATATGTGGTAACTTGTTTACGAAATATACTCAATCCAGTTGAAACCCAAAATTGGGTGCTAGCGAAGTTGGATTTTTCTCACAATCCGTACGTTAAACCTAACTTCGGAAGTGGTGCGCTGAATAGCGCTTCGCGATATGAAAACAGCGCACCACTTCCGAAGTTAGGTTTAACGTACGGATTGCGAGAAAAATCCAACTTCGCTGTCCCCCAATTCCGGGTTTCAACTGGATTGAGAATATTTATGCTTGTATTCAGAGACGAGTTCGCGAGACATTGAAACGTTGGCAGAGACTCAGATGTACTAGATTGACTTAACAAATAGTTCAGAACACCTACCTGGACGTTCTTGCTGAACATTTATTAGAATTCTACGGGCTTGGTTTCCTTTTAACGCACATGAAGAACGCAGCTAGTTTTGGAATTGAAAAAATACTTTCCTTCTATTCACAAAGCTTGACGGACAATGTTTTTCGGATATTTTTGTCCAACTGTTTTCTGCAAACAGAGCTTTGAGTGAAAGTCTGCATTTCTCATGCCCATACAAGTTCATTGAAAGGAAACCGCTAAAAATCTTATACTTATATATCTTTCAGGTTTTTGGTGTCCCGTCCCGAGTCATATAAATCAAAAAGCATAAAAACGATGTATTCGTCGGAGCTCAACAGTAGACAGCGTAAGTTTTCTGCTGAACTTCTTTTATAGAAACACGTACATATTCCAAAGCGATTCGAATAAATGTTGAATATTTTGCATTGCGGTATCCAATGTTTTCTGTTGGATTCACGACTGCTACATTCATCTGCAACTGTGAGACAAATCATACCTATCAATAAATAGTGCAGTTGGTTTTTATGTTCTTCAGCTAGAAAATAAAAATACATATTAAAAATGGGGCAGAATTGTAGAAAATGATAAACAAAGCCAGGAAGGAAGTGTTTTTGACTTTTCAGAAACAAAATTATTGGCTCAAGGCTGAGGTGATGAGTGCCAATTTTTTCATTAAATCGAAGCCTACTTGATTAAAATATGTAAATATTTTCTACCTCTTAAATGTCATAAAGGCACTCACATGGCCGCCATTATCGAGCGCAAAATACTGGATTGCCAAAGGCGGGAAAATCACCGGGGGATCCTTCGGCATATATCCAGTATTTTGCGCTCGGTAATAGTGGCCGAGAGTGACTTTTTGACATTCAAGAGGTAGCAAATATTTACATATTTCAATCACAGTAGGCCTTGATTCATTGAAAATCATTGGCACTCATCCGGTATCAACAAATAAACAAATGTCAAATATTTCTTTTACGTTATTCAAGTATTTGGTACTTTTTTTTGCTAAATTTCATTATTTTCTAGGAATGAAACAACAAGAAATCGACAAGTCAATGTTGATTTCAATTAGACAATTTCAACTGGACACCCGGGTGAGGTAAAATCCAGGTAGTGCCATGCTGGTTGCCGCCAGTCCCCAATCAAGCAATACTTACACTTGCGCTCAATGCTCTACGTGAACATCGACACCTCTTATACTCTCACCTTTCCCACTGACTGTGTACAATAACGTTCTGACACAAGGGCCTCATACGCCTGTCACTGGCGAACAAAGCTCGTGTACTCTGCATCGAAGCTTAGAACCGGTGTTAGGGCGCAATCGTTAATGTGAACATTTTTATATTCGGTTAGTTACTGCAAATAAATTCTTTTTCGAGTCCCTATAATCAAGCAGGTATCTCAAGCCTATCACATCGTTATATTGCTGCATGATTGAGTGTTTAATTTTGATAAAATATCGAAAACAAAAGTGTGCATAAAAATTGCCTCGCCATAACAAAAAGGTGGTAGAGAATTAACACTGTTGTTTACAGTTTAGAACCAAATCCAGATGTCGCACATGTTGGGGTAGGGATTCAGTGCTCCGCCTTCTCCCCCTGTTCTGGCAGCATCCGTGCCCTAATACTCCACAAGCAGAGCGGCGAAAGTATCCTGACTGACTTAAGGCTTAAGGACCTCACCGTAAAGTTGAAAAAGGACAAATTTGACCTTATGTGGGTAATTAGTGATAGAAACCCTTTAATGAATCCCTTGACAAATATCAGCACAATGACTTTATACAGTTATTAATGGTTCGTAGCATGTCAATTGTAACAGGTCTAAGGATCAGTAAGTGTCAGTCAGCAAGGATACTTCCACCGCTCTGCTTGAGGAGTATTGTGGCAGTGTCTGTCGGAATGTTATTGCGCACAGTCAGTGGGAAAGGGGAGAGTACAAGATGTGTCGATGTGCAGTGTGCACGCAGATCATTGAGCGTAATGCTTAAAAGTCCCCTTTTAAAGTATTGCTTGATTGGGGGCCGGAGGCGATTGGATAGGGGAAACGGAGTTTATTTTAATGCATCCAGCGTTGTGAACCCAGCCTGATACTACCTGGTTATCGTCTCACGCAGGTATCCGGTTTCAAATTTCTTTTCCCTTAGAAAAACATATTATAATCATCATTGATTTTTCAATTTCTTGTGGTTTCATTCCTAAAAAAGAAAATATTATAAAAAAGGATGAAAAAAGTACCAAATCTTTGAACAACATAGAAGAAATACTTGACATTTGTTTATTTGTTGATACCGGATGAGTGCCAATGTTTTTCAATGAATCAAGGCCTACTGTAATTGAAATATGTAAATATTTTCTACCTCTTGAATGTCAAAAGGGCACTCACTCGGCCGCCATTATCGAGCGCAAAATACTGGATACCAATATGCCTGCTTGATACGGCGGGGAAGGTGCTTGAGAAGATTATCCTCAACAGGTTGTTGATACGCACGGAGGGTGCGGATGGTCTATCGAGTAACCAGTTTGGCTTCCGAAAGGGTAAGTCGACCGTTGACGCTATCTCGTCGGTTACCAAATCCGTGGAGATAGCTATCCAGCGTAAGAGGAGGGGAGTTCGCTATTGTGCAGTAGTGACTCTCGACGTCAGGAATGCATTCAATAGTGCCAGTTGGGCAGCTATTGCAGATGCGCTCCTGCGCCTTGGAATTCCCGAGTACCTGTACAAGATTCTCGGAAGCTACTTCCAGAATCGAGTACTGGTATACGACACGGAGGCGGGTCGGAAGTGCGTTGAGTACGTATACGTCGCTTTCGAGGCGTCGGTCAACTGGGCGGGTTCCGAGTCCGAGGACGGAAAGGGGTCCCTCTGTGTGTCGCTCTGAGGTCAATTTGGGGTGCACGCGGCATCATCATTCTTGATACCAGTCGTGTAGACGGAAGCAGGCGCATCGGCAGGCGCGAAGTCAACCCTCACCACCTTCCGAGGACATAGGGCGTGGTAAGGCCACCTGGAAAGCCGGCAATGCGCTGGCACGATACCATGGTGTTCTTCTAAAAAGCGAGTCACGATGTTCGATGCTGCAAGGACACGCAGTTAAGGGACGATGGACTTGGCGGCAATTGAAACGGTTTAGCGGGTCGGGGATGTAGTCCTGCCTCCCTCGTTTGCTGTTGGAGGTGGCCCCTAACCCCGCACTTCCTGGACAACCCAAGATGTCTGTTGAGCAGATTCCCCCTCCATTGCTTAGGAAGAAAGAAGAAGATAGAGAAACGAAGGATGAAGGAAGAGAAAAGAAAGAAGTATAAAAAATGAACAAGAAAGTAGATGGAAAAAGGAAAACGCATAAAAAAAGAAGAAAGAAGAGAGAAAGAAGAATAAAATAAAGTCCTAAATAATAACTAATAAAAAATATAGAAGTAATCTTGACAAGAATCATATGCCATATGCAAGATCCAAGAACAATAAATGAAGTCTTGTTTCTTTCTCGTCTTTCTCGTGAAGACATCCCGAATACAAAATATCATTAAAATATCATACATTTTACTGTTACATCACCATTCACCTCGGGAATTTAGTCCGCGGATTTTTTCCCCATGCATTTTTACATATGCGATGTTTTCGGGATTTGGGCACGGGCAGAGCCCAGCAAACAAGGTTACTCTAACTTGACCCTAACATGAGTGTAACCTGTTAGAAAGTTACTCTAATTTTCTCACTAACGTTAGGGTAAAATGAGACTAAAATTAGACAGATCTGCAACACTTTTGTTAGATATGTTTATGTAAGTTGCATAATTTAATCTAACCTGTTAGCCTCACTTTAGAATAACGTTAGCAATGTTTCGCAGTGAGCGGTTAGGGAGTTGTGAGGGTTGTTTTGAAAGGGCTTTCATGCTGATTTATTTACATTCAGCTGTCATCCGAGGCAGAATGTACATAATATACATAACTGCCTCGAGTAACAGATGAATGTAAATAAATTATCAATAAAAATCGTCTTAGAAATTTTCTATATTTACCAAAATAATTGTTTTACATTTAGATTAACCACATTTAGCTTATTTATTATGAAATTATAATTTCAATATTTAGGATAAAGTAACCCGTGTTTTATAATGTATAGACTATAGGAAGGAAGCAGTTTTGCAATTTACACTACAGCCGCCGCCTATTCCGAAGCGGTCTTCTATATTCGATCCGGAACCTGGTCCACCACGAAAATTGCATCGTAGTAGACGCGTTCGAGTACCACGTGAGTCCATTTGATCACGAAGCGGTCGCAGCGTAGATGATGTCTTTGAGTACGATGCGGTCCCATTCCGATACGGCCTTTTTAATCGGCCAGGAACCGTACTCTCGTCATCTAGACAACTACGAAACGCGGATTGCTCCAATAATTTCTTCGGAGTTTCCTGCAGCAGTTCTTTCAAAGATTCCTCCAGGAATTTCTTCGGAGATTCCTCCAGGAATTTCTTCGGAGATTCCTCAAGACGTTCATTTGAGATTCCTTCAGGAATTCCTCCAGACATTCCTACTGAGACTCCTGCAGAAGTTCCTTTGGAGATTCCTGCATCAGTTTCTTCGGAAATTCCTCCGCAAGTTCTTTGGAGCTTCCTTCAGAAGTACCTTCGAAAAATTCTCCAGAAGTTCCTTCAGAGTTTCCTCTAAGAATACCTTCAAGTTCTTTCGCAGAAACTTTTAGGAGAATTCTGCAAGAGTTTCTTCATATATTTCTTGGAAAATAATGCAGAAGTTGTTTCGGAGATCCCTCCAGAAGCGAGTTCAAGAGTTCTTACGGAGATTCCTCCAGGAATTCTTTTGTAGATTCCTGTAAAGGTTCCTTAGGAAATTCCTCCACCTTTGGGGATTTCTCCAAGAGTTTCATCGGAGATTCCTCCAGGAATGCCATGGGACAGTTCCTTCTAATAGTTTTCGAGATCCAGTACATCCAGCCCGGAGATTCCTCCAGGAATTCTTTCCGAGATGCATCCATAAAGAGCTTGGGAGATTCCATCAGGAATATCGATCCTTCGAAGATTCGTCCAGCAATTTCTTCAGATACCTCCAGGAATTCCTACTGAGATTCCTCCTGGAAGTATTTAAAGATTCCTTTGAAGATTTCTCCAGGAGTTCCTCTGAAGATGCCTCCTTTCCTTGAGAGCTTTAGGACATACTTCAGAGATTCCTGCAGAAATTCGTACAGAGATTTCGGAGATGCACCCAGGAATTGTTTCGGACATTTTTCCAGGATTTCCATAGGATATGCTTCCAGCAATTCCTACTGAGATACCTCCAAAGTTCCTTTGGAGATTCTTCAAGGATTTATTTCGGAAATTACTTCAGGATTTCTTTCGGAGATGCATCCAAGGATTTCTTCAGAGATTCCTCCAGAAGTTCCTCCGAAGCTTTTTCCAGAAATTCCTTAAAATAAAATTAAAATTAAATTAAAATTAAAATAAAATTAAATTAAAATTAAATTAAAATTAAATTAAAATTAAATTAAAATTAAATTAAAATTAAATTAAAATTAAATTAAAATTAAATTAAAATTAAATTAAAATTAAATTAAAATTAAATTAAAATTAAATTAAAATTAAATTAAAATTAAATTAAAATTAAATTAAAATTAAATTAAAATTAAATTAAAATTAAATTAAAATTAAATTAAAATTAAATTAAAATTAAATTAAAATTAAATTAAAATTAAATTAAAATTAAATTAAAATTAAATTAAAATTAAATTAAAATTAAATTAAAATTAAATTAAAATTAAATTAAAATTAAATTAAAATTAAATTAAAATTAAATTAAAATTAAATTAAAAATTAAATTAAAATTAAATTAAAATTAAATTAAAATTAAATTAAAATTAAATTAAAATTAAATTAAAATTAAATTAAAATTAAATTAAAATTAAATTAAAATTAAATTAAAATTAAATTAAAATTAAATTAAAATTAAATTAAAATTAAATTAAAATTAAATTAAAATTAAATTAAAATTAAATTAAAATTAAATTAAAATTAAATTAAAATTAAATTAAAATTAAATTAAAATTAAATTAAAATTAAATTAAAATTAAATTAAAATTAAATTAAAATTAAATTAAAATTAAATTAAAATTAAATTAAAATTAAATTAAAAATTAAATTAAAATTAAATTAAAATTAAATTAAAATTAAATTAAAATTAAATTAAAATTAAATTAAAATTAAATTAAAATTAAATTAAAATTAAATTAAAATTAAATTAAAATTAAATTAAAATTAAATTAAAATTTAATTAAAATTTAATTAAAATTTAATTAAAATTTAATTAAAATTAAATTAAAATTAAATCAATAAAATCGATAAAATTACAAATGAGTGTTTAAAACATTGCCATTTGAAGACGTGAAGATAGGATCTCTGTCCGACGATCATTGGACCAAGCAATTCTTCATGCACTTGAGCTTACAACCTAGACTTCATGCATCGCATAGAATCTTCCCCATCTTGCAGTGAAATAACGCCTATTGGTCCTGCAGCAACTCATCTCCTACACCCGGCGATTTCTCAGGAACCAACCAGCACCACCTGAAGCATAGAATAGAATTTGATTTTGAGAAAAAATATCTTGCTTTTCAAACAACAGTGTCTTACCCAGGCGAAATCCAGATGCATTCTGCTGGTTGAGATTCGTTCCCGGATGGAAATTAATATTCCGAAAAGACATTCCTCGTCGCCTGGCAGTAGAGCTGTCAACCACCGAAAATAAAAGTGCCTCCTCTGAATCTGAAAGTGAATTAAAAACAAGTGTCGTAGAAAGATATGTAGATAGGAATGAGAGCACTGAACTCATATTTTATATTGAAATATTGATTTAAACTTACTTGCTTTATCTCACCATTTTATGGTGGTCCCCACTGACGCGCATTCTTCAGGCCAGAGACGTTATGATTATAAAAACACACCAAATCGCTGTTGGCAAAACCAATTCAACAAAAAAAGCAATAAGTAATGGTTATCTTATAATATATGCGCATTATGAAGGAAACTTACTCAATGGAGCTGCCAAAGAAATGTGAATGCTGCCGGAGTATTCCATCCAAAACGCGGACCGTATCACAGCGACTATTCAGAGGAAACCCCATCCCATCTATGCGTTGCATCCTTGAGCGCTTCTCATCAGCGATTTCCGCCCTGGGGTGACCATGACCAGCTTCTCGTCGATGCCTGCAACTTAGTTTTGCAGATGCTGACACAAAGCCGAATGCTGAAATTCGAAGTTTAATATTAACAAGCTACCTTAATGTTCTTAATCAGTGAAAGTAAATACTTACATGAAAAAGCAATCAAACATCGCAATATACATATTGATTTTTCAGAAGAAAAAATCGCAAAAACAGCTTGGAAGCAACGTCACTTGTTTTTTTTTCTGTTTATGTTTCCAGTTTGTTGCCGGCGTTGCCAAGCACGAGAGAAAAAGAGGAAAAAGCATGACACTGAAGTGTATGTTATATGCTTTCTGAAGAGAAGCATAACTAACAGACCCTAACCAGACCCTAACATCTCACAGATTGTTACTCTGGGAGTGTATGTAATTAAGAGTGACGACACTGTCAGAATTGGAACAAAATTCATCTGTCATTCCCATACAAAATCGTGTTCCAAACGAGCAGGAGACCTGTCAAAAGCGGCACATGTCGCCACTCTTAATTACATACACTCTGGGCACGGGCAATCAAAATCCCGGTCCCATTGAAAATGCACGGGGACAAAAATCCGGCGGAAAATTTTCCCGAGGTGTAAGGTAGCCTTTAAGGTATAAGGTGTAAGCAAAGACTAATTAAGACGTTCATGTCCCATAGACTAACGCAAAATGAACTCCCCCAAGAAATTATGACGTTTGAGCGGGTCGCATAATGAACGCCAAATGAACTTTTGTTCGAGAAAACGACCCGCTCAAATGTCAAAATCCATCGTGTGAGTGAATTCGATGAACTCCTGCATAAGTCTATACAATTGTTCTGTTTTTCAGAGTTCATGAAGTACTAGGTCATAAAATTGCATAACCATTAATTAAAATCACCTTGATTCTAGTACTGAGCTAAGTGATCAGTACCTCTTTATGAGTTGCTAAGGCGACTTGACAATTGTTATGTAAATCAAAACATTGGGAAAAAATGGAAGTTGATTTGTATTTGTATCAACCAAGGGTTAATCATTTCTTTTGTTCTAGAACTATCTACAATCTGGAAGTAACGAAATAGCGGAAACTGTAGTGATCATTTATGATACTGATTCTTATGAATTGCGTCTTATTACGGATTTGTACGCACCGTTGCGGCCTTGTAAGTTTATTTTTGGCTGTGGTTTCAGCATGGCGCTCGGAATATTGGTTTCAAATTCCGGAGTCTCGCATAAACACTCAAGATAAATAGGTGAAAACACATTCCGAGCATGAGATTAAGCAATTGGAGCACCTCCTGACGCTCCCAATGGATGAAAAGCCTTCTGCGAGCCCTTTTCTAGTTCATATGGTTTCTGTTGTGCAACATTATACCAACTATCATTATACTACTACAAAATCATTGGTCAGCGAGTACTCAGTGTTCTACACTGTGCCTCCGTTTTCGGACTAATAACATGTCGGATCCTCTACTGAGTATTCAGGGATTATTAACTCGTATTCCACCTCATCCTCCTCCAGATCATTCCCATAAGTCAAATTAGTAGTTAATTATTTAAATTAGATGTGTAGTAAACTTTTCGCTTTTCGAAGACATCATGAAGATCAAGTATAATAAAAAGCCGAGAAAACAATGTTGAAGTTGTTCACAAATAAGACCGTTCGTTTTTATAGCCTTACGCGTTTGAAAAACTATGTATATGCTATGATTGCCCTCATTGCTGATAAATATTAGCGTGGCCAAAGATGATTAGAAAACCAGTTATTCTTATTCATTTGGGATGAAACCAACAGCCTTTGTTGGTCGGTTCGACACTCGGATCGAAAAATATTTGATTTCCGTAGAAGAAAGATGATATAGAAGATCATCAATTGATATTTCCATTCCGCAGATTGAAGGTGTAGATACAGATTTTTTTTTTAAATTAATATTTCCTCATAGAGACACCGTGTATAAATCCGCATCAACCTTTAAGCGCTGAACGCAATGGAATGGAATGGCGACGATAATGGGAATATAACAGAAAATATTTGGGCCATCAAATCTAACCGGTACCATCGCGTACCATCGCTACCGACACGAAGGTCATTCTGCCGACAGGCAGTACATAATATAGCCAACATATCCTGCTGAGCAAACTGTGACTCATTCCAACACTGAACAGACGTGATCAGATACTTACACTACTTTGTTCAAGATTTTACAGTATCGTCATATCACAATGGTCATCAACCCATCAGTTAGCATGATAGCTATAAACTAAGAGTTTATTCCGCATTGGTTTTCCATACTGGATTTGCCCGGTTCGTATTTACGTAAACAGTCGCAACTGTCTCGTACCAAACTTCAATTGACTTGTTGCCATAGGCTACTGCATTGCAAGGTCGGTGAAAGTGGAGATATTCATCGAAATGTCAAACTTGGGTACCGAGGGACCAAATGCAGTACTAGAAGTGGTCCCTCGAATGAGCTCTACATGACGTGACGTCTTAATTAGTCTTTGGTGTAAGGTAGCCTTTATATACCTCGGGAAAATTTTCCGCCGGATTTTGGTCACCGTGCATTTTAAATGGGGCCGGGATTTTTATTTTCCGTGCCCAAATTCCGAAAAAAAACGCATATGCAAAAATACATGGGGAAAAAATCCGCCGACAAAATTCCCGAGGTGTGAGGCTACATTTATGAGCATGCATGGTGATCGATCGTTATCTCCGAAGAAACCAGATCAACCCAGAGACGTTTTTTATATATAGAGACCCGCAAACAGTGAAGCCAAAAGTACCAAACGAACCGTCAAACGCCGTACCAAACTAGCAAAGTAAACAAACATTACCAATCGGTACTAAATGCAAGATAGGTACACAGAAAGAAAAACCATTAATCAAATTAAAAAAACCATTGGTTAAAATAAAAAGTTTCGTTGGTTCTTTTTCGTAGAGAGTTGTATATGTTTAGAATAAAAGTCCACAAACTTTAAAAAAAAAAGTTTATAGCCACCCGACATCCACCCCTGAAATAAAAGTTTATGCACTTTTGTAATGAATTGTAGAACTGTCAAACCTAAAAGATGTCACTGTAAAAGTAAGAATGGATTATTTATGTATTTTTACAGGAAATTCCTCATAAATTCTTCCCAAGTTTCTCCATCCCCCCTTTTTTGTTTTTCCGAAAATTAACATTTCGCATGAAGTATGTTTTTAGAGAATATTTATTTATTGCAATTATAACAACACGTTCAATATACGAACAAATTTCGTTCACAGACATGATTGGGCTTTCGGTTTTGACCACTCAACACATTGTCAATGCATCCATTGGTTGGCTCCTTCAGGATTCAGGACACTAAATTCTCTGGAACCTCTCGTATGGCAAAATATGCGTCGGGTGTTACTCAATGATCCAAATAAGATTGTGAAGGTACTTTGGCCGCAAGACTGCTTCTTGTCTCACAAGGTTCCTGCTGCGATTTCTGTATTAAAACATGAGATTCATAATTGTAATCTATTCAGGTAACCACTGCTGAACTTACCGCAATGATAATCGGATGAATCTCCGAAATATGTTCTGCTTCTGGCCATCTTTTACTGGATTGAACGAAAACGAAACCATTACCGAATCTTTCCATGGCTGATAAAAACGAAATTACTAAGTATTGAATTAAACTAAAAAATGAAATTCCGATACGTGCTGACACCAACAGAATTTTATTATTATGTTTTCCGTCTGTCACACTGTACTGAAATGAAATCCCACAATGGTTAGTTTAAATCTCAATAATGTCCAAAATTAATGCGAATGGAAGATATTATCAAGTATATTATTTTATTAAGTTTCATAAATTAATTTCAATGTATTAAACCACGTATTAAATCAATTGAATTAATTTGCAAATGAAGTTTACATAGTTTAGACAATGTATTAAAAGGGACAAAATACTTAGAGCTGAAGTATCTTATTTATTTACTTTTAGAGCTATAATAATCAAATTTAGTCTTTAATTATTTGTATTCAGAAATGTTTGCTGTTGAATAAATATTTTAAAAGCAATCAACTTTTCATAAATTAATAAAATTATTTTTCTTCAATAAATTTGACCTATTGAAATGCCAGTGTTCTTGCAAAACGGTCTCTTTTCCCTGTTTTGTTCAATAAGTTTCGTTGAGTTTCCCTAATTTCGACACTTCTACAGTTCTCAATCTGAAAGGAACAACTTTTAAATTTACAGTAAGGAGACACACAAAACACTTTTAAATCAAACAAATAACTTTTGTTTTAGATAAAATCACTTTTATACTCAACAAAATGTAGCACTTTTCATTTCAAGAGTGCTTTATATTTAATAAAACTATTTTTGTTTTTTGTGTGTAGTGTAATCAACATGATAGAAATTATAAAAAAGTTTGAAAAGTTCAGTAAATGAAGATGTTCGGCGAGTTCTCATAGCAAATTTATATATGGTATTTAATCATATTTATTGTTGAATATAAGGAAATGGTGCTAAAGAAGAGAAAATATGTAGTTGGAGCAAACGAAATAACTGCTCACACTTAGAGTCACTTCAAGTTCTTACAAATTTTGATGTTGCCGACCGCACATATTTTTTTTTGTCTGCTGGCCGTGAAGGCAGAGTTACTTTTATTCACTCCGCGTGTCTCTATACACGGATAAAATGAAAAAAGCTTATTAGCTTAATATTTATTCCATTTTATGCTTTTTCAAATTTTAATTGTTGCAAGGATTATTAATAAATTTAGCCTGGGTTGCTATTTAAGCATTGGTATGATTTTCTGAAATATAAACTTTTAAATGATTAACAAGCTCGCATTGCTACTCTTGAGACTTGAGAAAAATATTCATTATATATTTGTCGCTCATCAAGGTAGGTCGAATCGGTGCCAAATTTCTTCAGATTTTTTTTCAGGTGGTTCCAGCCCATATTGATCGGATTACGTCAGTTCCGTCCGCTCCGAGTTCGGCTTTGCGCAGTCAGCGATAAGACTACGAAAAATCGTGTCAGAAACTAATTTCTCGCACTTGTTCTGGAGTTACACCGAAACGACAAAGCAATCCCCAAGGGGAACGACACGTGTTTTTTTTTTCAAGCCGAAAAAGACGGCATATTCTTGTGCGGGTTTTGCTGTCTTACTTGACTGCATGATATCTTTTCGGCATTGGCAAACGGCTTGGAAAAATATGTGTTGTTCTCCCTGGCAATCCAACAATTACTATGTTTCACCCATATGATCCCGCGATAAGGCTGAGAAAAATCGAACCACCATCACCCTCGTTCAAACCCACCATACTTAAAGGAGCTCACTTTTGGTTTTTGTTTTTTTTACGTTTTCATCAAGGTTTTAATCTCGGTTTTATTCCCATGCAGAACCCGGCGAAAATCATTTTCACCGGCGTGACGGCAAAAGCCACTGCTGAAACAACATTCCGTTCTATTTATTTTGAAAAGTCAGATGTCTTTGTTTTGGGATAAAAATCTACTGACTAAATTAATTAACTTTAATCATTATTAGATAAAAAAGGAATAATCCTTCCAATGATTAAATTTATGGTATTCATTCATAGGCTTATCGTAGAATTATACAAAGCAATGAGTGGATGGACCGAATATGGTTTTAGATTAGAATTTAATCTTTTTAGCTTTTTAATTTTTATCCGTGCAGTCCTACTGCAAAGGATGATAGCCCGAAAAGTTTCTTTTCAATAATATTGCGAGAAAAGAGAAAAATTCTAATTTTGCGGAGCAAAGAAGAAGAAGCAGACTGAGTGTCGGAAACTTCAAAATGGCATGCACTGTACGAATAGTGTTGATATTTATTGATATTAAGAATATTCGAGAAATCTAAAATGTTTCTAAATCACATAAATATATGACAAAATGCCTTCAAAGTATCATAAAACTTGTTTAAAAAATATAGGGACATGTAACACTCGTTTAAAGTTGCATATTCCCGTTGATTTTAATAATCAACATTCACACCGAAAAAAGAAACCAAAAATTTTTACCGTGCAACAAGTGATTTGACGTTTGCGGAACAGCTTTCCGACAGTCGACCGTCGGACCCCGGTTCGAATTTTTCAATCTTCTCGCAATAATTCTGTTCGGAAGAAAGGAAGAGTTATCTAGATCAACATTTGAAAAGGGCGTAACAGCCAAAGTTTATTCCTTCTGATTCTTCGTCCATGGACATGTGGACATATAAAGCAATAGATGAAGAATCAGGAGGAATAAATTTTGGCTGTTACACCCTTTTCAATTGTTGGTCTAGTTATAATTCGAAATTGGTATAGAGCGAATTGAAATTGTTATATCCAGCTTTCCACGCTCGGTAATGGCGGCTTGTCGGTGTGTAAAAATTAATCGGTCACTATGCTGTTTGACACTAGCTGGAGGAAAGCCCACTGGCGTTCCTTGGTGAGGGGAAGGGAAAAAAGGCCTTTTCGCCAGTGAGTTTTCCTCCAGCTAGTGTCAAAAAGTACAGAGACCGATTGATTTTTACACACCGACAAGCCGCCATTACCGAGCGTGGAAAGCTGGGGTGGCATTGTGCATCTCGATTCGAACGAAATTCTATCGAATCGAGCATGTTTGGCATTACGACTTTCGATTCGATCTCGAAAACGAGTTATCGTTCGAGGAGGTACAAGAATAGCGAGATGTTTTGGCATTATGGATACTCGATAGCACACTAGAAAACGACTCAAGTCGAATCAAAAACGCTCGTCACCTATATTGCTTTCGAATGTTGTTCGAGAGTTATTTCTTGCTGCAAGTTTAAAACTATATTCGCTATTTTGTATGTACGTGAAGAGAATGAATGTTTTATTATTGTAACTCGAATGAAAGATAATTATTAGTATTCCTTCTTTCAAAGTTTTAAGGCAATAAGCTATTTCTAAGTAGAATTTTTCGTAAAATGGGGGTGTAATACGAGTAAATCTTCAGCTATGTTGGCATATTCGTTTTAATTGGTTGATTTTAATAAATCATAAAAAATATTGATAAAGTGGGCCAAAAACAAATTACTTTGTTTATTATTAATAATATATAAAATACTGAAGTCGCGGTTTATGTGGGGGATACGGGCTGCGTAAATTCCAAAATACACATAAAAATCACGGTAATCACGAAATTGAAAAAAATGTGAAAAACCAATTTCAACAAACATAGTTTTTTTTTCACGTATTTCCTGGCGATTTCGAAAAACCACGTAAAAACATCTGGGAAAAATTCGCGTAAAGGGGTGAAAAACGAGTCCAATAAATTTAATTAGAACACATTATTGAAACATCAAAATAATTAATGATTGAGCCTAGCTTTAGCTTTAAAATTAAATTTATATTTTATTTCGTAGCAGTATCTTCATTGAAAAGCAGTTAACATATTTTTGAAAATTGGCTGCGACTGCTCAAAATCATTGCTTTTTAGCCATTAAACATATTTTTTTGAGCATCAATTATTGCTAATCCATGCGCTAAAGGATATGCCTTTCGAACGGGCAGCATTCTTCACGCAGATAAAATTATCTCTCATTCTCTCTGTTTGCTTACATCGCGCATGCGCTCAAGATGGTCTCGCGAGCGGGCAGCATATTAAAGACGGAGACAGCTATCTCTTATTCTCTCTGTTTACATCCCGTTTGACAGAACATACTCGATGAGCTAGTACGGCACCATTCGAAATCTTGTACTGCGAATGGATGAAGACGAACGAAATACATAATTCCACCAAAGACTAATTAAGACTAATTAGTCTTTGATTCCACCGTTTTCGTTAATCGAGAGCAAAAACGTATCGAATCGAGAGATTCGATTCGAGATGCGCAATGCCACCCCTGGATAGAGATAAAATTACAGTAGACGTTCGATAACTGCAAGTCATTTAACTGCAATGCTTTTTAACTGCAATTCGATAGTTGCAACAGTTTTGCAGTTATCGGACCGCTAAACTTCAAACTGGTGTCACACTCAATGACAGCTGCATTGCGCTGCACATTTGGATGCAATTTTATTGCATCTGACGTCAATTGACAACCGTTTGACGTCTAGAATGCATTGCAGTTATCGAACGGCATTCGTTAACTGAAAAGTAAACAATTTGCAGTTATCGAACGGCTACTGTATATAGAAATTGGTGAGCATATCATTATTCATAAATTTTTAACTGCAACCCTGATTAACACCTCCCGCTGATGGTGATGATGGGTGGTGAAAATTTTGACAGATCAGATTTGAAGTCTTTCAAAATCATGAACGTACGTCTGATCTCCCATAGTTTGTTTGGAACGCACACAACTGAGCAAAATGTGACATGGGCTTTCTTGTGCATGCTTCTTATCTTTTGAGAGCGTGTGCGGGATGCCGTTCGTCCGATGGATAGGCGTCTTGGCGAGCTGTGGTGCGACGCAACCGACGCAAATGTGAGCTTGCGCAAAACGAATCGAGAAGCAACGAAAGAGCAAACATGCGTGCGAAGGAAACAAAAGCACGCGGTCGCCAAACATGCGCGTTGGTGCAAGCAGCACAGCCGTATGAACGCGTGATCGTTGTTTTCCGACGCCGCAACGAAAGTTGCTGAGAGCCTCTCTCGGGAGGCTAGGTTGCCAAAAAGGAAAATTAATTTTTGCTCTATACGAATTCGAGATTGAGGTCTGCTTCCACTCAAAATTGTAACTCGCATAAATGTAATAGATTTAATAACTATAATAATAAGCAGCTAAGGGCCAATTTCTTCACCTTCGCTTAACTCTTAAGCGGTGCTTACCCATACGCTTAAACCTGGTTTAAGGCCTAAGCGGAGGTGAAGAAATCGGCCCTAAATCATTAAGCGTTATTTAATAGTCCTGTCTTATAAGCAGCTTGAAGTATCTCGAAGATATTCCCATCTCGCTCATGTCCATTTTGTTGACAAAAAAGAACGAGCAGGACAGGAGAAACTTTGAGCGACTTCAACCTGCTCACTAAACCGCACTTGTTGTTGATGTTAGAAACGGTTTTTTGTGATTTTACTCGTCGATAATTATTATTTTTTGTTCATTGATATCATATTGTTATTGTTAGTGTTATGAAATTTGTGAATAAACCCTAGTAACATTTTTCAGAAATGTTATTATTCAGATTTTAAATTTGGCAACTCTGCCATCGAGCAAGACGTTCGTTCGTCAATGTTCGTCCATCGAGTCGAGCCGCACTTTCAGTTTTACCTTGGCCGCGGACAGTTTTAGCAGTTCTCCGATTTTGCGGTGCAGTGTCGTTCGATTCTCCGAAGACCAAGTCAAAAGTGAAAATTTTCTTCCAAGCGTTCCAAA
This sequence comes from Armigeres subalbatus, assembly GCF_024139115.2. Taxonomy (NCBI): domain Eukaryota; kingdom Metazoa; phylum Arthropoda; class Insecta; order Diptera; family Culicidae; genus Armigeres; species Armigeres subalbatus. The sequence continues at coordinate 250,583,753 of NC_085141.1, forward strand.
GTCGGAAGTGGCATGGTTATTGTGTAATCCACTGAGTGAGTGCGTTTTCATGAAAGTGGTCGCCATTCGGTAAGAAAATCCGTATGAACTGAATTCACGCTATCATACCAAACAAAAATTCACGCCGCAGCATAGCGAACGTCACAAGAGGAAAAAGGACGGAAAGTTTCGATATTTCTTTCGTGCATTAGGAAGCGCTAGAGGAATTCTAGCTGCCCTGACACTGCTCGACAGAACAATCATCCCAGTATAAAAAAGCCTAGAACACTAGGCGAAAAGGGTACTACGCCCCCGCAGAAAACTCCATTTTCCGGTTCCGGTGTTTTTATTCGGCAGCGCCTACTACAGCTGGTACCCAGTTTGAGTTCTTTCGCTGCTCTAGCTTTATCTAATTATTGCTTCTGAAGAGCACTTCTACCTAGGTGCCATAGCAACGCATGGCTAGCCCCCTTGGTTTCTCTTTCCAGTGAAGTTAAAAATTAGTCCTGTTTGTAATAATCTCAGGCAATAACATCCTGGGAAATAACTTGATAAACAGAGTAAGCGGCGATAAAAATAGAGCTGTTTATAAAGTGCGTGAGTGAAACAGTGAAAAGCCTAATCTATTGTTTAACACGGATGTGATAGTCACAATAAATATTACACGCGAGAACAATTTTAAGATATTATGTTCGACTAATTTCGATTCCGATGAATCTTATACCTTTTTCCGTAGATCAGCATATTTTTTCTGTGTAACTATAAGCTATTTATTTTACTACGGCTCGTATGAAGTTTATTCACGTCAAGCTATTCATTATTTGCAATATTCAATCAAAATCTGATTGCTGATCCCTTATTATGACTTAGTTACTTATTATGAACCTAGACGAAATTATATATTGTCATTACTATACTTGGATCCCTACCTATTGATAATTTGTCGACAAAGAAAATCACAAACTTTCTTCTAAATGCATCATTAGATCAATTGAATAGAATTGCGCAATTTCATCATTACACTGTTTTGTGAGAAAAGTAATAACATGCTAGTTTTCTGTTTTAATATCAACTTGTCAGAAAAGATTCATAAAAATCAGAAATTGTCGAACAAAATTTTAAATTTTTGTGTCCATATTCTTCGGAAAGCGTCATCGCAATAAATTGAAGTGAGAAGTCAGTGCGTCGGGAATAGACGAACAACTAAAGAGTCAAATATAAAAAAACAGCAAAAAGTCGCGCGTCTGAGCATAAGCCAGCCAGTGGAAATTTGTGAAAAGAAGCGAAGGCAACCGACGACGATAATAAGTGGAAACCTCTAGTGTAGTGTGCCGAGTCTAGTGAAGAGCAGCGAGGCTTATTTGCCAACACCCGTGTGCATATCTTTTCTCGTTTAAGGGAAAAAGAAAAGCTCTTGGTTTCCCACCGCAGTTCGAGTAGACATCCCCCGCGCGTTCGCCGTCGTCGTCGGAGTGCGTAGAAAAGAAGAGTCCACCCCCGTTGTGCTCGTAGTGAAGAGAAAAGTGTCGCGACTTTGTTCCAGGCAAATCACCATCGCCACCACCTGCACTGAATTCGTCCTCGTTGCTCGGTGCGTTCACAAAGCTCATTTTCAATGATCATGGCGTTCAACGGAAATGGTGCCGGCGGTGGCCAGGACGGGCCCCACAACAAGCGCCTCTGCACCGGCCAGGAGATGATCGAGACCGTTCCGCTCAATAGTCGGGTAAGTGTTTGGCATCATCGGCCGGAGAAAGAGCTACGATTTGTGGGTGGAAGGGGCGAAAAGAAGATGGTGGAAGCTGTCAAATCTCGGGTACTTATTCAAAAGGACGTATGTGATTTTGTAAACAAAGACTCAAACGTCGATTTGTCCAATCTGATGGCACTCCCACGCAAACCAACACCACCAACAAGTAGCCGAAGGCTTCCCCTACCTGTCTGCCGTGATGCTTTGCGTGGGAGTGCTATCAGATTGGACAAATCGACGTTTGAATCTTTGTTTACAAAATCACATACGTCCTTTTGAATAAGTACCCGAGAAATATCGATGTGTTTTTCATCCCCGGGGTGGGTGGACGAAGTGCGAGAATGAAATCCTTGCACACCGAACCGAAGGAATTTCGTTATCGGATGTAAGCTGTTTATTTCCTATCGGTGGTGTTCGATTTTTGTTCCTACACCACGAATCTCATTGATGATACCCAAGACCTGTGCGGGCCTGGAAGGACGCAAAAGGTATTTCAGGAAAATAGGCAACGCACGGAGGATTTGCTTTTGTTTCCTCCGAAGCTCTTCTGACATTTATCGCACCCTGTTTTGTGTGGTAGTGCCCTTCTCAGTGGTGTTCGTGAGAGCTTTTTTGGGGTGGTTGGAAATGGGAAAACGTGTGGAAAACTATAGGACCAATGTTCGACGCAATGATGGGTGATTTCAGCGTTGCCAGGTTATAGGATTCAGACGGCAATGTCTCACTTGTAGCATGCGATGGGTGTAAAAAATGAGAACAATGACACAATTTTGCCAAAAAAAACCCTGCTCGCAGGACAAGAATACAGACAATAATCATGTTTTTATGGTTGTCATATTCAAAAGTACAAACATTTTCATGGCAGAACTGTCGCTTTTCAGTTCAAGACGAGTTTAAATCAAGAATTAAGACAAAGCCTTAAACATAATTTTTCATTAAATTACCTAACAAAACTAACAAACGCATTTTGAAGAAAAAAAACAACAGTTTTTAATTGCATTTTGACTAATAGTTCATTTAAAATAAATGCTAACGTTGTTTAGTGTCTTTATGATTCAAAAAGAGAGATTGGAAAATAAACCTTTTCATTCTAAATTTGATTTGAGAGTAGCCGGGAACGTGTAAACGAAAGTATATTTGACTTCTTAACTAGCATATGGCGTAATTTTACTCATCAAGGACATGACCGTCAGACATCTTATTGGTTATTCACGACTTCCAGTTATTAAAAATGTTATCACATCATAAAACGATTTATCACATTATAAAAAGGGGCTATCACTTTGACTATCACGTTCTTTCTTATTATGTGAATACCACGACACTAACTCAAAAAAACCTTTTCCTTCCCACTACTTTTTTCAATGATACCAATTGGAGAGAATCATCTTTGGGAAAAATGGTAGAACAAAAATTATTTGGCATAGCTAAAATTAGTGGAAAACGAAAAAAAACTTTGATTGTTAATCAATAGTTACTTGATTGTTTATAAAAATATATTATTTTTTTTCATTTTAAATTATTTCATTATTTTTTCGCAAAATTGATTTCGTAAGCTATTCAATGCGATTATAAATACATATGTGCTAAATATGTTGAAAGTTGGAAGCAAAATTTACTGGAGCTCTACAGCTACCATGGGAAAGAAAGGGTTAAAACAAAATTCGACTCAAAACTCTAATTGAATCGGCTAAATTTAGATCTCAGAAATTTAGTAATTAAAGCTATATTTTTTCTAACCTCTTGCAAACACAATGGCAACACTATTTTAGTTTGCACTATCGCTTCCATTCACTTCCATTTCTAGGCTACAGTATGGAGAAATCTTTCACTCGATGCACGTACTAAACGTCCTTACAAACACGTTTGTAGAAGTGCTCGTTGTCGTCAGTATCCCGATATGGGCTCATTGTTGGCAAAAAGGGCCGATTATGTAAATACAACACCATCATCGACGACGGTGGCAGCAACCAAGGAGCACTGAAGTGGATACTCGGGGCCCTTCATTTAGCCAGTCTGCGATGTTTTGCTCAAGGATTGTGACGATCATAGTATGGTATAGCACAGCTGATGAAACGGAAAAGGAGTCGTGATGGACCGAAGTACGTGGCGTTGTCGGTGGGTTGAACTAAACGAAGACAAGGCTCACTGGTTGACATTTGTCAGTTGAACATCACCCACGCAATGCATTATTGTTTGGTTTGCGAGCAAGCAACGATAGACAGGTTGGCAGTAAGGTGTTGACAGACCTGTCAATATTGTCTATCAAATTATGCCGATTACTGTTGAGAGTGGTTGTGCATTTTGCTACTTCATATTTCGAAACGTCTTGGCTAATTCCTTTAGGATATATTCATTGCAGAGAGTTGAAGACACGTAGAGTTGAACCTAATTCTATGATAGTGGCCTCAAAGTCAAACATATCCTGAGACATGTGCAATTGAAACTTGATACATCACCGTCGTCCTCGCTACATATTTATTTTACGCTCGGCACCTTTTTCTTTGTGCCAGACTAAAAATCCATAAACAGGTAATCTGATTACCGAAAAGAACGGTGGTCAAAATCTGTTCCTTTGTAGCAACACAAACAAACCACAGATTAGCGGTGTCAATTTTCCAGCTCTTCGCCTTTGTCTCACCTACCGAAAATCGTCTCCGCCATTGACAGTGATCCAAACTTGGACGGACATTCCGCCCCTACTTCCACATTTGTTCCAACCTCGGTGTCGTTAATTTATTTCTGGTTCCCGGTGGTCTGGCCGGTCGGGTCGCCACTGTTTATGCGTTCCAAAATCCCGCCCTGTCGCTAGTAATAGAAGCCGTCAAAACGGATGGCATCACGACGTCGACGACGACGACGACGACCAGCCATCAACCTTTGAAAACATGGTTTGGAAGCTTTCCGGAAAAGTAAGCAAACAAAACACAAAAAAATCAATAAGCATTTACGGCGTGATGTCGCGTTTATTGTGTTTTTGTTGTTTCTTGTTCTATTTGTGGTTGTCTCATTAAATTTGTCTCCTGGCGTGAAAGTGAATAAAAAAAAATGAAAAATGAAAATGAAAAAAAAATTTTGTTCTGCTACCATAGATCCATGGTTAATTATATACAAACTGGATTCCAGTCTAAAAATTGTAGTGCAATCAATGAAAAATGTTTGCTGTTAGATCGTTGATGCTTTTGAAATTTGATTTGTACAATAGACATATTTTAGTTATTATTAAAGCCATTTCGATATTCTTACTATTTTTTACTACAACATCTGACTAGAACATTGCCCCTAACGGATATTTTGTTTACCAAGATTTCTATTACATTTTGATGCGAATGACAAAACATTTCAAAGAAAATTGTTTAGCGTGGTTAACACCAGCAGTGTATTTGTTATTCGTTTGCGTGTCAGTCCCATCGCCATTCCATCATGAGTCATGAATAACCTACGACATAACCAAATAATGTCTACTCTCTGCTTCTGGATCAGTGCTGCTAAATGCTGCGATCATCGGGCGACAGCGAGAAAAAGTACTCAAGAGATCAAACGAAAGTTTGTACTTTGTCTCATGATAAGCGCCCCATGGTTAGCATATTTGCTTTGATTTGAATTCGAACTCTTACGTACGATCGTTATGCAGGCAGATGCAGCCACAAAATATGCTTGACTTGTGAAAAAGAAAACATAAAACAATGAACCTTATTTTTGAGGATTTTTAGTAACGAAATGTATATATTTCCGGATATTTGTCGACCGGCTAGAACGATTTTGTAATAGAAGGACCGGATACCCTTAATGTTATATACCAATCGACTTTGAGCTCGATGAATTGAGATGATGTCTACCTGTGTGTATGTATATGCGCAAAATAAAACCCACTCATGTTTTAGGAGCTTATCTTGAGCCAACTTGCTACTTGTATTCGACGGGAAATTCCCATTTCACATTGTTTCCTATTGAAAATTGTTCAGATCGGAATACGAGATCAGAAGTTATGGCCAAAATACGATTTACTAGACAGAAACCACGCTAAGAAAATCTTACTATTTTCTTTAGTATATCTAATGCTCGAGAAAGGCACTAACACCGCTTGGTGGATTAATCAGGTTTTTTTTTTCTAAGTGCTACCGTTTATAAGATTAGGTTCCGTAACAGTTAGTGCTACCGTTATAAGATTAAGTTCAACACCGTTGTTTAAGGAGATAACTTATATTGATTCAGGATTGAAATACTATGGGCAAAATATATATAAGAGTTATAACAGTCGTTGACTGTCTGCTTTGAGTTGAGAAATTTGCTACGATTTTCAGAACAAATATTGCTTTTCCAAAATTGTTTAAGGATTTCTAAGAAATATGACACATATCTTTGAATTCTTACGATTATCAACCATTCGTACAGGCTTTGAGCATGAAATCATAGATCACATAAATTTGTATAAATCACAAACATTAGCATTAGCATTGTTACGGTCTAATTCGTAGATTGGACACCAAAAAGACGGATTCTGAAGTCGCTGGGGTGCCCCCGGGGAACCCGTAGAGGGGACATTTCAGTTTTGGCACCAAAACTAGCCATTCGACGGTTCGTTTTTCATGGTTTTCTATCAGGAAGTGAGGTATGAATATAAAATGGACTATTGACGGCTTTGACCGCTTCCGGGACCTATGAATTGTCCCCAGGGAATTAGCGCCAAAACAAGTCACTGGACAGCACAACAAGGACAGCTCTTTTTTCATGATTTTCTATCAGGAAGCGCAATATGAATATAAAATGGACCATTGAAGACTCTGACCACTTCTGGAACCTACCAAATGCCCCAGGGAAACCTATAGAAGGTGGCATCCCAGTTTTTGCGCCGATACTAATCATTCGACTGTTGTTTTGACTATTGACGATTCTGACCGCTTCCGGTACCTAGGGATTGCTCCAGGAGAGCCTGTAAAAGGGAACATTTCAATTTTAATGCTAAAATAAGTCATTCGACGACCAGAAGTCATTCGAAAACGACGAAAAAAAGACCGTCGAATGACTAGATTTGGAGCCAAAACTGAAATGTCCCCTCTACGGGCTTCCCCGGGGATAATCCGTGGGTTTCGGAAGCGGTCAAAGCCGTCAGTGGTCTATTTTATATTCTACTTCACTTCCTGATAGAGAACCATGAAAAACGAACCGTCGAATGACCAGTTTTGGCGCTAAAACTGGAATATACTCTTTTACGGGTTCCCCGGGGACAATCCGTAGGTCCCGGAAGCGGTCAAAGCCGTCAATGGTCCATTTTATACCCATACCTCGCTTCCTGATAGAAAACCATGAAAAACGAACCGTCGAATGACTAGTTTTGGTGCCAAAACTGAAATGTCCCCTCTACGGGTTCCCTGGGGCACCCCAGCGACTTCAGGATCCGTCTTTTTGGTTGTTTTTTCATTTTTGACGTATCAGAAGACTTCTGGAATGTAATCATAATGGAAGATCGGTTAAAAAGCTTGATTCAAATGAATATGTGGCCTGGTCCCTCATAAACTCCCGATCGGCACCGATTCTAAACAATTGACCATATCTCACTTCGCAGGGTGGCCACCGAACCGGGAAAAACGGGAAAAGCGAGAAAAAGACGGGAAATTGAAGTCACCGGGAAAAAAAGCGGGAAAAACCGGGAATTCAGAACATAAACCGGGAAAAAATAAATTTTGGACAACTTACATTCAAAATTCTTCAAAGTTTTTAATGAAGTTGATATAAAGGGAAATATTTACTCTTTAATTTTCATTATTCAATCGCATTCTAACTGAGTTAGGGGGAATGACGGCTTTGGCAGGTTTTGTTCTATTATTGGCAGGGGTTTTTTTTATGACTGACTAGGCTCAAATTTGGCCTGAACATTCTTTGCATATCAAAGAATATTGTGGCCAAATTTCATAAAATTTGATCGACAAAAACCCCCCTGCCAATAATAGAACAGGGTGTCGACTACCTGGAAAAACCTGGAAAGTCAGGGAAAGTCAGGGAATTTCATTTTGGACCTGGAAAGTCAGGGAAAGTCAGGGAATTTTGATTGAGGTCAGGGAAAAAAAATCACAAAACCCAATATTGAAAATTTATAGTGTTTTTTTTTAATTCAAGCAATATACTAAACTAAGGACACTTATGACAATGAAACTCTGAACCAATTCTAATCCATTGAAAAACGACTAATAAAGGTCATAAGAAATAATATAGCGTTTTAGCTGGTCATCAGACTGCATAGCCGATAAACAATACACCGAGGCAGTTACAGTCGATAATCACCTCCACCATCAAGCTATAAAGCTTATTTTTTGTGTGGCCGTTGGTTGTCTCTAGGCTAAAAGTCTACTCCGGGCCCTTTTCATGTTCCCCATGGTAATCAAGTTTGTTTCTATTCATCACTAAGCAATAACAGAGGTTCCAAAGTCACGTTGCTCAAATGGTTACTGTTGAGACCTGATCCAAATAGTTTTTTTAAGTCCTCTTTAATATTTTAGATATTTAGTTTCGTGTCGGAGTCGTTTTGAATTTGTTGCAGTTTTTCCTTATTAGTAGCGTTTTAGTCATATTCCCATCAAACAAAAGTCAGTTCGTTCGAATACTTAATCATCAATCGCGAGAGTCATTCCTTATAAAATTATTTTGATGCACTTATGATATAGGGAAATTTCATTTAATGCGATATATCTTGATAGATTTAAATTGCTGACTACTGCTAATATCAGTCAGTGACTAGTAACCAACTATAATGAAAAACCTAATATATCACATTACCTTTTGATGAAAATGTAACGCCCAAATGTTTGAAAATGATCTAGTGAAAGCAGTCGAAACTGAATCAAATGGCTGAAATAAGCCATAGGTCAGAACTGTTCAACAAACAATCATCAAACATGTTCAAACTACAACCAACAACTAGATATTTGGAAGCTTGTTAAACAAAAACCCAGAATAGTATCTTTGTTGACCTGTGACGGCACTCTACAGCATCGGCATAATCTCCAAACAAGATTCTGTAGGTAATGTTTTGAAAACATTCCGGAAACTTCTATTTGATGATGGACTTATAAAGTCGTTTGTCGATCCACATGTCCTTAGGTGGTCAAATGATAGATAATAGAGAGATAATGATAGTGGCATGAAAAGCATCATATGGTCTACCTCATGTAATTAGGTGGCGATGGTCTCAATTAAACCACATTAAACGTTACTCGATACTCCATAAATATGCTCGGATGCAAGAGGTGGATGATGTTGTCGTCAATGGTAATTTTTCAGTTTTACATTCGCTGCTTTTGATGTTTATAAAACAATTTTATCAGGAAGTATTCTGGTTGATCTTTGAGAATTTTGTCCAGAAATTACTTCAGAAATAAAAAAAATCCCGAAGGATTTAAAAAAGCTGTCACGATAGTTTTTATCCTGGAGCTCCTCGATGGATGTTCAGTAGATTTTTTAAAAAGCTCCGCTCCAAAACTTGGTATTCACTCAAGTTTGAATTGAATGTCTTTTTGAAGGGATTCATATAAAAAATATGCAAAGGAATCTTTTAACATATTTCCACGAGTTCTTCAAAAAAATCTATTTGATGTTCCTTATTAAGTTTCATTGCTAGTTGATAGTAGTTGAACTTTTTATAATTAAAACAATGCTGGAACTCCAAGACCATTTTTGGAAAACAACTAAAAATTGATAAAATAAATAGAGTCGGTGCTACAGTAGCTCCTCTTATCATTTGAGACTAGTTTCGCCCTTTCTTAAAAGAACGACATAATTTTTTTCTGATATTTCTCCATGCTTCATTCAAACCGAAGGTCATAATCGACAAAAATTAAACGACCTCAGTGTGTTCAGACCCAATTTTTTAAAGTATTGCAGTGGTTAGAATGTTTTACTGGGCTTACTATAAGTTCTGCAAAGATTTATGTGAGCTTGTGAGGATTGAATTCTTGATTATCTGGAATTCCAGATTTCTTCAGATTTCAAGCAGTCCTTAACTATTTTAGAAGTCCATATACGCCACAGAGAGTGAAAAAGATTTCTTATTCCGTAAGTGTACTTGAGAGCTAATGAAGGTTCCTCGATGTTCACGAAAATACCTAATCCGTAAGATTTTTTAACGGCATTGAGATTGTTGACGTCTAATCATCTTTCCCTTTGAAGCGCCTAGATGGGATAGGATTTGTTTTCGTCGGGAAACGTTTTCCGATGAAAACAAATCCTACCTATGCGCTTGAAAGAGAAAGATGATTAGACGTCACCAAGGTTTTCTAGAAGCTTCCACGATTGTTTGGAAAGAGTTCAAAAGTCGTGTCAAAAGATACAAGATTTCACACAAATTTCCAGAAAGATAATGAAAACTTCAACGATTTTAAGAAATCCATCAGTAGTATCAGGATTTACACATGCCAAGATTTTTCTACGCTTCTAGGAATTGAAAAAAAAAAAACATTTTTCATAGGGTATAAGGCTCAAACCTTAGCCTATTATGCTGTGGTTGAGCACATTTATCGATTTAAATATTCATAAATTGAAGATCTTACCGAAATTATGCCACCAAACGGCTTTCTTACTTTTGGTTATTACGCTAAATATTCAAAAACAACAATAATGGTTCAAAATCTATTAGGCCGTTACAAATATTTAATTACCATTTTGTCCTACTGGTCTCCGAAAGGTTAAGGGAGGGGATAATAAAAAATAAATACTAAAATGAAAAAAATCAAAAAACTCCTCGGATTTGTTAAAGATTTTTTTGAAAATCCTCAAAATTATCCGAATTTTATTTTGTTGCCCCCTCAAAATATTATTTTTTGGCAAAAAAAAAAATCCGAGGGGGGAGACAAAATAGATTTTGAATATTTGTATCGGCCTTATTTAATCCATCAAAAGTTTTGTGCGAAATGGACTTTATGTTCAACCAACTTTTCTAATCTCGGATCTGGTGTTCGATGCTTTTTCGGCCCATGAAATGTTGATGCATTATTCACTGTTCTAATATTGTTCAAAAAAGTTTTGGTTAATTGTGTCATTATTCTAAAGAAAATAGTGAATTTAACATGAATGCTAAAATAGTGTGATCGTTATCCGTTCATCTAATGTGCGAAAATAGGTTAGTCCATTTCAAAAACTACTTTATTGGGCAAAAGAAAAATCTCTTGCACTGCCTGCCTACTTAAGTGGTTGCTAACAAACCGAGTCAAAGCATTTTTTCACGCAGATTTATTGCGTTTATCAATTGAAGAAGTGTATGAATCTTGCGTATTATTAATAAAGTCGGCTTGATACACTTTTTCAAAGAAGCATTGATAAATATCTCTCTTCAAAACGATGTATTATTGTTGAATTATTGATTAATTTGCATGTTGAGCCAACGTTGCATCCAGGCCAAACATTACCTCCCCTACCTGGAATTTTCGAGGAATGGTCTCGAAAGTCAGGGAAAGTCAGGGAATTTTATTCTCAGATTTGAGTCGACACCCTGTAGAACAAAACCTGCCAAAGCCGTCTTTCCCCCTATCTGGTTTTAGTACATAATGTGTGAGGTAAAAAAATAAGTAGTTTTTTCCAGATCCATTTGCCTCTAGATCATTTTGATTCAAATTTCGAGTAATCGGCTTTTTGACTGACTTGAGATATTTTATACGTATGCGTACATTTGTTTTAGGATATCCTCAGTTATGGGGTTGAGGGATATCCTTTAGTATAGGACCTAAACGATTTGTGATTAATTAAATCTGTTAAACAAAAACTTGGGCAAAAATATGAGTAATTCACCCCGGCCATATATAATAAATATTATAAGACATAAAAGCATAGAATCGAATATCGAAATATTCATTTTTTCAAATGAATGTTTTTATCTTTAAGTTATTCTTCTAATGTCCAAGTTTGCTTTTGTATGTACTTCTGTTATTTGTATGAAATTTCCAATTGCACAGAATTCGAAAAAAATGAGTATGGTAAATAATATATATTTTAACACATGTTCAAGAGTTGTTTGGAATTATATTTGTAAATTCTGACAGATAGCAATGGGGTTTCCCATAGAAGGGAAGAGCAGAATTTGCTTCGACTTCGCGAATGAGAGTAGCATCACTTTCATCCGTTACCACAGATAATGATTTGAGACTAATCACCATCTCTTAGATCAGTGGTCCCCAGCATGCTTACTACCAAGGGCCATACAGCAATTTAGAACTGTTGAAGCGGGCCGCAGTATATTTGCAACATTTGTTTCATTTAGAATTTTAAAGTTGATTCAGAATTAATTTTATATCTATTACACAATTTGAGAAAAAAAATGTTGCCGTGTATCTTCTATATTATCTATTTGTAAGAGTCTAAGAACATTATATTTTATGGGTTTTAGAGCCATAACTGACTTTTAGTTTATGCTAACAGATAGAGTAAGGCTCTAATAAATCGTCTCCACTCCAGCTTTTGCCCTCCTATTTTGAAATATTTATTTCTCGAAAACTATTTGTTCAAAACAGGTAAAGTTCGAGTTTTTCCATAGAATTATTGAACTGCTATGGAAAAACTTGAACTTTAACTGCGGAATTGAATAAAAAAAATGCTTTCGCAACAACATCTTTTCAGCATAGTTTGCAGAACATTTTTGAGCTATTTTTAAAAGTGATTATATGCCGTTTCATTCTAAGATTTCGAACTTTTGATGTAACCCTTCATTGTTCACTACAAAACAGTAACGATTCCTCAGCCTTAATTTAAATGTCCAAGGAATTTTTAATTTTCGAATATTCGAATATGCAAAAATCTGCGCGGAAATGTAACACATAAAAAGATTTTGTCAGCTTTATTATTTCTGGAAATTAAATTTTCATTTAAACAGTTAATCGAAATCTTCCTATTCTGTGTCATTGAACAAATAAAAAGTGAGATTACAAAACCACGCTGTTTATAGCTTGTTGCGTAAAATGCCAGCGGTGTTGAAAAAATCCAGTAAATCTGCATTCCGCACTATTTACCGTGTTTTCAGCTTTCCGATCAATTGAATTTTACTGAAAGCTTTTATTCAAAAGCTGGACAAAATGTTGACTTTTTTTAAAATATTTTTCGTTGCGTAAAGTACGTTAATAGTCAGAAATCAAGCAATAAGAAATTCAAATATCAGAGCAGTGTAATGCAACATTATTTTGACCTCAAGTTAAACATTTAGCTTGATTGAATCTGCGATAAAAATGGACGAATTTGCCATTTTCATAGCCCGAAGTAGTTTGCTGTTGACCTACGTAACATCTTTGAAGTAATGAATTTAATTGACGATAACATAATTCTTGCTGCTTAAACAGCCCAGCAAACACAAGATCGTATACCATAGTGAATAAGTGTACAAAATGAAGGCCATATACGTACACTTTGCATGCAGTCAAATGAAGGAATGCGCCTATATCGCCTCCACTTTGTACACTTATTCGCTAGCATATTCGACGTTGTGTTGGTTGGGATCATAATGTTGTGAACTTAATAGATTCCCTGACTACAGTACAAAAACAGACGTGATAAAAAGATTTTCATGACATCTAAGGTTTATTAACGGGCCACATATAGTTTATATGCTAAAATCCTTCGCGGGCCACAGGAAAAGGCTTCGAGGGCCGCATGCGGCCCGCGGGCCGCACTTTGGGGATCACTGTCTTAGATGAAAGCAATGCACTCTCCAATAGACGAGATCTGTCCTAGCCACGTCCTTGTGAATGCTGAGGAGGAGGAAGGATGGCTAGTTGGACACCTACTTAAGAAAGATGCAGACCTACGACCTCTCATAGGTACTACAGGAGGTTTAGTTTTGGAATTGTTAGAGTGGAAGGATTTAACAGTAGGAATCGTTTTGGTAGAACGTAAAACACAGAAATAACTAAGATAGAAATACAAAGTAGGAAAGGGACGAGTCTGGAATTGAACCTACGACCACCTGCTTATAAGGCGAAGCGTTAGTCACTAGATCACCGAGCTCGTCATAGTTTAGTATTTTCCCACAACTAACCTAATATAATAGAAGATCATAACCTTGAAAAAAAAAGATACTCTAAGATAGTTTTCTAATTTGTTACACGGGGAATAATGAAAAGGTTCCATAGCTTAGAACATTTCAATATACTAATATTGAATGGGAACGTTCAAAGTTTCCAATAAAAAAAATCCAAGATTTACTTTCTAGACATTAATTCTAGAAATTAAAAAAGTAAAATTGAATAAATTACGAATCGAATGTTTAGATTGCCTAAAATGTGTTTAAATCTTTTTTAGAAAACTGATTCATTATTTTGGTCGGAAACAAAGATTGTCTTCGGGTTAAATCTTTGTTTTAATTAGTTAATTAATAATTTAAGTATAAAGGTAAGAAAACTCTTACCCTGATTTTTTTCAAGTTAAATTAAAACCGGGAAAATTTGACAAAAATTACCGGGAAAAGCGGAAAAAAACCGGGAATTTGAAAATCGAGTTTCAGTGGCCACCTCTGGTCCAATTTCAAATTTCAACATATGGTTCTAATCAGAAAAAGCCCTACTTTATTTGTGGTTACTAATTTTATTCTGTTTTTAACCACAACTTATTCTAATATCTACCACAAATTTACGGTTCTGAACCTACCTTCGAAAAACCCGGAATATCCCCGGTATCCGAAGGCCATGGTCGGTTCCATGACCATATGGTGGATTTACATTAAATTTCTAGTTCAGGCATCAGTTACAACACATCCAATTATGCCCAAAATTTGCCTATCTCAGTTATTTTGGACATCCCCTGTAATTTTATTCACATTTATTTGGATGGAGGTATGATTTATCAAGTGTTTAATTATTTTCTAAATATTTTTACAAACAAATTTTCGTAAAAATTCCCTAAGAAGATTTCTACAGTTTCTCTGAAAAAATTACAGAAGAATTCCAAAAAAAAATCCGAAGAAATTTTGAAAGAGTGTCTAAAGAAATTTTCAAAGTATTTTATGGAGGTATTTCCTACACTGCTTAAAAAGTTTACACACAAAAGACTTTGAAGTATGCTCTTTTGAATATAAAGTATTCAAATATGATTTCAAAGTACGCTCTTTCGTGGGAGAACGGGACTACACACAAAAAGGAATAAATATTATGTACAATTATGACTAACTTTTATTCACAAAAGATTAACTTATGCATAAAAACAGGAAAAATGTGTAACACTTATGCCTTTATGCATCAAATTTTACTCCTTTTATAGGTAGTCCCATTCTCCCACAAAAGAGCATACTTTCAGTTTTGCGTGTAGGGATTTTCTCAGAAATTTGTTGAAGGAGCTCCTAAAGGAATTTCCACAGAAATTCATAAAGAAATTGCTAATGGCATCTCTAAAGTAATTTTCTGAGGAATTTCCGGAGGCGTTCCGTGAGGTATTTTAAACAGTTTTTGTGAACATATTTCCGAATGAAATCCTGGAGTAAGTTCCAAAATCCTTTAAAGAATACGAAGAAAATCTTTCTGAAGTGTCGAAGTGAGTTTTTATTAAATTATCTTTCAAATTCCAGAAATATTCCCTAGGAAATCCCAGTGAAATTTCTAATCTTAAATAGATTGTACTCTAAATCAAGTTGGTAGGTGGAATTTATTTCATAATTCTCCTGAGACCCGTACAGAAAATCCGTTAAGAATGTTTCAAATACTGTCAGAAAAATATATTCGAGGAACACCGAAAATAATTATTTCTGGAATGGTGTCAGAATTTCTCATAAAATCTATCTTCATTTGGATTTTTTTTTAATTCTTTAAGGATTTCTTTCAAAAACTTGGTCTGCTTTTCAACTTAGTATTCTATTACATGCCTGGTAGCGAGTCACTTTTTAGTGACTTGGTCACTATTTTGAGTCTAGTCACTAAAAAGTCACTATTTGCATCCAAAAGTCACTAAAGTCACTATGTTTCGGAAAATGGTCACTAAAGTCACTATTTTTGCATAACCTGTTGTAAAAAAGTTCAAAATAAAAATCATTTGTACCTATTATTATCAACTTACTCAAATGTGAATCTGGTAGCAATATATTAAATTTGAGAAATATGCACCAAAGAAGTTCCAAGTGTGTTGTGGAAATCGTGAGGTTATTTCCATGATCTTCACGAATGGAATTTGTTGAAATGCGAAAAGCTAACCTCAAGTAAAGAGTACAGAATTGAAGAGTATTGAACCACGTCTGTTGGTAAGCGTTAATACCATCCGGTGACAAAGACAGTGAACAGCCTCAGTTTCATCACATGACAAAGAATATTTTTGATGTTTCTCAACGTTAGGGAGAATAATGAGCGATAAGGGCGTCGATGATGGTTGTTGAATCCGTTTATGATTGTTAAAACAGCTTTGCGACCCTTCGAGATGAAGTCTCAATAAACAAATGTAGAGCCACTTATGTCAAAAGTAATTCTAGCACAAGCCATTGGATTCAAAACTTTTCGATTGAAATTATTTCAAAATATTTCGTTTTTATAAAAAGATTCCGTTTATTACCAATTAAGAATAGATGCCCAAAAAACTAGTGTGAAGGTGTATGAATTGATAGGATTTTTTTAATCTGAAATAAAACCAAAAAACGGATTTAAAAGATTTTTCAACTCGAGATTATTTGACCATCAATTTTCAATTAACTTTAATACTTAAGTCTGCCTTAATACTTAAGGGGCCTTCCTTAGCCGTGCGGTAAGACGCGCGACTACAAAGCAAGACCATGCTGAGGGTGGCTGGGTTTGATTCCCGGTGCCGGTCTAGGCAATTTTCGGATTGAAAATTGTCTCGGCTTCCCTGGGCATAAAAGTATCACCGTGTTAGCCTTATGATATACGAATGCAAAAATGGTAACTTGGCTTAGAAACCTCGCAGTTAATAACTGTGGAAATGCTTAATGAACACTAAGCTGCGAGGCGGCTCTGTCCCAGTGTGGGGATGTAATGCCAATAAGAAGAAGAAGAAGAAGACTTAAGTCTGCCGTCTGTCTGAAGTTTATTAGAATTTCTTGATTTCCAATAAGAGACCATTGTTTTATTTGAGCTCACTACCGTTCCCGTGACGCCGGGTAGATACCTTCTTGTTACTTAATATTAGGTACCGTCGTGCGGAGCTTCTTCTGACTCCGGGGGCTTCTTTGGATTTTTTATTTTTTTGAAAAATTGAACGGAAAAAATACCAGAAACAGAAACAGAAAGTTGCCATCCAACTATCAACAAGTCACCCGATTGGTGATAATGACAATTTTATAGTAACTTTCGTTATAATTCTTGTTTTAAAATGTCCAAAGTAGCCCCTGATTTGTCAAAAGAAGTTCCGCACGACGGTATCATGGCCACATTCCCAAGTAACCAATAATCACTATATTTCGCCAAATCAGCCATATAGTGCTACCTCAATGCTATTTTTTTAACAGTCGTATAGTGGCCCCATATGGCTATTTGGCGTAATATAGTGCTTATGGGCCCTTGGTTTGCTAGTTCCTGACTGATCTAAGGAATACCATCCTCAACTTCGTGGTACTTATGAGAGTTGGTACTCTTGCTTTCATCCTCTCCCTCCTTATGATGTGGATGGGCGTATCCAGTAGCAGTAATCCTCATGATTTTGTTGCTTATGCCTTTTTATGATTGCTAGATAGGAATTTTGAAAATAAAACACTAGCAATCTACGAATTATAGGTCTATACCCGGTTCAAAACTTTATGCAAAAGTCACTATTTGGTCACTTTTTCTGCAATTGAAAGTCACTATTTGGTCACTTTTTCGTCATCGTTAGTCACTAAAGTCACTATTTTGAACGGCATTCGTCGCTACCAGCCCTGCTATTAGCATTAATTGAAAGCTTTCTATGTCCGCCATTGCATGAGTATGTATCTAGTGTGGCAAGTACAATGGATACACAATGCTCCCAGGAATTCTTTCTTGATGTCTTGTATGCACTTCTTGGCGAATTCTTTCAGGAATACTTTATAGAAATCTTTTAGTCTTTCCTTCATAAATAATTCATAATTCTGTAATATTCTGAGAACTCCTTTGAACATTCTTCCAGGACTTCCTTTGGGAATTCCTACAAGATTTTTTTTCCGAAAATACCTCCAAGAGTTCCTCCGAAAATTCCTCTAGAATTCCTTCGGAAAATGCTTTAATATTTCCTACTGACGTTCTCTAAGGAATTATTCCGGATATTCCTTTATGGCAGATATACTTTCTGAACAGAACGCAAGCCATGGTGTTTTTGGTTTTGAACTGTGAACCACTTTTCAGTGAGTACTGGGTTGGTACGCAAGCAAAAACGAGCTAAGGTTCTAATGTTCTTCATGTCGTTTTCGTTTTTGCGGTGTAGCTGCACTAAACGGTGTCAAAAATGAAAACGATTTGGATCTATGAAAAATCATACGAGCATGCTTGATTTCTATCCGATGTCCCGTGTTTTTTTTACTAAGCAAAAAACGTGTAGCATGCCGTCGCTTCAATATGTTTTTCTAGGACACGATTTGCTATGTTAGGTCAGTACTCTTAGGGAAAATCCTCCCGGAATCCAAAACTAAATCTTCTTCTTTTTATTGGCATTACATTCCCCCACTGGGACGTTGCCGCATCGCTGCTTAGTGTTCATTATGCAATTACACAGTTGTTAATTACAAGGTTTCTAAGCCGAGTTACCATTTTTGCATTCGTATATCATAAAGCTAACACGATGATATTTTATGCCCAGGGAAGTCGAGACAATTTCCAACCCGAAAATTTCCTAGACCGGGACCGGGAATCGAACCCAGCCACCCTCAGCATGGTCTTGCTTTGTAGTCGAGCTTCTTACCGCACGGCTAAGGAAGGCCATTTACAAAATGTCATGTTTAATCTTCCACGCATGCTATGATGCAGTAAAGCTGGAATAACAAAAAAGGACAGTAACTAAAGTAACTAAACACAATAAATAAAGTAACTAAACACAGTAACTAAAGACAATAGCTTTCTCTAACGTTCTGAAGTGGAAATGTAGCAGAAAATGCAAAACAAACAGATCTATTAGCGAAAGAGAGCGTGACCAAAGAGAGTCTCTCTTTTGCACATACGACCTATTCTCAAAGCAATCTAGAGTTGTGCATTGCTTCCGTTTTGATTGGGGTGCTCTTGAAAACGCGAGTGTATTTAGTTTTGGATTCCGGGAGGCTTGTCCTTAATCAGTGAACTGTGTTCAGAATGTTGTGAACACGAAAACGCGCTCTCGTGTTCAAAATGCATCTCTGCTTTAAGGATAGTAAGAGAGAAAAATTCCCCCAGAAATAAAAAAAAATCATGAATTTCTCCGGAAGTTCCTTCAAGAATTCCTACTGATAATCTTTCAGGAATTTCTGCGGAATCTCGTTCAGGGTTTTTTCCGGAAATTCTTTAAGAAATTCCTCCGGAGCTATTCCAGAAACTTACTTACTTATGGGTCCTGTACACCTCCGGTGGTGCAAAGGGCCGACTTGAAAGATCTCCATCCTGAGCGTTGCCCGGCTATCGCTTTAACCTGTTGCCAGGTTAGATTTCGGTCGACTTCTTTTATTTCTTTATTGAGGCTTCGCCGCCATGAGCCTCTGGGTCTGCCTCTGCTGCGATGTCCTGCTGGGTTCCAGTCTAATGCTTGTTTACAGATTTCGTTTCCGCCCCTACGTAGAGTGTGGCCGACCCAGCCCCACTTCCGATTCCGAATTTCTGTTGCTATCGGCCTCTGGTGACAACGACGATGGAGCTCGTTGTTTGAGATCCAGTTGTGAGGCCACCAGGCCCGAATTATATACCGCAGGCATCTGTTAATGAACACCTGCAGCCGTTGAGTGTTCTCCACTGATACACACCATGTTTCGCTAGCGTATAACAGCACAGATTTCACGTTAGAGTTGAAAATTCGTATTTTGGTGCGTTCACTTATCTGCCTGTTTTTCCAGATATTTCTTAAACTCGCAAAGGCAGCCCTTGCTTTCTTTATCCGTGCGCCTAGGTCGATCTTGGTACCGCCGTCTGACGCCATTTGGCTACCAAGATATTGGAAGCTTTCAACATTCTCCACTGGTTGCCCGGCTACTGTGAAACTGGAAGGAGTCATTCCAGAAACACTTCCAGAAATTTTTCCTGCAATTTCTTCAGCAATTCCAATTCGTCATGAATTTCCATCAGTACTTTCTCCAGAAATGTTGCCACGGTGGTGGAGTTAGGAGAAGAATTCAGAAATTGAAGGAACTTTTGGGGAAATTCCTTGAAGAACTTTCGGAAGAATTCTTGAAGGGAGTCCCGAAAGAATTTATAAAGGAAATCTAGAGGAAGTTCTTAACGATCCTCCGGAGGAAATTCTAAAAGGAATAAGAAAATTCCTGGAGGAATACCTGCAAGAATTTGAGTATAAGCTACTGCAAAAATATTCAGAACATCTTCTAGAAGGAATTTTTGGACGAATTTCTCGGAAAAATTCCTGTAGAAATTTCGAAAACCTGCTGGAGTTACGGGAGAATTTGAATTTCTGGTAGAATTCCATGTGGAACTGTAGGAATTTTATTAAGAACTACTGGGGGATTTTTAGAAGCAATTCTTGGAAAATTTTCATGCTGGACTCAGATATAACTCCTAGAGGATTTCCAGGACAGGAAGTTTATTAGAAGCCGAAAAATTCTTGTGCGAATATTTATCGATTGGAATTTCAGGAGGAACTCTTTGAGGATTTTCAGATTACATTCTTGGTGGAAAAATGTGTGCAGCATTATAGAATCCTGATAGGAATCCAAAATTAATGCATTTATATGCTTGTGACAATATAACACATTTTGCCGTCCTGAAGTATCCATGATCTGATTTTTCGTGACGTACAACGCACTGCCAGACTGGTCAGAGCACTGGTGTAGTCCGATTCGGTTGTCATTTGCTCCGAATCAAAACAAGCACACCAACATAGGGTGGGTGTACCAATTGTCGCCATACATAAGAGCAACTATTTAAAAAAAAATAAGTAAAAGGCATGTGGGTGAACTTTATATATCAAGCGAAAGGTTTTACCTCCTGCTCCTTAGAACAGCTGTGACAACCATTATAAAATTTGTTATTATCCCCAAAATCGATTAATCCATAATAGGAACGCATGCACCAGTTGTGGCACTATTCTTAATTTTGGTTCCTTATTTGGCAAATCCCATTGTTTTCTTATGGGATTGCCCAAATAGGGACCACTAGTGCGACAACTTGTGCAAAGGACGTCAAAAACTAAGCAAAATCAATTTTTACAATTATGCTTTGCTTGTTTTGGAGAAGATCAAAGGTGTTATCGTATCACATGAATATGCTTTATCGATATGAACTTGGTTTGCGGTGATTTGATTGGCCATTTGACAAATAAAGCACTAGTGCAACAACTGGTGCTATAGCCACAACTGGTCTGGTCCAATGATAGATAGAACTGAAAACGTTTTTGCCTTTCTCGTACACTAAGTGTACGTAAAGGCTATAATACTGCTTCAAAAACAAAATTTCGATAGAAGGCCGATTTTTATATACCCATCGACTCAGCTCGACGGATTGAGGTGATGTCTGTATGTCTGTGTATGTGGTTTATGTGTACAAATTTTGTAGACACAATTTTTTTTAACTTCCCATCGTCCGATTTTTTTGGGATCAATCAAGTCCGCCCTTTTCAAGTTTTGAAAACAAACGCGACATTACCAAATTGGTTAGTTCAATTTCGAGGATCTTATCTACAGTATACTCTCTAAAATATGCGGAGCAGAAAAATGTATTTTTTTTAAATATTTTTTATTGTTCGTTCAATGTTTTTCAAGTTATCAATGCTTTCGATTTATTTCCGAAACAATAATCATTTCAGCAAAATGTAGAGTTTTTTTTTCCTTTGGAGAAAGTTACACTGATAACATCCATTACAGTATCAAGTAAAAGAGCTATCGCCGCATTTCTATTATTTACAATCATTCACGGCTATAGCCTTAAAATTTCCGATACCTCTTTCGATTCCAATTCCACACAATATTAAATCCCCGTTCGGGCGTCAAGTGATTGCATAAAATCGCAATAAACAGACCTATCATACCTTGCAGCAATTAATGCGTTCCCCATTCATATCTCACGTTATCAATTGTGCTGTCGATACGGGGCTGGCTTGGAAACACATCGCAGCTCGCGGGTTCCTGCTCCGAATGACAACACGTTCGAATGTTTGCCAAATCCAGGCACTTTGAGTAATTCAACTTCAGTCGGATAGCTGCATTTTTTTCCCCATTCGATCGTCACTGGTCTCTACTGAGCACACACACAAACACACATTCGCGGCTCCGTTTCCCACCAGGGAGAGAGAGGTCACCCCGGTGTCAGTTATTAATATAAAGCCCACAGCCACTTCTGGCCACTGGCCACGTATTTACAGTAAAAGCTATCCCATTTGGCGTCGTTGTTGGTTGGTTTCATATCCGCAACCCAGTGTAGTGGAGCAATTGGCAAGTGGTATCCACTATCGCAATGGCCCGGCGATGACGAAGGCGACGACGCGCGATGGTGATGGTGATAATATGTGCAATCATCGGCGCGGTCCGGTCGCGGCGGCGGTGGTACGGTAAACCGTGGACCTCTTGTGCTGCTCACTGGACGATATGGCCCGTGGTTACCGGCTCCGATACGGTCAGCCAGCAGTACTTGAGGTTCTGAGCCCGTCGTGGTAGGCTTCAACCACTGCCACAGATGAGGATGACTAGCTTGTAGGGTAGAATAGGGCTGAGAGTTAGAGGCTGAGTTTTATGATGAATTGTGGTATGAAAGTTATGGATTGATTGATGAGATGAGGGTTAGACGGAGAGGTTTATCATCTGAACCAGCGTAAAGCAGACTCAACAACTCGATTTTTTATACAGCTTGGATTTGATATTTCGTACAATCTTTGTTCTGCAAATGATTGACGTTCGCCAATGGTTGGCTACTGATATCACTATCACTTCTTATTGAAAGTCGTGAAGAATGATTCTGACACCTTTCTTAAGTAGAAGCCCAACTAATCATTCAACCCCTACCTCAGCATTCACCAGGACGAGGATACAGCAGATCTCGGCTTCCCAAGAATGCCGGGCTTTTATCTTAAAGACAGTGATGGATGCTGCTCCTACTACAATGGTTTAGGCCTGTTAGTACTTCAATCGTTTCAACTTTCATAAACCTGATTTGCAATCGTGTCTTTTAAATTTTGGTATTATCTTTTTTTTCTCTTTATTTAAGTGATGGTATTATCATCTTTCTTGAATACAATTTGTCTGTTTAATTTTAATCCGGCTAGTAGGGTTGGTTGTCATTTTGATCCTTTTTCCGAAGTAAACGACACGAGCCTTGTGAAATTCAAGCATTTTCACGGACGTGCTACAACTGTGAAGAAAATCAAGCATAATGCATCAAAGGTCCAGGCTATTTGTAAAAATTAATATTAACATCCTTGCAGCAACTCCATCTACGATTTGCACCATGGTTCATGCTATGCAAATCAGGAACAGACCAAATATTTTGAATCACATAGCAGCGATCTGGTTGGTTGTTTAACCCCAGCCTATCTTACAACCACGAAGATGAAGTAAAAAAACGATTCGCTCGAGCAATTAGTATACCGGCTATAAATATTTCACGTTCATTATCGCGCGCACTCTGGCTGTTGCTCTGGTTTCAACTCGCTCCGATGAGCTCCCTCACACCGCCGCAAGAACGTTCCCGTCTTCGCATCTAGCTAGACACTGGAGGCCTTTGCCTTTGAGGGGGGTCCGGCTGATGAAAGGTTGGTGGATAATGTTTGAAGCTTGTGTTGAGTTGCTTTAAAAAAAAATGATGCGATGGTAGGTAGGTACGCGTACGCGATCATTTGAGCCTTCTCCACCGATCCCAAGAGTTCGGCGAGAATATGGAGTGTCGGGTCAAGTTGAGTAGCGTGGCTACGGCGCACGCAGAGCTCAATGTTCACCTTTTCGATTGTTGATTACCATATTCTATGAGGGGAAGAAAGAATGTTCATTTGTTCCACAGGGAGAAGAAAGAATATCACAATCAACATTCTTTCAAAACAGCCTGATCATAAAAATGTTTCTATTTGTTTACTTTCTTCTTTGTTAATAAAACTGTTTAATAATCAAAACAACAAATGTTGTATTTGCCTAATAAAAACAGTTTTGACAGAATTTTGTCAATTTAAACAGGGAATCGTATTCTAAGCTGAGACTTTTTCAAATGTTGGTTTTGATATGAGACTACATTTTAAACGAACAATCGAATACACCCGATTCTTTTTTTTTACATGGGGGATGCGTTCCGTGTAAAAAAAGTTTTCAGTTCAAAATTCGAAAATCCGTGTAAATTTTTTTTTTTAAGATTTCTCGACAAATCATGCAAAATGGAGCAACTTTGCAAAAATTTTGTATGGGATTTTTTTTACACGGCCGTGTAAAAAAAATCCGTTTAAAAACAGAATCGGGTGGTACAAACCGAATCGGTAGTCCGTATTATTGTTTACATTCGAGCGTAATTGAAAGTTGAATGGAATGGTTGCTCACGTCAGCATAATCCAATCGAGAAACGATTTAAACGGATCGGTTTCAGAAAATTTCGGTCGTCCGTAAACAAGAATATGGATGGATGGATTGGTTAAGATTTGTGCCGAAAGCGTTGTGTCGGCTGACGTAGAACAAATCGTCGATTAAAGATCGCAACATGTTGTTGTATAGTGCTACCGCTCGCTTGGGTTGGGATGCCTAAGGAACGAAAAGATGGAAAGCAAAACTCGTAACAAACGACTGGCGCTCGTCGAGTGGCACTGCAAGCGGAAATATTTCATCGGCCGTGGTTACATAAATTAGTGTTTCTTTATTGAATTTTATTGACTTTGACCGAACGTGTGCTGCTCCGTGCGTTTCTGGTCATCGTTTCTTACTTGAGTCTCGGCACTCAAATTGATCGGAACGGAACCAAACCGTTCGGGACCATTAAGTATGGTTTTAAAAGATTTTGTTATGGTGAAAGTTCTATAAATATGCGGGTGTAGTTACAAAGCTGCTCGAAGTTGTCATCATATAAGTCGACTTTGATCTGTTCCTGTAATTAACAAATCCGACGTTCATGATGTATAAACGTTTTTTTTTTTCAAATAATGGCTCACAGTAAATCAATAGGTTCATGTTTTGTTTAACGTCCACCGTCTTCGAGAACAATTTTACGTTGCTATTTCTTAAAAACGAAGAACGCAAACGTGAACACTGACTTTATGCGTCGATTTTAGTAAAATGAGAGATTACTCACGGTATTTTGCTGCCTTTCTAAGAAGTCACAGAACTTTTTGGTTGAATAACATTAGGCATAAGCACGTAATTGAAATTCCACATTCTATATATCATAGGGGCTCATTGGAATTGTTCAATTCCCGAATTGAAAATTTCTCAAAAAAATAGCATTTCCTCGAACGTATGGTTTCCCCGAAAATAACATCGAA
This sequence comes from Armigeres subalbatus, assembly GCF_024139115.2. Taxonomy (NCBI): domain Eukaryota; kingdom Metazoa; phylum Arthropoda; class Insecta; order Diptera; family Culicidae; genus Armigeres; species Armigeres subalbatus. The sequence continues at coordinate 250,608,969 of NC_085141.1, forward strand.
AATGACAATATTTGTAGAAAAGTGAACAAGGAGAACCCTTATCAGCGAAGGTATTTTTTCACTAAATTTATGTAGTTTAGATGAGATATTAATGGGAGTACGTTCTCATGAACTTGTTTTTCAAAATCATGAAGCTTGAGATGTCGCAAGCTAGGTTTTATAACTGATTAACAAGTAGCCACTTCTTCCAGGGAACCAGCATTCCAGGGTGTCCCGGAATGTGACCAGATGAATCAAATTCCCTTAGAACACATTCATATAAACTTGTTTGCAAAATCATGAAGTTTATTTCAGTTCTGATCAACCATCTCTTTTTTTAATCTGTCGTTTATTTAGGAGGCTCATTTTCTCCTGTGATAACTGTGGAGATACAGAGATGTTTTCTGTCTCTAGCAGCAAAAGATGTCACGCGAACATTCCTCCCTTTCCCAGCTGATCGAAAGGAGGTGGTCGGCGCCGGTAATGATCCTGCAATGTCTTGAACTTTCAATCTATACACCTTGTGGTTGGATAGCTAATGCCAAACCCAAACTATTGGTTCCCTGTGCAATTTTGTTTGTTCAATCACGGAGTAGCAACTACAAATTGTAAGGTAGTCAAGCTCAGCAAATCCCGAAAATAACATTTGTCTTAAAAAAAACTTTTACGCAAAAATGATATTTGTTCAAAAATAACATTCCTAAAAAGTAGTATTTTTTTCAAAACCGACATTTCCCCGTCATTGACATTCCTTCGGAAATAACATTCCCCAAGAATCACATTCGCCCTAAAATATTTTTCTTCAGGTTATTGGCATTACATCACCCACTGGAACATTGCCCCCTCACAGCTTAGTGTTCATTAAGCACTTTCACAGTTGTTAACCGCGAGGTTTCTAATCCGAGTGGCCATTTATGCATTCTTATATCATGAGGCTAACATGATGATACATTTATGCCCAGCGAAGTCGAGAAAATTTCCTAGACCGGACCGGGAATTGAACCCAGCCACCTTCAGTATGATCTTGGCCCCTGCCCTAATATATTATTTGGCCGAAAATGACTGTTGCAACATCTAGGAGTTGCGACGCACCTTACATGTTTATTAAATTAATTTAGAGTAACAATCAGCGCCGGCCCTGATCTTCACATTATCTACCACCTACAGGTTGATTGGTACTGGTCAACCTGTAGGTATGTATGAGCGGCAGATAAATTAGCAACAACAATCAAAACAAAACACTACTGATAAAGTGACTGCAGAAGTGCAAGGCATAGCTTGGAACTGTTAGGAACGGAGTAAAGTGTGCTTGTAGGTGTTGCATATTGTCGTTATTCTACAGTGAGAGCTACAGTACGGCCGCGAATAGTGCGGTGTCAGTTGTCGCTAGTACGGTTTAAAGTTACCGGCAAAGAACACTAAACGTGAGTAGGCCAAATACGATTATCATATGTATCCCACACACACATTTGTATATATATGTAAGCTAATCGTTCCCAAATGTATTGCTTTCTCTCCCTACGGAATTTTTTAACCCTCGAATGCCAACCGCATTTGTAATAAAACGTTATTAAATCGGAAAATCGTTCTTTGTTCATCATATCCGTTTGCTAGGGCAACAATGACATATCCCCGAAACTTACTTTTCCTCGAGAATGACGATTCACATAAAAATACCATTAGCCCGAAACATTCAATTGCCCGAACAAGAATTGCCTCTTTAATAAATATTTTCCCGATAATTATATTCCAGTTCTCCGAAAATGACTTTTTTTTTTCCAAAATGCCATTTCCCCAAAAACAACATTTCTTCAAAAAAAAATTCTCCGAAAATAACATTCCTCCAAAAACAACATTTTCCCGAAATTATTATTTGCCTAAAAATGATATTTCCCCGAAAATATTTTTTTTTCGAAAATTATATTTTTCGAGAATGACATTTTCCCTAAAAAACATTCGCCGAAAATATGATTTGCCCGAAAATGACATTTTTACGAAAATAACATTTGCCTTAAAATAGCATTTTTCCTGAAAAGACATTTCTCCGAAAATTGTATTTTTTATAAATGAGGGGGTTAGAAGCAGAGGGCTGTAAGTGACATTTTGGTCAAAAATGCGTTGGCTATGGCAAAAAAAGCTTTGTTTCTCGGACTTTGCAGCAATATTTTGAAATAGTTTGTACGGTGTTTATAAAAAATGTGAAAATTCACAGAAAATTATTATTTTTTGAACTTTCATACAATATGTATGAGGCGAAAAAATATTGTAAAACTTTGCATCAATTTTTCTCAAAACTAACTTTTTGTCACTTACACCCCTCTGCTTCTAACCCCCTCAAATATGATATTTTTCAGTAAATGACATTTTTTCCAAAACCGACTTTTCCGCGAGAATGACGATTGTCCGAAAGTTACATGTCCCCAAAATAACATTTGCCCGAAAATGACATTTCCCCGAAAAGAACATTAAATGTTTGGAAACATTCCTCGAGAATGAAATTTTACCCGAAAATAACATTTTGCATAGCATAAGAAATTGCACATATCGTGGGTGACTATAAAATGGTCACTTAAGCAATCTACTATATGTTGCCGCAAATTAGTACTTGTGGTTAGAACTTTTAAATTTTCACGAAAATAAAATTTCAAAAAATTCAGAATACATTCCACCGTAAACGATATTGTTCAGAAAAAAAATATATCCCCAAACATCACATTTCCCCAAGAGTGACATTTTACCGAAAAATTACATTTCTCCAAAAATAACATTTACCCGAAAATAACATTTGTCTGAGAATATTATTTGTGCCTGAAAATAACATTTCCCCGTAAATGAAATTATCCAGTGGCGTCGCGTAACCTCACTTTTTACCTGTGCACTGACCCAAAAAATGAAAATTTTGATATTTTGACAGCCCAAATGGAAAATAAAATTACCAGAGTCGTTTAAACTAATCAAAATCAAGTTATTCTATGCATTTCCGCACACTAATTCCTTAAATTTAAATCTAGTGCACAGGTAGATTGAGGTTAGGGAAACGCCACTGAAATTATCCGAAAATTACATTTTCCAAGAATGACATTTCCACAAAAATTTTCATTTTCCGGAAAATATTTTTTTCTCCTGAAAATGACATTTCCTCGAAAATGACATTTCCCCGTAAATAACATTTTCCCAAAAATAATATTTACTGTCGAAAATGACATTTCCTCGAAGAATATTTGCTCGAAAATATTATATGTCCAAAATTAACAATTGCCGGAAAATATTGTTTGCCTGAAAGTGACATTTCCTCACAAATGACATGTAAAATAACGAAAATTATTTTAAGCTTTTAGTGGAATGTATTTACTTGTCATAAGACGAGTTTATACAATTCCATTTAATTCCACTACTTTATCGTTTACGTATCTGTCAAAGGTACAATAGAGTAGTGGAATTAAATGGAATTTTACAAACTCGTATTATGACAAGTATGTTAAATAACATTCCCATAGAATGACATTTTCCCAAAAGTAGTACAGGGTCCGGCTATTGAAGTGCTACATTAGTGTTATTTTTCCAGAGACCACCAGTTGTCGCTTCAGAACTTGCACAAAAAACATGATGTTTTAGAGCAGCCGCAGCCTCCAACCTACTCCAGACAGTGAAATTCATAGGGTTCAGGTGCGGGTGCGGCGTACTCGCTGGCCGCTCTTAGCTCGGAATGAACCCTGAAAACCCCTTCGTTTTCCTAACTTTTTGAGCTGGCGTCTAATCCTGTCGTAAAACCCAACCTCTGGTATCAAAATAATGACGTGCCCACGGTTCGACGTTGTTTGGTAGAATTGATACCTAATATGTATTTTGCATAATATTATTTAAACTCACTTATGTAGCAGTTCAATTACCGGACACTGTATTACCTAAAAATATGATTTCTCGCTGAACTTTTCAAAACGACCAAAGCAACATTTTTTGAAAAATCGAATTAAGTGTTGCAAATAAAGGCATTCATACTAATAATCTACATGGTACATAAACACTCCCCTTTTTTTAAAATATCAAAATGGCGAATGTCTTCTTCTTCTTCTTCTTCTTCTTCTTCTGCTTATTGGCATTACATCCCACACTGGGACAGAGCCGCCTCGCAGCTTAGTGTTCATTAAGCACTTCCACAGTTATTAACTGCGAGGTTTCTAAGCCAGGTTACCATTTTTGCATTCGTATATCATGAGGCTAGCACGATGATACTTTTATGCCCAGGGAAGTCGAGACGATTTCCAATCCGAAAATTGCCTAGACCGGCACCGGGAATCGAACCCAGCCACCCTCAGCATGGTCTTGCTTTGTAGCCGCGCGTCTTACCGCACGGCTAAGGAAGGCCCCTAAATGGCGAATGTACAGAATTAATAATAATTAAGTTTGATTGTTGCAACAAATTTGGACGTTTGATTCCCGAAAAATCCCCTAAAATGGCCTTTTCCTTCGAAAACGACATTTCTAATAATTTTTTTTTATAAATGTGATAATTTCTAGTAAATGACATTTTTCCTAAACCGACTTTTCCGCGAGAATGACATTTCTTCTAAAATAACATTTCCCCAAGAATCACATTTGCCCGCAAATTAGTTCTTGGGATTAGTGCCTTTAAATTTTCCCGAAAAAACGTTTCTCTGAAGAAGTATATCTTCATAAATCACATTTCCAGAGCGACATTTTTCCTAAGAATGACATTTCCCCAAAAAAAATTTTTTTCCGGAGATGACATTTTCCTGAAAATATTTTTTTCCTCGAGAATGACATTTTTCCGAAAATAACATTTCCCAAAAATAAAATTCACTCGAAAATATTATTTGTCCAGAAATGATTTTCTGAAAATAACATTTTCTTAAAAAATACATTTCTTACTTACTTACTTATGGATCCTGTACACCTCCGGTGGTGCAAAGGGCCGACTTGAAAGATCTCCATCCTGAGCGTTGCCCGGCTATCGCTTTAACCTGTTGCCGGGTTAGATTTCGGTCGACTTCTTTTATTTCTTTATTGAGGCTTCGCCGCCATGAGCCTCTGGGACTGCCTCTGCTGCGATGTCCCGCTGGGTTCCAGTCTAATGCTTGTTTAAAGATTTCGTTTCCGCCCCTACGTAGAGTGTGGCCGACCCAGCCCCACTCCGATCCCAAATTTCTGTTGCTATCGGCCTCTGGTGATAACGACGATGGAGCTCGTTGTTTGAGATCCAGTTGTGAGGCCACCAGGCCCGAATTATATACCGCAGACATCTGTTGATGAACACCTGTAGCCGTTGAGTGTTCTCCACTGATACACACCATGTTTCGCTAGCATATAATAGCACAGATTTCACGTTAGAGTTGAAAATTCGTATTTTGGTGCGTTCACTTATCTGCCTGTTTTTCCAGATATTTCTTAAACTCGCAAAGGCAGCCCTTGCTTTCTTGATCCCTGCGCCTATGTCGATCTTGGTACCACCGTCTGACGCCATTTGGCTACCATGATATTGGAAGCTTTCAACATTCTCCACTGGTTGCCCGGCTACTGTGAAACTGGAAGGAGTCACCGTGTTTACATCCAACGATTTGGTTTTGTTGACGTTGATGACTAAACCTGCCGAGGAGGAGCGCTCGGCAAGGTCGTTGAGCTTACTCTGCATATCAGAGCGCCGTTGCGCGAGGAGTGCAACGTCATCCGCCAATTCGAAGTCGTTTAGGTGCTCCATGGTTATAGGCTGCCATAACAGCCCGCGGTTTGGTTCACGGTCAATCGCATCTACCAGAATCTCATCGATTACAATGAGGAACAGTAACGGTGATAGAATACATCCTTGCCTCACACCAGATACGACCCGGATAGGGTCGGACAGGACCCCATTGTGCAGCACTCTACACGAAAAGGCCTCGTACTGTGCTTCGATGAGGCCGATGATTTTCTCAGGAACCCCCTTGCGTCTCAGGGCGCCCCACATATTCTCGTGATTGAGACGGTCGAAAGCTTTTTCGTAGTCAATGAATACCAAGTAAAGGGACTCTTAGAATTCGTTGACCTGCTCCAGAATGATTCGGAGCGTGACAGTATGGTCCACACAGGATCTTCCACAAAGAATATTTGTTCGAAAACATTTGTCCAAAATTAACATTTGTCCGAAAGTGACATTTCCCCGAAAATAACATTTTCCTGAAAATTGAATTCCCATTAGAATGACATTTTCCCTTTTTTCCTAAAATGGCATTTCCTCGATGATTAAATTTCCCGGATAGTGACATTTCTCCGAAAATAACATGTGCCTAAAAATAACATAGGCCCGAAAATATTATTTATTCAAAAATTACATTTTTCCGAAAACAAAATTACCTCGAAAAACCATTCACCCGAATATATTCTTTGCCTGAAAATGAAATTCCCAAAAAAATTTGTCCGAAAATTTTATTAGCCCGAAAATAACATTTTCTTGAAAGTAACATTTCCCCGAGAATGACATTTCTCCGAAAATAACGTTCCCCAGAAAATAAAATTTGCTGTAATTTATTATTTGCCCGAAAATGACTTTTCTCTGAAAATAACATTTTCCCGAAAATGACATTTCTTCATATTGCATTTCCAGGGCCCTTCCTTAGCCGTGCGGCAAGATGTGCGGTTACAAAGCAAAACCATACCGAAGGTGGCTGGGTTCGATTCCCGGTCCGGTCTAGGACATCTCCGGATTTGAAATTTTTTCGACTTCCGGCGGTGTATCGTTTTTTCATCCTCCACAAACTCATAACTATCTCTTAACTTTCAAAAGGACCTATTAATAACAGTAACATTTTTTTCATAGGTCCTTTTGAAAAGTTAAGCGAGAACTGTGGTGGTGGTGCAACACGGAGACAAAGCACAAACACTGCTTCAAAATATGACCACTACCAGGGTTTCGACTTTTCGTTTCAATGAGACCAAAGCAAGCGTTTTTCGGGCCAAGGGAGAATCTTTTTTCGTTGTTTATGTTGAGGATCCCATCAATCTTTTCTCTAGAACAGCGGTTCTCGACCTTTTTCTTGAGAGGTACTCCTTCGAACTTTTGGGTTCATTGAGGTACCCCCTATTTTAATCGTCGTAATGAAAATAAGCGTAGTTAATAAGATATATGAAAGACGGACCTGAGAACTAAAGTGATAAATGGCTCTCCATCATTCACATGGTTTCTATCGAAAAGTTTTTTGATGTTGTTCCGTGAAATTTATACATCAATCTTCCAAGTCTCTTGAAAGGACGCTTCCCAGCCTTTGAAAGGAGGGCTTCGACCCTCTTGAAAGGAAGGTTTCTGAGAATCTTTGAAGGAGGCTTTCATGCCCCAAAAAAAGGCTTACGAGTCTCTTGACATGAGGCTTCCGTGCTTCTTGAAGTGGGCTTCCGAGCCTCTTGAAAGAAGGCTTCCGAACCCTTTGAAAGGAGGTCTCTAAGGCTCTTGAAAGGAGGCTTCCGAGCCTCTTGAAAGAAGGCTTCTGAGAATCTTGAAAGAAGGGAAAACGAGACTCTTGAAACCTCTAAATCATTCGAAAGAAGGCCTCTACGGCCTAGCAGCAAAAATGTTGCACATAGGCCATTGCAACTCATATGTGACCAGACTTAGTCACAATCAAGTTGCTGCAAACATTTCTGTCTAACTTGTGCTACTTGGGAAACAGGCTTCCGATTCTCTTGAAAAGAGGCTTTCGAACCTCCTGAAAGAAGGGTCTTGACCCTCTTGAAAGGATGCTTCAAGCCTCTCGGAAAAAGGCTTCTTAAAGGGTGGCTTCCAAGCCTTTTAATAACAGTCTTACGTGTCTCTTGAAATGAGGTTTTCGAGATTCTTGAACGGGACTCCCGAGCTTTTTGAAAAAAGACTTCTTACACTCTTGAAAGAAGGCTTCCAAGCCTCTTGAAAGGGGGCATATGAACCATTTGGAATGGGCCTCTAAGGCTCTTGAAGAAGGCTTCTGAGTCTTTTGAAAGCCTCCTTTTTCGATCTTCTTGAAAGGGGCTTACGAGCTTATTGAAAGAAGGCTTCTGAAACTCTGGAACGAAGGATTCCGAGTCTCTTGAAAGGAGGTCTCTGGACCATTTGGAAGGGGCCTCTAAAGATCTTGAAAGGAGACTGCTGAGCCTTAATGATGAGAAGCATCCGAACCTCTTGAAAGAAGGCTCTTTATATTCTTCAAAGGAGGCTTCGTAGCCTTTTGATAGGAGGCTTTTGATTCTCTTGAAGAAGGCTTCTAAGAATCTTGAATGGAGGATTCCGAGCCTTTTAAGAAAAGGCGTACGAGTCCCTTAAAATGAGACTCCCGAACGTCTGGAAAGGAGTTCCCGAGCTTCTTGAAAGAAGGCTTCTGATACTCTTGAAAGGAGGTTTATCAGGCTCTTGAAAGGAGGCTTTCGAGCCACTTGGAATAAGGCTTTTGGGCCTGTTGAAAAAAAAAACTTACGAACTTTTTAAGCCATTTTAACGTTCAGATTCTAGATTTTGGTTCGGATGCTTATACATTTTCTATTCTCGATCAAATAGATTACATTTAAGGTTTTCAAATTTTGAAGCTACGTCGTGTTGTTCTTTTGACCTTTCGTCCTACAGCCTTCAAACACTGTGGTAGGCAAGATTAACTAGACTATGAATGACTGATCGCCATGCATATTATGTGCAACACAAAGTTTTAGCATCAAAAGTTAAACAAATATCAAAACTTTATCAATAAGTTTTTATTGGAATTGTAATACATCCGCCATTACGCATTTTTGTCCATTACGCGAAGGTATCCCCAGGGGTACAATGTACCCCAGTTTGAGAACCGCTGCTCTAGAATCAGCCTTGGAAGATAAACGAAAATCTTGCTTATTAGATGAAAATCCTTTGTCGTTTCATCACTTTTACCACTCACTCACTTTTCGCGGGAATTTTCGCAGAACAATTATAAAATTGTATGGCCGCGCCGGGATTCGAACCCAGAGTAGTAACAAATATAGCTGTGAGGATGCACTTACTCTAGCCACACCACCACACTATCTGTATGGAAGTGATAAGTTATTTGTTCCACATAGGCTACTACCATTTGCATTTATGATGCCACGAAAAGACTCCAATGTGAAAGAAAAAGAGCAAACCAACGTTTGGCGGCAATCAAAGTGAGTGAAAAATGGTTATCACTCTCCAGGCAGTTTTTCTTTTCCGAAAAGCGATTTCTCCCCGAAAATTTTCGCGAGGGAGTATCCTGTGCTCCTGAGATTGAGTGAGCATTACGAACCCTGACCACTACACTAGGGGTTGGTTGACAATTTTCTTTTCCCCTTAATGAACACTAAACTGCGAGGCGGCAATGTTCCCATGGGAAAGTAATGCCAATAAGATTGAAAAGAGAAAAGTAACATTTTGTTCGAGAATAACATTATTTTAAAAATGAAAGTAACATTTCTTAAAAAAAAAAGAATTTGCCCGAAAATGTTGTTCGCCTGAATATTACATTTCCTAAAAAATAAAAGTTTCCAAAAACTATTTTTTCCAAGAATGACATTTCCTTAAAAATAACAGTTTCTCGAAAATGGCTTCGTTGCGTTGTAATAACATTTCTCCGAAAATATTTTTTACGATAATAACATTTTTTAAATGACATTTCCCCTAAAAAAAAACATTATCCCGAAATATTATGAGCCACAGAATGACATTTCTTTGAAAATTACATTTTCCTGGAATTACCCCAGAAATGGCATTTTCCAGAGACTATTTCTTGCTCAAAAATGATATTTCCCCAAAAATAACATTTGCCCAAAAATGGCATTCGCCGGAATTAAAATTTGTTTAAAAATGACATTTCCCCGAAAATGACATATTTCGAAAAAAAAAACTTTCGGTATGCACTGGATTCTGTTTTTACACGATTTACATTTTCTCAATTTTCCACTCATCTTAAATGTTTAACGTATATTAATTATCATGTGATTTTTCTTTGATTTATTCAGGATTTTTTTAAACATGTTGCGAAGAGTTTGGTGGCAAATTAAAGTCACACGATCAAAAACACGAGCGAAAAAAAATCGTGTAAAAACAAAATCCTGTGTAAATTTGAGCTCAATATGGTTGCTTTGAAGCATTAATAGCCATTGAGCGTTTATAGTGGGTTGAGTGTAAATCGGAGTCCTATGAGGGCGACCGCAATATAAACTTGACAACAACATGGCTGCTCTAAGTCATTCATATTAAATTAAGTTTTATCTGAGTCCCATAAGTTATATTCTCCTAAACTCTAATGGAAGTAGCAAAAATATATTTTTTCATAGCCATAATTACAATATTGTTAGTAGATTTTGATTACAATATTGTTAGTAGATAAGGAAGAGCATCATCTAGAAATAAAACATGAATAGAGAAGGATGAGCATTATTTACCGCTTGGGAAAGAACAAAAAAAGTAAAAGAGCTATAAAAAGTACAGTAGTCTAGTAATTCAAATCGTATGAGGAATAAAAACAATTGCTGTTATACGAACAAACCTCAATAGTTAGTGTGCTGTTGCGTTGCGTTGCGTTGCGTTGTAACGGAGTATTTCGTAGATTGCATACTAATAGCTGTCATGTATATTCTTTAACTTTCTTACTCCAACTGCTTATAGATTACTATTTGGGATTTAATAGCAACCCAATTGGAGGTCCAAAATGTTAAAGCATGAAAGCTACCATTGCCGGCCACGCCCATCTTCTCCGTTACTAGGGAAAGGAAGGAGATGATGATATGACATCTACTTAAGGTGACACGGGAAGCACAAACAATCATCAAATCGTCATCATTTCATCATTGAATGCTTAATTTTTTTTCTACAACAAATATGATTTTGAAAAAGTATCACCGGCGCGTGCTTACTTGCAATCTACATGCTGATACATTTACAGTTACATCAAACAACTGAAAACCGAAATACGCCGCTCCAAAGTTGCGAGGTGGCAATGCTAGAAAGAGACAAAAGATAGGAAAAATAACACGGTGTGTAGTGCCTTCCCGAGTCACCTTAACGAGAGGCCAGCGACTCACCGACGCCCTCATAGATGTCAAGGAGTTGGATGGTTGGTAGGGTATATAGTTAAGGAGTATCATCATAAGCAAATGATATAATAAGTTTGAATAGACGTTGGGAGTGACCATGCTAAGAAATTTATGTAACTCCAATGTTGATTTCCTTGGGATGGGGCAAAGCTATTAAACTTGCCCTGGCTAATTAGCCTAGGTTTAAGCGCCATTGTTTGCTCTCTGAAACGAAAATAAAAATATGTTAAATCCTCTCCCCCAATTTGTTTCCAATTGAGTTAATGAAGTTATTAATATATACCCTTAACAATAACGGGAATGGGACATGTAACCTAAAGGAATTATTTTTTCTTGAAATAGGAAAAAAACTAAACCATTGATTCGCATTTATTTAAGAAATATTGTTTAAAGATCTGTCAGACGATTAAGTCTATATGAGCAATACAACTAAAATCTAAGCTGATTCAACCTAGAGATGAATTGATTCACACAAATTTTGCAAGTTGGATTTTGAAAGCACTTTACAAGAAAAGCATATGCGGATGGAACAAAACGAGGGAAGGCTGGTTATTAAATGGATGTGAAGACTGAGCACTACATACATGCACTTGCCATTTAATTTACTGATCCACACAAAGCAGAACTTGCTAAAGGAAATTAATTGACGCACCCGCACAACGCAGAATAAAACAATTCCTTGATCGCGCTATCGTTCATCGTGCTAGCGCAAACACAATCAGACACGCACTCTCACTTTTTGTTTGTTCCAAAAATGCTAAAAATCTGAAAAGTAGGCAAAATCTGTGTGAATTGCACCACCTTTTTTAGTCAATAACCCCAAGTTGTCGGCAAGATTGAAAGCGGCTGATAATAATAAATATGTTGAAGTCTTCATGCGAAATTAATTGGTCAAAATATGTTTCAAAAATGTTTTTTAACTCTTTTTGATTTAATTTTGTGGTTCCTTTCCTTAATACTTTTTTTCATTAGATGAGAGAAAATATCAATATCAGTCTTGGAGATTGACTAATATGAAGGATTGTGCATAAGAGTGAAACAATTTTAGTGGAATATAATGGCATATTTCGAATGCTATTTTAGGGATGCGTTTAGGGAGACCAAGTATTCGTTCATTCTAGGTGGAAACACACTATTTTGGAATAAAACCGTTTTAATGTTATATTGTTTAATTGTGAAAAATAATGTTTGGACCATTTTGTAACTATTATGCTAACCTATTTGAAAACTTAATTTTTGGATGAATTCGCCCCTAAAAGGCTCGCTAGAAGGTCATATTTGGCCTTATTTTCCGTACAAGATGATATGGTGGGAGCATTTAACATGCTGTGATTCAAATCATTGATTCCAGATAGTTGATTGAGTGTATATAGTGATTGGCGTGAGCAGTGAAATCCAACGCGAGAATGAACATGATTGTCGCTCAAAGTAGCGATAGTTCTTTTGAATTTTGTCTGAAGCGCCTACGTAATCATTTCTTCACGCGAGGGAAATAGGAAAAAACGGTTTTTCATAGTGATATTTGCGTTGGCGTCCTTCTAGGGTCATTGAACACGAAACAAAACATACAGCAGAAAGCTAGTTATACTGGACAATGGACATTTTTATTTGATGTAATTTTCCGCGATTTCTGATTTAAAGGTTTAGTTTTCTGGTTAAAACTTTAGAATTTATTTATGTATTCTCTGCCATAAAAAAACAACGGTGGCATGCTCACTTTAGGTCGCCATACGTCGAGACAAGTACAAGACAACAAAGTTACAATCAAGCGGTAGAAATAAATGAAATATTATTTACTAGCTCGGTTCATGGCAAGTAAAGACAACCCACTAATAATTTGAAACCATTTCCCAATTTAAAAAAATAGGATTTGTCAAATAACTTACCTGTCGAATGCAGTACACGCTAATTCCCAACTACTAAACGACTGAGCACCGCTGTCTCTTTTTTCCACAGAAATTCCACTCAAATTCTTTCAAAAGCGTGAAGGAAAACGAGCAAAATCTCCTCGGAAAAAGAGGAGACAGCACAATTCTACCCAGTAACCGAGTAGATGAAAGTTAGAGCGTATGTGTTCAGCACCATTTTAGTTTCATCTTACCGACATCGAAGGTGACAATGGGACTAGGGGGTGATAATGGGTCATCAATCTCATCGGCATTCTGGAGGTCGTATAGCAAAATCGCCAATGTCACAAATATGCGATCATGGGCAGATTATTAGTGAAAAAATTACCGAATATGTAGCAGTTGAAAACACATTCAGGCAGAGCAATTAGCCGGAAACATTAGAATCTGCGATTTATGTAGGAACATATTAAAAAGATTCAATAGAATTTTCTTTAGCTTGTTCAGTGGGATACCATTCTGTGCCAGAAAACAACCGGCCCACAGCATGTAGATCCATAGCCTGATCGCAACCCCATAGACACACCCAGACCTCAAAAGAAAGGCCGCCGCTAGTGCCTCGTACTTGAGTCGAAGTCAAGTCTGAAACGATACACTATGGTGCTTCTACTGTTGGGACGAAACACGTATCTGCCCAATCACACTCAGTAAAGTAAAAAAAACGGTATCAACCCGTATTGTGACAGTATAAAAGTACCCACAGTCCAAAACTATTTGAATAGTCTTGTAAAGATCTTGCATTGAGAGGGTAAAAACAACATGAAACAAACTCACCGAGCTTAGAGCCCTAGATATGAAATTTTTCTCTAGAAATAATGGTCCAAATCCAGTTCTCTTCAAGTACTTCAGGTCCAGATAGAGCAAAAGGAAACGGCAAATCGTCATAATTGTCTTCAAGACTGTTTTGACGTAGGACTTACGTCTCTCTTTACTATACCGGGTGTCATTTCAAAATTTCTAAATCGGCCGCGTTACGCTATGTTGAAAGATTTCAAACGTTAATAGCTTTTACCCTAGTGAACAGATTTCTGTAGTAGACCCCTCAATCGACAGCTTTCAAGTATGCCTTTCATATTAATGCTTGATAATATCCGAAAACTTGTTTCAATAGGCCTAAAACTGTTTTCAAAGCAAAACATTGAATTCACGAAAACCTATAAATATGGGTACCGCATCATTCTTGCATCATTCCATTACCACTTTCTGATTGGTGCAGACGTCAACGAATGAGCTCACGCTAGGTCTGCTAAGAATGCATAAAATAGCACAGCGCGAATTTTTCCTCTCAATCTGACCAAAACAGGCAAAGCAATAACAGCACCGCATCATCGGAATTTTTGAACGGTTGCATCATCGTCTCAGCCACGCATTCGAAAACCTAAAGCCTTTTTAGGAGCAAGGCAGAATCGTCAGCATTCTCAGGTCAGCATCATCGGCATTGTCGAGAAGCCAACAGTAAGCGCGGCACGGCGGTGTGTGACGATAGAGTGTCGACGACAACACTACTGATCAAGTTTTCTCGGCCGATGGCAGCAGCGGTTAAGCGTTTGGTATTCCTGCAGACATCGATTCATAATGTTTTAAGCAATCATAAACTCCCAGTTGAACCGCTCAAGAGGAAATTTACATCTAACATTGTGAATGGATCTTTTCAGAACCACTAATATACTTACTAAAGAGTTTTTCGCAATTGAATCATTTTGAAAATGTAGTACAATCAACTAATTAGAGAGCGTTTGCGTTACAATTTTATTAATTCGCGTTCATGGCGATGAATTGTTACAAAATTCTGTCTTCCTCGCTCACGACAAAAGAAAATGCGTTTCTTATTCTAAGATTTCAACGAAAATTTTTGAAATTTCTCCATTAGAATTCCAAAAATTGGCACTGTTTTGAGTCTAAATATTTCAATTTAAAATTTGATTTATTTGTTGATGTGAATAGGTAAATAGCTACTGAATTTTGTGTAACTTTCAAACGTTTGTATAAAGCTTTTGAATATTCTTGGTTAACGTGATTTTGTGTTTCAGCAAATATACTCTATTACCACTATTACCACTGAAAATCCATTCTGCGCCAAATACGCGCGACCCAAAACTAAATTCTAAGCAAATACACGTTAAATATCAATGCTAAATATTACGCTGAACATTACAACAATTTATTGAACGTCTTTTTTCGAGTTCGTTTTTATAATATTACTGATTTTAAGTATATGTTTTAACTACAACGTTACAAACGTTTGTACAAAATTGAAAATAGGATTAAGGAAAAAGCAGTTGATATAACAACTCATCTAGATGGTCCTTCTTGGAATTTCTGAAGAAGTCGCTCCAAAATTGTCTGCGGGTGTTTCTCCGAGAACATCTGTGGAATTTTCTCCATTCTTGCAAAAGGTTCCCCGGAAATTTATGCGGAATTTCATTTTTGACGTAGAACTACGTCTGTCTTTTCTATATTAGGGTACACTTTACGTTTTCGAAAAATCAAAAAACGTCACGAAAATATGATAGACTTTGATCGTTAATATCTCAGCCGTTTCTCGATGGATTTTCAATTTTTTTGGACCATTCGATCAAGAAAGAGTCAACGCTTCCCTTCACAGCGTACATTGAAGTCATCTTTTACGCGGCTTTTGTACACGATTCGCTTTTTATGCGATTTTGTTTCCACTAGAATTTCGGGATTTCCATGGCTCATTCAGACACATTTTGGGATTTACGCGGTTTTTTACGTTGTTTTAATTCACGCGGCCCACATCCTCCGCGTAAAAACTGACTCCAGTGTGTTACAATATTTAGGTATGATAATATTTAGTATTGCAAACTTGCTAACAGTTTAGCAATAATAATAATATTTAGCAGTTTAGGTTTCGGTGAATCAGTCAATCTCGTAAATGTATCGCAAGCTTCTTCTTCCATAGCACTACATTCCAACTGGAACTTGGCCTGCTTTTTAAAGTAATCTATTAGCATTGTTTTAGTTATTAATTGAAAGCTTTATATGCCCGATATTGCATGAGTATTGAGTATGTATCTTGTGTGACAAATACAATGGATACACTATTCTCGGGGTGTCGAGAATGTTTCCCATCCGAAAATATCCTAGATTGGATCGAGAATCGAACTCGCCATCTCCGGTTTCTGGACGTTTGTTCGCAAGGTCAACTGGAGACCTCAAGCCAGCATAGAAGTCAAATTAATGCAACTTACAGGGCTGCACCAGCTGGTGCAGTTCGTTTCAGCTAACTTACACGCTCGTTTTCTCTCAAAACCTTTAGGGGGTTTGACGGCAGCTTCTCGCTTACGTCTATGGATGCCAGTAGAAAAGCTCGGAATCTTCTTCACTGCTGCAGTGGATGTGTTCTTGGATACTTTCTTCGGTTTTTTTTGCAGATTCCTAGCTGTCCAAAGTACGACGCAACTCGCATGAAGGAATAATAATTATTAGATATTATTAGATACAGTCTACATCCCCTACTGAGCCAACTTTTGGTTTATTTCAGGCAGTCCTTCAGTGGGAAGGTTGCCACTATCGAGGCTAATATTTCGTGACCGGACAGATACTTCCTGAATTTTTTTGATGATTTTTGTTCGAGGTAGATTTGATTTCTGTGTCGGTTTGATGAGAAGATTTTGCCAAGGAATGGTATGCAACGCCGATTATTTATCCAAAATAGTTGATGTGAGAAATTTGGACATATTATGTATCTTAAAGGCATGGTCAAGTCAAGTCCTACGTCCACTTAGCGGTTATGTCACAGACATTACCCACTGTTCGTTTTTTTCTGAAACTGCTTTGATTACGTAGACTGCTTCACGTCTAATTTCCTCGATTCTGATGGCTTCTGGATTTTCACTTCGTATCACTTTTTCATATATACATTTACATTAAAAAGGAAAATTAATGAATATTTTTGAAATGTTGTAATTTTGATAAAATTTGGCATTTCAATTTTTTGCTTCCTTTCTGTGCCACAACCTACTTCGATTCCTCAATAGTTAGTGTGCTGTAACCGCATAAAAAGAGATTTGAAACTTGATTTTCGGCATAGTTTTACCGTGTCAGTGATTCATATATTGAATCGGCTTGAAAAGTCGGGAAATACACGGATAATTTATAACAGCCGATGCATTGATGATGCTTGCGAATCGAACGTTTCACGCGCCATATTTCGGATATGTTGATCACATACACCTGTCGTATTATGGTCATAATTTTGTCTAATCTTGAATTAGATGTTGCTAGGCGGGTGACAACCACAACATACTGGCTATAAAGTAATCGATTGTATTGCACATTTCGTACGCATCCGCGATAGCTATAAATCTGCATTCCTGAATGAGATAGAACTCGTAAATCTTACTCTCTACAGTAAATGGTATGTACTCGAGGTCATAAATAAGATACGTTTCGAGAACAGTTTTACTCATGAATGTCATGTAAATCATTTCATGAGGTGCTTTCAAGTGTCATCCGATTTAATCGATTTCTAGTTCGTTTGACCGTCCTGCTACTGAAAGATTGAGTGCTTAAAGAGCTTCGACCTCTCTCTAAGTCAAAACTGAAAAGGCTTACTATTTATTTTACTTCTCTAGGGACTAGGGAGCGAATGAACAAAAATTTGGATTTTCCAAAAGCTACATAGAAAATTATGAGATTTTTGTTGGGAATAAAAATAAAATACATTTGTTAGTGGACTTTCAGCCAAAAATGTTTCTCACTTTCTCCTTATTATAATTGAAAATTAGTGGCCAATATTCGGAAAAAAGTGAAAGGTTTAAGGAAGGACTATATTATTATTCTATTACTGTACATCTCTTACCTACATATTAAAAACTCTTAGTGCATCTCTAAAACAGTTAATTTTATCAGAAAAGCTAAACTCAACTAGATTATTAAGCAAGCATTGAAGTTTGATATTGAAATCTGCCGGGAATGCCAATCTGGTCCATTTTATTGACCATCGCAAAAACGAATCTCTAAATTAGGTCTCCTTGTCGCCAGCCTTGGTGACCCACATAAACAACCGAACTGGAAAGCAATAAAAAAATCCAGCAAAGCACACCCATCAACCACGACCAGCACCAGGATCTCTCTACGCGAAACCGGTCAACAAGTTCTACAACTCTCACTCAGCGACCGACACGACGACGCGACGTCGATGAAACCAGTGCAAATAGTCGAAGAAAAGAAAAACATAAACGATTCCCGTTCTGTGCATTGTTGTAGGTATTGGAACGAACCCCTTCTCACATCAGTTACCGACCGGCGGCGCTTATACCTAGGAAAGAGACGGCAAAACAAACCAATGCGATGCGATGGTACGGTGCAGCGCGCTCGTGGTCCGGCCATTTTTAAATGGCACGCTTCGAAGAGCAACCAAGAACGCGAGAACCGGATCAATGACACTGCGTTTGTTTTTATTTGGTCTCTTGCTTGACGACCGACGGTGCTCTCACCGCCGGTTGTGTAACGCTCGCCAGACAGAACTATGAACTGTCAACATTATCGCGACGCGAGAAAGATCCCCTTTCTAGCTACTCAACGCATCGGTGCAGCGATTAGGAATGCTATGATTCTAGATAGGCGATTGTGAAATAGTTGTATTTAGCTTTACTTGTTTTGTTAGTTTGCTTACGCAATGCAAAAAGTAAACATTGACTGATAGAAAATAGATCGGAAAAGCATTTCCGCTTATCTCTCACTTCAGTATTACCAGCGGACCATAGTAAATGTAGGATGCTTCTGCGCTGCCTTGTTATTATTTGAATTTACATAATGTGGGTTCATATAAGCATTGCATTCTATAGTGTCGGCGTCCTCAGTGGATGCTGATTCGTATTATTCAATGCCGTCATCGTGTTGATATTAGTGCGATCTGAGCTGATAATGCTGGAACTTCATCCATACTGCAGCATTTGCTAGACAACAGGCGGTTTCTGCAAGGACACACATGGAACGTGATGAAACCACACAAAACGCCAATCGGATTCCGTGCTGTTGCCAGAAGCATATCAGCGGCGATGTTCCACACAAACACATAATCGGATGAAACTTGATTATTCAGCATGAAAATCTGATAAAGTAAGCAGCATCCTTCGAATGGAATGAAGAAGGAGAAGAAAGATGTTGCCTTGACCAGCTTTGGATCCAATAAATCAATGACGACAGCTCAAAACCAACGAAGCGAACAACAGAAAGTCTCGACGCAGTGGGAAAAAAAGAAGAGTTCTCCATCAAGCATTCGAGCAAGTTTCATAACAAACGAGAAATTCGCAAAAAAAAGCGAAACAGATGAACCAAACGGAACCGAGTGAGTGGAACCAAGCTGTCGAAAAATATGAACCACGGCACGGCGCCGTAACATCTGATCTGGACAGTTCTGCAAATTGGTTATTTCTGGACAAACATTGCAAAACGGTCTATTCGGGAACGGACATTTACATTTCGCCAGGCACAAATGATTTCCTCGATGTAGATTGAATCCTTCTCATCCAACGTGGAAATAGCAATCAAACACAATGTTCGTTGAAGAATGTCTTTTTGCACTTTTTGAATGTTCTTTCAGATGTTCACACTCTTGGCAAAATTTTCAAATTATGGACCACAGACAGCATCAGGCTCCATCAGGAGCAACGGCATATTTAGTGAATTGCTTCCTCCTCGGCGGGCGGAGGATGATGAAATGCAGTTTATACCGCAATTGACCCGGTTTCGCGAGTCCCTCACCCCCCGGAGTATCTGTTCCATCCCGAACGGCAGTGGTGCCTTCTTTTAGGTGAAAAGTGTTGACCATGTCGCGTCGCGTTCACGTGTCGCAAAGGAAAACGAGTTTGCATTCGGTTATTGCCTTTCACTTAGGACCAAAAAAATCGGTCCTGTTCCCTCTCCGCCTCGATGTGTCTGTCGATAACAGCATGAGCAACGAGCGTATGCCAATGAATTGGAGCAGGAGGAAAAGTAGTAAAGTGCAAACCGGCTTCTGGGGCAAACGGGTTATGATCCGAAGGTGGTTGAAGTATGTTTTGTATTGCGGCAAATTTGGTATTCGAAGAAAAGTTACACGGGGGAAATACTTTCGAATTCGTTCAATATTGGCGTTATTTGTTTCCAAACTGATCGCATATTAGTGTGCGGGAATAGAAGCACCCAAAACAAAAAGTTGTGACATTCTTTGCATTAAGCATTTTCTATCAAATCTCGCATGCAAACCGCCCACAAAATGTTATAATTTTTATGCCATTTCTTATGCCTCTTTGCATTAAGACGGTTTATTTGGTTTCGATTAATACATCCAAATATATGAATCGTGTGCAGCAGTGTAACTTCGACTCACACAATCTTCCCGATTCCATTTAACTTTTCCACTAAATGACTGACAAGGATGCAAACAAGCATAGGGTCAATTCCACTAACATCATCCCTTGTTATATCTATAACCGTTAACATAATGCACAACGAAGATTTTTAAAGGATTTTGTCACTATTTCTCTCATCTTCTTCTTCTTCTTGGCATTACATCCCCCACTGGCATATTACCGCCTCGCAGCTTAGTGTTCATTAAGCACTTCCTCATTTATTAACTGCGAGGTTCTAAGCCAAGTTACCATTTTTGCATTCGTATATCATGAGGACAACAAGATGATACTTTTATGCCCAGGGAAGTCGAGAAAATTTTCAACCTGAAAATTTCCTAGACCGGACCGGGACTCGAATCCAGCCACCTTCGGCATGGCCTTGCTTTGCAGCCGCGCATCCTACCGCGCGGCTAAGAAAAGCCCCTAATTGAAGGCTATTTTCCATTGAAGTTCCAAGAAGAAGCCATTTCTCGTAAAAATTCGAACAGGGTGGCCACCGAACCAGGAAAAGCGGGAAATTGAAGTCACCGGGAAAAAAAAGCAGGAAAAACCTGTAATTTAGGACCTGTACCGGGAAAAAACAAATGTTCGTCAAGTTAAATTCGAAATACTTTATTTTGATGGGCAGAAAACTGAAAGAAGAAAACAGAATTCTAAAAATCTTAAATCTAAAATTGATTAAATTACGAATCGAATGTTTTGATTGCCCAAAATATGCTTAAATCTATTTTAGAAAACAGCGAGTTCAGCGAAACCGCACAAAGTGCATTTTTGACTGACTTAAGACTGATATTTTGTTCGTAGAATAAAAACCAAAAGTAATTCATGTCAATTCATTATAGGGTAGAAGGATATCCGCTACGATTTGTGATCGATTGGATCTGCTACACGAAAATGTGTGCTGGAATATGGGTAACTTTTCATTGGCGCTTGGTGCGATTTGGCCGAACCAAATAATGATCTTGATCGGAAATAAATATCATATATTAGTTGTTTTATAATTGTGTGGATTTTAAGTAAACCAATAACTATGATGCGGTTAAACACTGCTTTCCTTACTTCATTGCTAAGTTCTCTAAGTTTAAAACATCGATGTAATTTGATTTATTTTATTTATAAGAGAGAATTTTGTCTTTCACCACATACCTATTTTGCGATAATTTGAAAAGCTTCATCAGTTACTCAAGAAAGTATTCTTCCTGGTAATACCTTAGCAACATTTTGGTTTTATGCTGGTTTTATAACACTCTTGTAGAAAATTATGGTCTTCAAGAGCGCCATAAAACTTAAAATGTTACTTGGGTAGTCTGAATAAGATAAAACCAAGAGCTGAACATTAAAATATGTTGGCTATACATTGTCCATTGGCTTTGTCGAAAGTTTTGCATCCAAGGAAAAATATTTACGAAAGTTTTGCCGCTAAGAAAAGAACCAAACCAATGTAATTGGATGTTATTGTGGTATTACCATGTTGATTGAAGCCGGTTGACACTACCTACATGGCCACGAAGCGCACGATTTCAGTGTGACTGTTGATTAAAGCATTTTGCATAACACGTTGTTGGTAACAAATTATTAGTTGCTTCGAAAATAGAACACCAAGTTGAAGGTGGTTAAAGTTCAAAAATCCTTACCCTATTTTTTCGAGTTGAATAAAAACCGGGAAAAAATGGCAAAATTCATCGGGAAAAACCCGAAAATCGTATTTCAGTGGCCACCCTGCCTTTTAGCCGGCAGCTCTTAGGGAAAAACGCACCATGCGTCGGCGAATCAGCATTCTGGTATGGGCAGTGCGTGGAGACGCGTAGTACATTGTAGGTTAGTTCCACTAGCCACTAGGGCGTTTTGCCTCGCCGAAATGTTAAATGTTTCATCAAAATGTGGAAAATTTCGGTTTTTCCTACATTTTTTTTCTCTTATTTTGACATTTTTTTCGCCTAACCTACATAATTTTGCATCTAGTTTTGTTAAAGCTATCTCAAACATGGTAAATATAAGTGAATACCCGAAAGTCGTTTTGCCTCGGGGGGCGTTTTGGGGCCTCTTCCCCTACATACGCTGTAGTATAAATACTCTGGAGAAACTGCTGAAAATGTATTCAAAAATGCAAAAGGGTCGTTTTGTCCCGAGGGTGCATATTACCCCAGTCTCCCCAATCTGGGTTTTCAACAATAAACATCAAAATTTTGAAATAAAAAATGTGGATCACCCAAGAAAATAAAATTACTTATCACACAATTATAGGTACAAGGTCGTGGGTTCAATCTCAAGCCCGTTCCATTTTCTAATACTTTTTATCTTTCATATATTTCTCATGTTCTAGCAATCGCTTGAACTGGAAATGGGCTTTCATACCGTTTCCATCTTCTATTCCTATATCTACAAGTTCTAGCAGGCAACTGTTGGAATACGAAATGAGCGAAAAAGCTCGTTTCGACATTCAATTAGAATATACCACCATCCTTTCATTACTATCAGATTGGCAATCCGTTAACCAAAACGAACTTCTGCCATAGAACCTAACCCCCAGATTCCAATAAAATTCCGCATGAACTCGTGGCGAGTGCAGAGGTGTTCTCGGCTTGCAGTGGGCGAGTGATTGCATCATCAATTCCTTCCCATCCCCGATCGACCGTGAGGACGTGGCCAGCGCCGTTATTGACCATTCAAAATACTAGAGCTCTCGGACTGTGCATATTGAGGTTGGAGAGTAAATCCTCCTTCCGGGCCTCTTGAAAGGAGGCTTCCGAGCCTCTTGAAAGGAGGCTTCCGGGCCTCTTGAAAGGAGGCTTTCGGGCCTCTTGAAAGGAGGCTTTCGGGCCTCTTGAAAGGAGGCTTTCGGGCCTCTTGAAAGGAGGCTTTCGGGCCTCTTGAAAGGAGGCTTCCGGGCCTCTTGAAAGGAGGCTTCCGGGCCTCTTGAAAGGAGGCTTCCGGGCCTCTTGAAAGGAGGCCTCCGGGCCTCTTGAAAGGAGGCTTCCGGGCCTCTTGAAAGGAGGCTTCCGGGCCTCTTGAAAGGAGGCTTCCGGTCCTCTTGAAAGGAGGCTTCCAAGCCTCTTGAAAGGAGGCTTCCGAGCCTCTTGAAAGGAGGCTTCCGAGCCTCTTGAAAGGAGGCTTCCGAGCCTCTTGAAAGGAGGCTTCTGGGCATCTTGAAAGGAGGCTTCCGGGCTTCTTGAAAGGAGATTCCCGAGCTTCCGATCCTCTTGAAAGGAGGCTTCCGAGCCTTTTGAAAGGAGGCTTCCGGGCCTCTTGAAAAGAGGCTTCCGAGCCTCTTGAAAGGAGGCTTCTGGGCCTCTTGAAAGGAGGCTTCCGGGCCTCTTGAAAGGAGGCTTCCGGGCCTCTTGAAAGGAGGCTTCCGGGCCTCTTGAAAGGAGGCTTCCGGGCCTCTTGAAAGGAGGCTTCCGGGCCTCTTGAAAGGAGGCTTCCGGGCCTCTTGAAAGGAGGCTTCCGGGCCTCTTGAAAGGAGGCTTCCGGGCCTCTTGAAAGGAGGCTTCCGGGCCCCTTGGAAGGAGGCTTCCGGGCCCCTTGGAAGGAGGCTTCCGGGCCCCTTGGAAGGAGGCTTCCGGGCCTCTTGGAAGGAGCCTCTTGAAAGGAGTCTTCCGAGCCTCTTGAAAGGAGGCTTCCGAGCCGCTTGAAAGGAGGCTTCCGAGCCTCTTGAAAGGAGGCTTCAGAGCCTCTTGAAAGGAGGCTTCCGAGCCTCTTGAAAGGAGGCTTCCGAGCCTCTTGGAAGGAGGCTTCCGAGCCTCTTGAAAGGAGTCTTCCGAGCCTCTTGAAAGGAGGCTTCCGGGCCTCTTGAAAGGAGGCTTCCGGGCCTCTTGAAAGGAGGCTTCCGGGCCTCTTGAAAGGAGGCTTCCGGGCCTCTTGAAAGGAGGCTTCCGGGCCTCTTGAAAGGAGGCTTCCGGGCCCCTTGAAAGGAGGCTTCCGGGCCTCTTGAAAAGAGGCTTCCGAGCCTCTTGAAAGGAGGCCTGAGCCTCTTGAAAGGAGGCTTCCGAGTCTCTTGAAAGGAGGCTTCCGAGCCTCTTGAAAGGAGGCTTCCGAGCCTCTTGAAAGGAGGCTTCCGGGCCTCTTGAAAGGACGCTTCCGAGCCTCTTGAAAGGAGGCTTCCGAGCCTCTTGAAAGGAGGCTTCCGAGCCTCTTGAAAGGAGGCTTCCGAGCCTCTTGAAAGGAGGCTTCCGAGCCTCTTGAAAGGAGGCTTCCGAGCCTCTCGAAAAGAGGTTTCCGAGGATGCTTCTGGGCCTTTTGAAAGGAGGCTTCCGAGCCTTTTGAAAGGAGGCTTCCGGGCCTCTTGAAAGGAGGCTTCTTGAAAGGAGGCTTATGGGCCTCTTGAAAGGAGGCTTATGGGCAGAGTGTAAAATAATCGAAATTTTTTGGTGAAGTCCACCTTTTTTCAATTGTCAGTTCACTTCCAGACACATTCATAGTCGGCTCTGTACAGTCAATATTCAGTTGAATCATTGAATATTTATGCACATTTTACAAATTTATAAATTATCTGAAATCTAAACACGTTTCGAATGAGTAAAGTGATTTATCACACATGACTGAATCCGATTTTCATCCGCGAAGCACTTTCAACGGTAAACATCATTATAAACAATGCTAATAATGTTTTTCTTTGCACATAGTAAGGACACTCAGTGACAGTCGAATGAATGAGTTGGTGGAGTAGTCGTCTGACTATGTCATTCTATGTTTTGAATATTCATGCGATGTTTGTCAAAATTCGAACCGATGCTACTTCATAAAGATGAATATTTTAGGCTCTGCTTATGGGCCTCTTGAAAGGAAGCTTCCAAGTAGGTTTCTGAGCTTTTTAAAAGGAGGCCTCCGAGCATGTTGATAGGAGTCTTCCGAGCCTCTTGAAAAGACCCTTCCAAGGCTTTTAAAAGGAGAAAAGAAAAAAGAAAAAACAATAATGGACATGTACCCCAGGTTGAGAACTGCTGTTCTGTATAATAAAAATGAAATGGGAATAATTGATTATTGTTTCATTTTTATGTCCTTTACTATGCTTTACTGCAGCTCAGTAGCACTTTTCTGAGATCCTTTTGATCGTACGCCAAGGAATGAGATTTTGATCAGATGGTATCCATTAGCTTCAGCACGGACCGTTTACCAATGATTTTGGCTTTGTTTTAAAGTTAAGATGGAGTCCGCTTCCTTAACATGCTTTCACTTACTAGATTTTTTGATTGATAGAAGAATCATCCCTTTTGAAACGATAACACTGAATCAACAATTGGACGCCTCAATACACGGTTCTCTACATCCTTACCCTCGCCAAGTCGTTCTGTCCTTTTCAGCCTGTAATACGCCGCCCCGGCTTCCACAGATGATGTGCCTTCGTATTTCACTACTAACATTGTTATCAGCCGTTAGCAAGGATCCAAGGTAGACGAATTCCTAGACCACCTCGAAGGTATCCCCGTCTATCGTAGCACTGCTTCCCAGGCGGGCCCTGTCGTTATTCCGTTATTCGAATATTGTGTCGTCAGAAAAGATGTTCCAATTTACATTCTCTATAATATATTGCAGGGGACAACCACTGCCCTTCAAGGTGGATAGGTCATTTATGTTCCCTTATCAAAATGAAGTCCAAGAAATGTCCTTCAACTCTTCTGAAGACAGCATGTCTCTAAAATGTAGTTTTCAGGTCGAAAACTAAAAAACGCTTGTTTCGGGTGCTTTTGGACCAGTGTGCGCTCTTTTCCGCCCACTAGCATATCCTTTGTCTTCGATGCATTCACCTCCAGTCCAACTTTTGATGCTTCACGTTTCAGGTGGATGTAGTGTACAGTTCTGTCACTTTTGCAAATGTTCGACCGACAATGTCCATGTCATCCACGAAACAAATAAATTAACTAGATCTGTTGAAAATCGATGATTTGATAATTTGAAGCAATTCTATTTGACAATTCTAAGCAACTTCCTGTAGAAATTCGAAGCAATTTGCCACTGAATTTCAGAGCAAATTCGTTTTGAAATAAAAAGCATTTTCAATAGAAACTCAAAGCACTGGTCAATGGAAATTTCAAGCAAAATCCCTTGGATATTCGAAGCAATTTTCCCTTGGAAATTTTGAAGAATTTTCCATGGATATTCGTATGATTTTTGCATAAAAAATCGATGTAATTTTCCGTGCTAATTCGAAAGAATTTCCGCTGGACATTCGTCAGAATTTTTATTGAAAATTTGAAGGAATTTCCTGTGCAAATTTGAAATAATTTCGCTAGTACTATCAAGCATAAAAGCTCAATTTATTCATCAGGTAACTGATTAGAAATTCCTATAGCTCTATATGGAACATGAATGGTCATTTTCATTCAACACTTACATCATAAAGGTGCCAGAATTTTGCGAAAGCTTTCGGACACATCGAAAAATATTTCTTTATTGTTGAGAGCTGCCATATATTTGAAACAGCCACTCGAGTTAGGCATGCGACGGTTCTGCTATGACCGAACATGAAGAACACAAAAAGCCAACTTTCGGATAACCGGGAAGCGTTAATTAAAGTGCTGTTTCCCGGTGGGTTTGCTTCTGCTCCCGCGGGCTAACATTCCGTGGAATTGTGGCAACCAAACGAATCGTAAATCGCAGTTGTTGTTTTCGGTAGAATTGAGGTGACGAGAAAATGCACCGGAAAAGGTACGTTTGACGAAAATTTTCAACAGCCATCGAAGCGGAAAATCTGCCCAAAAGTTTTCTCATTAACGAAATATGGTTCTTCTGGTGTCCCATCGGGAACCGGAACCCAAGCGGGAACTATCGTGGCTCTCTGGTTTGAAATAAACTGCTGCTCCTGTTGCAGGGATTCATTAGAATTCGAAGTTCGTCCAGGATGTGTTTCGGATGTGTTTCTATGTGAGCCTTGACTAAAGTGATTTCGGAAATGGTGCACGGCGATGACGACCATCGTGCCACCACTTAAGAGCAAATGAGCTTTTGGTTATAATCGGTGCACCACCTTCTGTTTGCAGAATACATCGCGTCGTCAGCTCTCTGCCACTGCAAGGTGAAACAAATCCGCCACTAATTCGGAAGAACCGAATCGACTTGGAAACGAAATTTAATAATCATAATTAACTGTTCCATTCCGAAGCGAACGTTTGTTGATGGGTGATGTTGATGGCGGTGAGGACGAATGGGGAAAAACAAATCGAAACAACGCTCAACTTCAACCATTGGACAATGAATGGATCGTTTGTGTTCGTGCGTAGTCACTCCACACGTGAGCAATTTAAGACCAAGAAGAAACAAATATGCGAAGAGCGAAGCGTAACTTCTTGAGCTAGCAGCTCTCTGACTGACTTACTTACTTTGGGCTACCCCAAAGGCAGCAAAGGAACGCCGAAGTGAGGTAATGTTACGTCAACCGTTTCGGAACCCGACGAATGATGATTACAGCCGAGACTGGTACGTCCCGGTTGACCTCGAAACGTAACACCGTTGCTTTACGCTCCAAGTTTGGAACGTAATCGGGCAAGTTTTATTTTAAGCTTGTGGAAAATTGTGATCCTGCATAGGAATCGTAAAAAGATAAGAAAGATGAAATATTTCTTGGTACATCAATTCATCCGACGTCGCCGATGTAGTTTGCTTAAGAAGTGCAACCGCAATCTTCTCATTGAAGACGAGTAAAACAAGGTCCCAGATAGGTTTCCGCATTCATCTTGCAGGAAGAGATATAAAACTTTCTACACCAGACCTGACAGCCGGCCTACACAAACGGGTCTGTGATGGCAATAGGCAATAGCGCTGATCGTCATTGGCTATAAATCATCAGAACATGCTGCCATCGCATGACGACACGAACCGGGTCTCGAATGATTGGCTCGAGCCATAAAATAAAACAAAATAAACAGCGAAAATATGACAAACCTCGACTTGGTCAACACCTTTCCGTACAGCGAGGAAAGTGTGTTGAATGATAGTTCGTTCGGTGACAGACGGCTTCGGTCGGTGACAGACAATCGAACATTTCTAGGTTAGATTTCCGTTTGTAATTAGAAGAATTTGGAGTCATTGAAACGTACAAACCGCGAGCGGCACATAATTGAACAAAGCAATTCGATTGAATTCGTTTCGCGTGCGCAGCACTGTTCTCCACCATTGAGCAAGGCGCGGATATCGTCGAATAATCGGATACGCCAGAAGGTGGGCCGAGCGAAATCCACTTTGAAAGTTCTTGCGAAGCACACGCGTGTACTTATGTAGAACTGGACGAGTGAATTGCGGTCGAGAGCAACAATGAAGAAAATAATATGAAAGAAACTAGTCATCGTTGACCGGTTTTTGCCAGCACTGGCGGTGTGGTCGGTGGTTAACCTTCGATTAGTTTAGTGCCACATACTGCTGCTGGTGGTACAGTCGACAGCAGAGACAGAGAAGTGAACACGACTTGCATTCCTGGGCTTAACTCATCTAGGCTGCTCGCGATGCGATGACTTGCGCTTGTGGTGTGCACGTTTTGACCGCCCCGGAGAGGATATGCGGTCCAGAACTGTAAGATCCATAAGATGGGAAATAGCTTCGGCAAGTCGGGATTAAACCGCAAAGCCGGTTTGACGAGCTGTAGGGACATTGTGAACGATTTTCAAGTGCAGTGAAGACTAGCTTAATGTATTCTAGCTCTGTAAAAAGTTGTTTCTGAGGATTTGGTCGGATTATTATGAATCCGAGAATTTAGATGCGAATTTGAAGCAACACATTCAGAATCAGTTCTATTTGGTATTGCTAAATTTTCTTCTTATCATTATTGGCATTACAACCCCCATCTAAGCTAAGTATCCATTTTTGCATTCGTATATCAGATGCTAACGATGATGCTTTCATGCCCAGGGAAGTCGAGAGAATTTCCTACCCGGAAATTTCCTAGGCCAGACTGGAAATCGAACCCAGCCACCTTGCTTTGTAGCATGGCATATAACCGTACGGCTGAGGAAGGCCCCTTCCAAGATAGCGCCGAATCATTACTTCGAACCGTGAAATATGTTGCGTTTTTAACAAAAATACAAACCGTCATACATCAACCGACTACCCGTAGTACATCAATCGCAAAACAGACACATGACGCACATTTTTGAACCGTCTCCGCTGGGTTTGAGAGCTGCTCCCAAGTGTTGACTCCCGTTCCACGATAAAAACCAAACGGGGAGGGCGCACACGCACGTACGGCAAAATCGCTTCCAAATTATACAACCAATCGCGTCAACGTCGACAGCCAACCATCATTTATCACGGGCCATTTTCCTTCGTCGCCATTTGTCATCATTAGAAAGGAAATTAATTGACGGTCCCCTCCGAGAGTGCATGGTGGGCTGCCCATTGAGAAATTTCGCCTCCGGAAAGACAATAGCGCTAATCTGTCTCTTTCCATCTTCTGTCTCGTTTGAAGCACTTTGGCCACGTGATGTTCTCGCTCTTTCAATTTCCAAAAGCTTTGGCAACTACTAATAGATCCCAATCCATAATGCTCGAAGGGTTCATCGCTTATCTCGTTCGGGGTATTCCGGGGACTATCTGGAAACGTGTCATTTTGTAACACCTAGTCCATCCGACTAGAACAAGCTTGTTGAACACAATCTATCGAACATCGTCGATGTCGTCCAGTCTTGTTCGGTGTAGCTGCGCTTCTACCGGTGGCACGACGAGGGGCAGCCTATGAAGACAATAATGTACCGACCGATATGTGGCTATATTGACTCAAAATCGATGTTGTTTCGGTTTTATCAATTTGTGACTCGGCTGCATGTCCCACATTGTTGGGTGACACACCGAACCAGAGCAGGAGGAGATACCGTGAATGGTGCTGCTGCCCCGCCGCTGCTTTATCGTGGATTCAACGAGTGACGAGTACCCAAGATAAGGACAATGGCTGCTCAATTGATAGCTGAACGATGGCTTGGGACATATAATACCTGATAGGTGGAACGATGGCGAGGGGAAGTTGGCTTGGTAATAAGCTGTAGCCGATGTTTGTATCTATGACTTGTAAGATTGGTAGAAGGAACGACGAGTTTAACGAGTTTGATGCACTGGGTTGATAAAAAAAAGAAAATTTGCTTTCACGATACTCCTTTGCGTACAATTGCAAAACTTTGTTGAAATATAAATCACCACAATTTGAAAACAGCAATGACCAGTGCAATGGTTGGATGATAATATATAGGTTTAAGTGAAAATAAAACAAATATAAGAAGGAAACTTTACATGAACTATTGTTTTTAATTAGAATTCGGTGTATCATTATATCTTCATTATGACTATAAATCAGATGTATGTAACAATAAAATAAATAAATAAAATAACTCAATGTCTCCTGACTCCTGAACTCCTTGACCGAATTCTACAAATATGTTTTGTCTAAGGAAGACTATATTAGACGGGTCCGCGACGTTAGGCATAAGGACGCTAGGCATAAGTATGTTTGGCATAATTCTGCCTTCTTTATGTCATGAGCTGTTCTTCGAGTTATTTTATGCATAACGTCCATTATGCACAACGTATATTATGCTGAGGGTGGCTGGGTTCGATTCCCGGTGCCGGTCTAGGCAATTTTCGGATTGGAAATTGTCTCGACTTCCCTGGGCGTAAAAGTATCATCGTGCTAGCCTCATGATATACGAATGCAAAAATGGTAACCTGGCTTAGAAACCTCGCGGTTAATAACTGTGGAAATGCTTAATGAACACTAAGCTGCGAGGCGGCTCTGTCCCAGTGTGGGGATGTAATGCCAAGAAGAAGAAGAAGATATTATGCATAACGTCAGTTATGCTTGACGGCCATTATGCCTAACGTACTTATGCCTTACGGGGTATACCCATATTAAACTAGTTGGGATTGTCACAGAGGGATGAGAGGAAGGACATATTTATTAAACGAACAGTTTTGGATAACTTTTTAACGCATGGGTCGATTCCAACCAAATTTAGATCATGTATTCTCTACCCAAAGGGAACAATTATAGAGAGGCTAACCTGTTATTCGAATAAATGGCTTTTCGTCGAATGACTTTCGGCCAAACGACAGGTAGGGCCATGCGACACAAGGCCGAAAGGTGTTTGGCCGAATATGTGATTTGGCTAAACAAGCCATTAGGCCAAATCTCAACTGTCCGACAATTTTATTTAGCTGAAATGGACACCCGGCCGAAAATATCGTTCGGCCGACTGGCCGTCGTTTGACCAAAAAATTGTTTGGCTGAAATGGCCGTTTGACAGAAAGACCATTTGGCCGAAAATGTTGTTTGGCCAAACGGGTGGATCTTTTTGACCATATTACCCGTTCAGTAACATATTGCCGTTAGACCAAATGACATTTTCGACATGGCCCTGTCTGTCAAACAACCATTTCGTCCAAAAGATATTTTCGGCCTTATAAGCTATTAGGCAAAATGACCATTTCAGCCAAACGACCTGTTGGGGAAGAGTGGTAATTCGGCCAATTCGGTTGTATGTCGCTTTGGCCAAATTAAATTTTTGGCAAAACTGTTTTCCGTTGTATAACCGTTTTGCCCAAACGTTCCGTTGTATAACCGTTTTGCCCAAACGGTCGAATACAATTCGGTTTGATGATTTTCAACTTAACGTATTATTCGGCCAAATGGCTTTCGCTAAATGATTTTCGGTCAAACAATTATTTAACAATTTTCCATTGAATTTCCGAAAAATACAAGGACAATACAAAGAATTCAATGTAGAAATCCAAATTTCCCTCAAAAATCCCTCTTTTTTCGTTGAAATACAGAATGGTTTCCCGTAAAATCAAAAAAAAATCACGAAGAAGCTCTGAACAATTTTGGTTAAAATTTCATAAAATTCACCACACATCCACATTTTGAACAATCCCCGCGGAAAATCTGAATATTTTCTGT
This sequence comes from Armigeres subalbatus, assembly GCF_024139115.2. Taxonomy (NCBI): domain Eukaryota; kingdom Metazoa; phylum Arthropoda; class Insecta; order Diptera; family Culicidae; genus Armigeres; species Armigeres subalbatus. Next base: position 250,641,125 of record NC_085141.1, read on the forward strand.
ATAAATTTCGAAGAATACTCAATAGAAACTTTCCGAAGAATACTCAACAGAAACATACTCAACAGTAACCATTTTCAAATGAATATTTTGGAGATGCTCAGAGGATTTTCTGGAGAAGTTCATCAATTTTTTCCGACGAAATTCGAAAGGTTCTCCCGTTGAAAAACATCCTGAAGAAATGCAGAAAAAGTCTTCAAGAAACGAGGGACAACAATCTTCACGCCGATTCACGCCGCCGCCAGCCAAATTTCTGACAAACGCCGCCGGCGCGCCGCTAATTTTCAGACCGGCGCACACCTCTAGTGAGACGGTCATTAAGCAAAGTGCGAGGTTCTGCATGAGTATGTTAAGCATAATAACGTAAGGCATAATTCAAATTTTCATCCGAAGTTTTTAGAGATTGTACAATTCCCCGAAAACTAATTGACCGAATTCCTCAAAAATAAGGATTTGCTAATAATATATTAGAATATTCTCCCGAAAATAACATTTCCCCAAAAATGACTTTTTAGCAAAAATGACATTTTTCCGAAAGTGACATTTCGCCGAATATGGCATTTCCTTGACAATGACACACCCCTAAATGTTGTTGTTGGCATAAAGCCATTATTCGGAATAAGGCGATGGTGGGATTGATCTCTTCTTTAAGAATATGCGTTTTCCTGGAATTAGATAATTGTGAATTTGTTCCATTCTTTTAAAAAAAGACGTTTTCCCGGAATAAGGCGATAATGGGTTTGATCCCTTCATTAAAAATCAGTCAATGTTTTTAAAATTGAAGTTGACAGACAATCAAGTAAATAGATGAAGTAACAAAAACCCTGTTAATCCATTGGTTTTATCATTTTCCGATTGTAAAAAATCTGCGAATCAAACTGGCAACTCCGAGCAAGGCCAGGTACATACAGTACTGACAGTACAGCTAGTTGTGTTATAATCTTATTTTAAAAATCATAGATTTTTATTTTCTTCATCCGGGACAGATAATTTTGATATACACCTGTGTTCAGAATAATAGCAGCGGAAGCCGTTTTCATACAAAATGGTCAACTTTGACAATGGCTTCTAACTTTTGTACCCCGATGACCGATTGAGATGAAATTTTGACAGTGAACTACAAATATGTTGAAATTTACACATACTAAGTAGCTTTTTTTTTCGAATGACGCGTTCAAAACTACGCACTAAGGTCAGAATTGTTCAAAAAAAAAAAAAAAAAAATATCAGTTTTTATTTTTGCAATATATTGGCCAATGTAAATGATGTCAAATTCCACTTTTTTTTTTTTAAATTTATAAACTTTATATCTCGCCCAGCACCTCAACAATCAGGAAATTGATTAACATGTTCCAATAAATTGTTTTTCCTGATCATTTTCCCAAAACACAAAAACTGCTATTATTTTGAACGAATTTGACCTAGTGCGCAATTTTGAACGCGTCCGTCATTCGAAAAAAAAAAGATACTTGTTATCTTTAGAAATTTCAACATATTTGTAGTTCACTGTCACAATTTCAGCTCAATCGGTCATCGGGGTACAAAGTTACAGCTTGTCAAAGTTGACCATTTTGTATGAAAAACGGCTTCCGCTGCTATTATTCTGAACACAGGTGTACATATTTGTGATTTAATTTTGTTATGACTAAGTGGTCGGGTTTCTTCTTTCTTCTGTCGCACTTCTCATCACTTACTCCTCAATTCTCACATATCATATCTCTCGTCTCACTTTTCCTTTTCACATTTCTCACTTTTTACTTCTCATACCTCTCTTATCACTTCTCCCTACTCGTTACTTACATCGAACATCTGATTTCTCACTTCCCATTATTCACTTATCACTTCTTATTTTTCACTTCTCACTTCGAATATTTCACTTGTCACCTCAGTTAAACAAGTTTCAACAATTCGGCAAAACGGAATCCAGTCGAATGGCGTTCGACCAAATGACCTCGATTGCATGCAACAGACAGTAAGTGTAAAGGGTGTATTCGATAAAAATGGCACACCGAAAATCTTCTGTAACTTTTGAACCGTGTGAACCTGAAAATTTGAGCAAATCTTATTATACAATACACTATTTGTTTACATCTGTAGAGTTTCATAGTTATTCATACAGTGGTTCCGATCGTGTCGTTGCCAGAAAGAAATTGCCATTGAAAAAAAATTGTGCATCTACCATCAAAATCCGGAAGCGTCCCACCGATCGATCGCTAACAAGCTTGGGATTGCAAATTCAATTGTAAGTCGTGTAATGAGAACCTTCAAGGAGCGTCTGAGTGTTCAAATGAAGGAAGTGAATGGTTCAATGGACAGTAAAATGACCAGGAGTGGTACAACAGCTCAAGAAGTTGTCGCCAACAAGTCCAAGGTGTCGGTTGGTTTAGTGCAGAAAACCATGAAGCGTGCTAGATTATATGTTTACAAGGTAAAAAGAAACTCAAACCGAAATGAAAAGCAAAACGCCACTGCAAAAACCCGCGTCCGGAAACATTACATGAAGTTGTCCACCAAATCGTGTTGCATCGTGATGGTTAATGAAACCTACGTCAAGATTGACTTCCGTCAACTTCCTGGGCAAGAATATTTCGTTGCAAAGTCTAAGTTCGATGTTCCCGAGGATGTCCGAACGAAAAAAAAAATATCAACATTTGCAAAGAAGGCAGATGATTTGCGGATGTGGTGAAGTAAGCGCTCCTTTCTCTACTTCCGAAACAATCAGCGGTACGATTTACACCGAAGAGTGCATCAAAAAGCGTCTTTTACCTTTCATAAGAAAACGCAAAGTATCAACTCTGTTTTGGCCTGATCTGGCGTCCTGCCACTACGCTCGAAACGTGCTGGAGTGGTACCGAGCTAACGGAGTTAAATTTATGTCAAAATATATGAACCCACCAAATTAACCGGAGCTTCGCCCAATTGAAAAATTCTGGGCAATTGTTACGGAAGTGAAAAGGAACGTGCGCGCATTCGGAATGGGTGATGATATCGAATAAAACAAATGTTGTAAATCATAATTCATTAAAAGTTTTTCATTCCCTGAAAAGTTCAAGAAAATCCGATAATCGGTTTGATTTTGGTGAGTAAATATGTGTGTGCCATTTCTATCGAATACACCGTTTAGAGTCTGCCCGAAGTAGACGTATTTTTCAGCTTCTCTGCTAAACATCGTTACTGCTGGCTATTGTTTTTCCGGCATATGAATTACATGTCCAGCCCAATGTAATCTGTCATATCTTATTAGCTGGCCGATGTCTGCATTTTTATACACTTGGTACAGCTCTGCGCCATTTAACGTTTTACACCACGGCACTAAGCAGAATTCTTCGCTCCTTTAACGTCAATAGTTATGCTGTGTAGAACGACTGGACGAATTATCGATACGTACAAAGCTAGTTTTATTCGAGTCTGTTATCCTAATAATAATTATCCTAAGCGTAGAAAATCGGACTCGCAATATGAACCCCTAAACATACTCTTGCCATATTATATCCCACTAGTCGACCAGGCAGACGTTGTCCTGCATAGTAGGCAAGATAGTAGGCAAAAATGCGCGTTGCGAACTGCCCATGCGAATTTCCTATACGAATCTTTATTTTAGTTTTTCACGATTTACGCAATTTTATAGTAATTTTCGCATGAGAAAATATCATATAAACCCGTCGGAAACTATGACGAATGTAACTGCTGAAGGAATGAAGAAAATCCATCCACCCGTTTCCGGGTTATGCGGATACGAACACAGACCATTTCATTTTTATTATATAGATTAATTTTTACTTCGAGACCAACTCCATTTGAACTGCCTCCTTCGCTGCCAGCAGACGCCAGAACTTATTCATAATTCGCCTGTTTCAAACTTCCGTTTGAAAAGCAAGAAGGCCTTTTCCACTGCGATTGATCCACTCCATCCACGAACATGCAAGACTGTTTCGTTCCTTGCACATCAGATCTTCTAATTCTAATTGTGCCTTCGAATTAGAAAACGCATAGCCCCGCTTGAATCCATCGGACGTTATCGAAACGAATCGGATGTCTAACCGGCTATTCAGATAACTCGATATGGACCCGTCTTTCTGCCACAGTTCGTTCCGTTTCACTGAGTCGTACGCAGCCTTTGTCCGGTCATGGACCGTCATCGATAGAACTGTCAAAATATTATACTCGACAGGCACACTATCCCTCTACAGGATATTTGTAATAAACCATCAATTGCTTCAGCAGGGTTGTGGACTATATATCTGTACTTCGACTAAAGGGCCTTCGAGTCCGCACGAAAGCGGCGAAATTTGCAGAGGAAACTGCAAATCCTGCGGATATTGTCCTGCTCAAAATATAGATTCGATCATTTCTGATTTTACTGTGAATGTAGTTTTTGCAGTTTTGTTTTAAACCGATGTTAGAAAATAAAGATCATCGGAGTGACACATTTTGAACAGTAGCGCGCCATTCTATAAATTTCGGCGGTGGCACAGATATTCACTCCTGTTTCCCGCCATCAAACCTTCTGAAGTTCTGTAACCTCTACCTTCATCTTATCCAGGTAAAGAAGGTCAACTTGAAAGTTTGTCACTTGTCCAGTCGTGCTTATCCGGTAAGCGGATTGGTCGGTCCTCGAAATTTGGTTTTGCTTTGTGCGGAAAGCAAAACGATCGGCCGGTCGCCGTAATTTTGTTCTACTTTGTGCAGGTGAGTAAATAAATCAGAAAGCGAAAGTTTGTCTCTTGTCCAGTCGTGTTTCCCCAGTAGAAGCGCGATCTTCAGAAGTTTGAATAGTTAGCAGTAACCATCGATCAAGTATCTTGTCTATCTTGTGTTCTGTGGCTCATGAGTATGTATTGCGCTTTGCTCCGGTCGAAGCAAGCGCGATCTTCAATAGTTAACTGTAGCCATCGAACAAGCTTCCGTTCGGTCGTCCAAAACGCGAATCTCCTCAATTTTCATATGTCACCGGGCGTACATGATTTAACTTTTAACTCGTCGCGAAACAGCGTAGATCGCATCGCTTACCGAAGTGAATTAAGATAAATTATCCTTGGTAACTAAAACGATTTCCTATCTCTAGACAATCGTGGAGATGCAGAGGTATACTCGGTCTCTAGTAGCAACGAGAGTCGGACTAACAATCCTTCCTTTCCTATATGACCATAGGGACGTGGCCGGCGTCGTTTTTGACTTTACATATTTGAGCTCCCGAAACGTGATCATTGAGAATGTGTGGAATGGGTAATCCCAAGCCCCATTTATTGTGTTCTCTGTACAATTTTGCAAGTTCAGTTGTGCGGTCATAATGCTCATGCTCATGCTCAACAAACATCTTTCAATGCAAGTATGCTCGATTACATTTTTAGCGCATTTTTTTTATTTTTCGGTTGAAGGGCCGTTTGGCCGAAAGTCATTAGGTCGCAGCCCACTACGCCGAATATGTCATTTGACAGGAAAGGCAATTTTGGTCGAAAATGTTAACGCATATTTCTGCAACCAATTTTCGCCTTCGGCATAATTAGCAGCCGAATAGACTTTCCCGATATTATGCAGCAGGTGAATATATTTTCTCCTGCTTGCCCGTCCTGCCAGCATTTTCTGTTCTGAACTGTACGTCACCGTACAATTTTCGAATAAAACAACCCGCTTGAGAGATGTTTCGTACTTCTAAACGGTGTAAAGAATTTCAATTTTACTGGCAGTAGAGATTGTTTTTAAATTTGACATTGGGACAATTAGATATGTTAGTTCTAATCATTCTGTACAGCCATAGCTGTATGCAAATATGACTGCGCAAAATTAAAGTCATTTGGCTGAAAAGGTCATTTAGACAAACAGGCCGTAAATATCGTTTGTTGAAAAGATCATATAGAAAAACATTCAAATAAACAGATCGTTTGACAGAGCAGGGCATTTCAAATGAAGGCGAAAACCTTGTTTTGTCGAACAAATAAGACCAGATCAGATATAAACAAACAAGTTACAGAACAAATAATGCGACAATTACAGAGGGTAGATCTTAGTAAAAAGTGTTGTGTATTTTTTTACTGAACTACTGATTACTTTGAAGTGTGTCATTTAAAAATCGTGGCGCATTTGTGGTCTACTGAAAAGATAAGAATTGAAGAGTAACTGGTAAGAAATTAATGGACGTCTCACATCTCATTTTTTATTTATCTCTGGGAGAAGTGGGAAAGAGAAATGATTACTGAGATGTAAGACGTGAGAAAGGGGCCCTCCTAAGCCTAGCGGTAAGATGCGCGGCTATAAAGCAAGAACATGCTGAGGATAGCTGGGTTCGATTCCCGGTCATGTCTCGTCTTCCCTGGACATAAAAGTAACATCGTGTTAGCCTCATGATATACGAATGCAAAAATGGTAACTTGGCTTAGAAACCTCGCGGGTAATAACTGTGGAAGTGCTAAATGAACACTAAGCAGCGATGCAGCATTGTCCCAGTAGCGGATGTAATGCCAATAAGAAGAAGAAGAAGACGAAAGAAATGGGGCAATTCATATATGACGTCCACTACATTTTTAAATTTCTAGGGGGGTCTTCCCCTCTGTCACGTTTTTTTGTAAACGTAGTATATGTACTGTCACAAGATCTTAGATTTCCCCTAAAACCTGTGACATCATGTTTGTACGACCTCATTGGGAAGTTAAAAATGAGAATTCTTCTCATTCATCATTTCTTACTTTTCCAATCTCACTTCTCAGTCACTGCAAACAGTATAAATTGATTAATGATTAGTGAGAACAGAGAAGTGAGAAATAAGAAGTGAAGAAGTTTCTCACTGTGAAAAGAGATAAATATAAAATCAGAAATGAGAAATAAGGAATGAGAGGTCCCACTTCTCATTAATCACTTCTCACTGTGAGAAGTGAGATATGGAACGTCTAACTTCTCACTTTTAATTTCTCACTTGTTACTTCTCACTGTAAGAAGTGAGAAGTAAGAAGTAAGATTTACGATGTCTCATTTCTCATTTCCAAGTTGTTACTTCTTTCTTACTTCTCATTTTAACTTCTCACCATGGGAAGTGAGAAGTGATTAGTTAAAACTTAGAAAAGATAAGCGATGAAGTTAAAAGAAATTGGAGTAAAATAAAATCATAATATTGTCCTAATGATCTGTTCGGCAAAACGACATTTTCGATCCTATGTCCCTCTCGAATAAATGGTATTTTCGCCCATATGACATTTGCGGCCATATGACCCATTTGCTCAAACGGCATTTTCGGCTAACTAGCTTCCTCGACAAAACGCCTTATTCGGCCTGCTATCTTTAAACCTAGCAACCGTTTCAGTCAAACGTTTATTTCGGCCACATGAAATGTGGTTAAATGACTTTTCTGCCGTAATCTGGAAAAGTGACGTAACAGCCATTTTACAACGTGCATGTTTTCCATTTTTCTGTTAAAGAGCTCGATGAGTAGTACTCGCTAACACCATTTTTGGAAAATGGCGTATACGTCACTTTTTCAGATTACGGCAGTTTTGGTCAAATGACTTTTAGCCAAACAACCCATCCCCATATTTCTTGTACAGCTGCCCGCTACGGGTCACACACGGGTTTGAGTTGCCTATAACATGGGGAATATATTCTATGACCGCCAGCTCCCTCTAGCTGATGTCAGAAGGACAGCATTATCAAAGCTACGTTGGACGCCTCTTTCCAATAGTTTCCAATAGTGGGTTGAATTACTATTTCGCAAACTATTTCGCTTTCGTGACCAAAAACAATTATGGTGGGTTTGTCGCTCTTATCGTTTTTATTACTGTTTGAGAACGAATTCTGAATCCTTTTTTTGCTACAGTTTTATTAGATTTACTCCATATTTTTATTCCGCAAGGTTAAACTTTTATTTCGGCATTAATGAAATTCGCCTCGCCCTAATAGACCAATTAGCACCTAATTAATGTGTCCTTCATGAATACATTCCCCTAAAACTTGATTCCATCAATGTTAAACATTTATTCCGCCATGTTTCACATGGCATAACCTGAATGTTTCAGCAATCTCAGCCCTACGATATCTTTATTGGACCTTTGAATAAATCAGCAAACTGCACCTAATTCATATTGCATAAAGCCCCCCCTAGTTAGTCGGATGAAGATCCTTCAGCGCTGTTGGGGCTCAGGACGATGACACGGTTCCACCGTAGATAGGGAAAGCCAGCCAGCTCACGCCGAGCAAGCTCTTACCCGAAAGCCGAACACCGAAAAATTATGATTACCACCACCGGGGCGGAAGCACACGGACCCAAGCTCAAATCTCATTTCGTTTGGTAGTGTGCTCGCTCGTAACATCCGGAATATTAAATTAGAGTTAGAGGTTGCTTTTTTTTCCCTTTTCCTGAGTGTCCGTTCGGAGGGTGGACCTAGACGGTCGGTCCATTGCTAGTTTTATCGCCGTTGTTGACCTGATGTCCGTTGACAGCTCGGTTCGGACATGACGAAAGCGTGGCATGTGTTTGTATCTAGTTTTGTAGTCCCTAATTGGGGCCCTACTGGGCTAGCGGCAGCGGCAGACAGCGCTTACTCAGAAGCAAAATATGTTGGGTACATATGGGGAAATTAAATTAGCAAAAATTTGCCATTCCCTTCCGTATCTTCCAAAGTTGGGACCAAGATGAAAGTTTTGCTCCCGGTTTCAGTTGTTGCAGCAGAAGCATTAGCATCCATCTAGCGGGAAATGAGATTTTTATATGTTTGAATGCTCCGCCGGAAGTTGAATGCAATCTCGTTCTCCGTGAATGTGAAAGTGCTGCTCTGTTGCTGCATTATGAGGGTTGTTAGTAGCAGGGGGACGTTTCCGGAAAGCTTAAAACAAGGTTAAGTTTTCAGTGAAGAGTTCGTACTTAGGAGCGAAGTGGCACAAAGTGCACGTGTTGGTTTCGCATTTTTCTCCGCTGAATTGAGATTTAAGTTTGTTGCAACGAGGTGCAAAAGTTCTACCAGCGTCAGCAGTTGCAGAGCAATCTGATTTTCATGAGACGTGGGAGTACGGTTTTTGCGGGTTAATTTATTTTCCTTTTTACGGGCAAAATTTTATTAATCTGTTTTCTTTTTGTTTGTTTCATTGCAGGTAAGCATTCCGAGATGAACCCGGTTCGTTAGCTCTGGAGAAATTAGGCAAACAGGATGCTAGGTGCTGATTATTCAGCACAAGGTTTGATAATCAGGACGGAAATGACAAAAAACCAAGACCGAGTAGGGACCTCGATTTGGGATATGTAGTGCATATGACGTATGAAGAAAAGACAAATGAATGTCTGGAATGGATAGCATTTTTTTTATTCTCTTGCAATTCTGAGAAAAATTTATTGGACTCATGAGCAGAACTGAGCCAGAGGCGACAGTCTCGATTTCATAATCAATGTTTACTAGGAATATGATACCAACTTGACATCAATTACTTTAGCAATGCCTATTCAAAATGTTTCAACACATGTTCTTCCAATTATCGCCCACTTAACATGTATACGGGCCTGTGTCGCTTCGGGCGGCCCTTCTTCATACTCCCATCCATTCCCCTTGAACCTTCATGGGAAGAATTCTTTCTACTCTGTTACAATACTAGTCTGCTTGCTATCTTATCTGAACCATTCCCCTTTCTCTTCTCCTGTTTCGCACCCATGCTTATCAGCGTCTTTTATAATCCAATTGTGACAATCAATTGCCTGAAGCACACAATTGCTTAGTCGATTCGCTGATTGATCTATTCAATAGTCCACCTAACTAAAAACACCTTAAGGCTAGTAAGGGTTGCTACACGAATGTTGATAATTTAGTATAAAACACGAATGTTGTCGAAATATACCTTTTAAAAATTTAGTCTGAGCTTCACAATAGTGAACAAATTATGATTGGATGACGTCATTCCATAATTTCAAATTTCATTTTTCAAGCCACCCTAAGGCACATTTACTGGCACTTTCCATTGCTGCGCATCATCGCACCGTCATCCATATCGAACAAAATGTGACAACGACAGTGTACTGTCGCTCTTCTATAAACCACAACAGCCCTTTCCCCTGTCTTCCGGGATCTCTTAACCTGACGAGGATTCATGGCGTTCCGGCACGGTTCGAGTAAATTTACTCATCACCGAACAAATAAATACCGCATACAGATTCAATTTAAATTATTTCGATCTACATAGCACCGCATTTATGCACCAACCCCCCGTTTCCGTACCCACGAAAGGTACACTTATTCTCAATTACCCCGCGTTGGAGCGAGACAGACAGCTGCATGTCGATTTGCCTCCCGATTTTTGACAGTTACTAATTTCAGCCCCAATTTATTTTGCACATTCTCACTCAACTACCAACTGTGGAGAGTTCTGCCAAGGTGGGATGTGTGGACGACGACGACACTCAATCTCAATGGGAAGGAAAACATTCTTCTTCGTCTCTCGTCGGGTGATTAAGAGGTGTAGCGTCGTCGTCGTCGGCGATATGGTGGGACCCTTGCAAGCTAGCCTAGTCTAGGTGTGGCGGAAGATATCGCCTCTTCGTGGACGATCGGTGTCGAGCAAAACAGAAATGTGCGAAATTACACTCGAAAGGAAAACATGGATACTCCTCAAGTCGGTGTCGCAGTTCCACGGCATCAGTAGGGCTGACTGGGTGGGAATGTTTGATGAGAGGGATTCGGTGGTACTTGTACTGTACTGATAGATAGCAGGTGATGCAATGGCGATGCACATTTGAGACGGTACATGATTCGTGTCTCTACGATGCGCCAGGGTTGAATTTGAGAATATGGAAACTGATATTCTAAAGAGTTCAACTCTTAAGGAATTCAAACGTGTTAAGAAAGAAATCTATCCACTAAGTCAGCGGTTCTCAAATCTCAATTTGGGGTACCTAAGACAGAAACTGCTCCGTTTTCCATCTCACTGATCATATATTCATCTCATGGCGAAACAATGAAATACGGCACCAATTTCGTCGCTTCTTTTTGCTAACATGCCTGCTCATTGCTGAGAAAAATCACAAAAATAAAATACAAATCAAATACATTTTTATTGCTTTGTTTTTCATGGGATGAATATCGGAGCTATGAGATGAAGTCCAGGAGCAGTAACCCTAATTGTTTTACAATTAGAACAGTCCCAGTGATGGAAAGTACAGTGACGTGTTATTGAACTAATTTGTCGATAACTATTTGCAACAGTCTACATTTCAGAATTTTTTATTAGTCTATAACGCTTTCAGTTTGTCTAGTAAATTATTACTCTTAATATAAAGTGAAGAACATAAGAGCGAAATAACCAAAATGTTACATAGTGTCATGACATGAATTTGGCTCTTACGCCGTAAATTTCAGATTGAGAGCAATGTTCTGTACATTGGCTCATTTAAGCGCTACAAAATCTTGAATACATTATAAGCTGAATATAGTATCAACAAGTTAGTCAAGCGGAATACATTTTTATTTTGCTTTGAATTGTTCGTATACATCGGCAACATAATTCATGCTTTTTTCTTTGATCCTAGATAAGAGAAACATGGATTCGTACATGCTGTTAATCAAATAAAATTTCAGCACAACATCTGTAAAGATCTGAATTTAATACAATGCCATTTGTGTGATTTTTGACGTATTTTCGAATTTTCGGAACGAATTCGTCCAGTAATTTTTGAAGAAAGAAGAATTTCCAATGGAATTTTTAAAGAAGTTCCAAAAGGAATATCCAAATGAGTTCCTGAACATATTCTCGAAGCAATTCCTAAAAGATTTTAGATTAGCAGAGGAGCTCGGTGGTCTAGTGGTTACCGCTTCTGCTTTATGAGCAGGAGGTCGTAGGTTCAATTCCAGGCTCATCCGTTTCCTTCTATGTTTTCATATCATAGTGATTAGTCCCAAATCAATATCTGTGGTAACGGATGGAAGTGATGCTACTTTCATACAATAGTTCAGGCTTGTACCACCTACGAATTTGTGCGAATTGCTTAATGCTAATTCCTGAAAGATTTTAGGAAGAAATTCCTAATAGAGTTCCCTTAGAAATATTTATTGGAATATCCAAAGAAATTTCTTCGGAATTCCTTCAGAAACTACTTCGAGAAATCCTTTTAGAATTTCTCCAGGAATTCCTTCAAACATAGAACCAGGTATTTATTCCTTCGAAAATGTCAGATTTTTGAAAAATCCTCGGGAAATTATTTCGGTAATAAATCCTAAAATTAATTTTTAAACACCTGCGGATGTTTCTTCGAAAATTGAAAGATTTTTTTAATTACCTCTGAAATTCCTCAGAAATCAGAACTTCCTCCAAGTATTCTTTCGGAAAATCTTTAAATCAATCATTTCGAAATACATTTATGAACTCCTTTAGAAATTTCGGAAATACCTTACGAAATTCATTTAGAAATACTAACCCTAGAAAAAGATTTATTTATTTATTTATCATCAGACTAAGGCCGGAGTGGCCTGTGCTGCACATAAAAGACTTCTCCATTCAGCTCGGTTCATGGCTGCACTTCGCCAACCACGCAGTCGGCGGAGGGTCCGCAAGTCGTCCTCCACCTGATCGATCCACCTTGCCCGCTGTGCACCTCGCCTTCTTGTTCCCGTCGGATCGTTTTCGAGAACCATTTTCACCGGATTACTGTCCGACATTCTGGCTACGTGCCCGGCCCACCGCAGTCTTCCGATTTTCGCGGTGTGAACGATGGATGGTTCTCCCAACAGCTGATGCAACTCGTGGTTCATTCGCCTCCTCCACGTACCGTCCGCCATCTGCAACCCACCATAGATGGTACGCAACACTTTCCTTTCGAAAACTCCCAGTGCGCGTTGGTCCTCCACGAGCATCGTCCAGGTCTCGTGTCCGTAGAGAACTACCGGTCTTATAAGCGTTTTGTAGATAGTCAGTTTGGTACGGCGGCGAACTCTATTCGATCGAAGCGTCTTGCGGAGTCCAAAGTACGTACGATTTCCAGCCACTATGCGTCTCCGAATTTCTCTGCTGGTATCGTTATCGGCGGTCACCAGTGAGCCCAAGTACACGAATTCTTCAACCACCTCGATTTCGTCACCACCGATAGAAACTCGTGGTGGGTGGCTCACATTGACCTCTCTTGAGCCTCTTCCTATCATGTACTTCGTCTTCGACGTGTTGATGACTAGTCCAATCCGTTTAGCTTCGCTTTTCAGTCTGATGTAGGCTTCCTCCATCCTCTCAAAGTTACGTGCCATGATATCAATGTCGTCGGCGAAACCAAATAACTGGACGGACTTCGTGAAAATCGTACCACTCGTGTCAATCCCTGCCCTTCGTATTACTCCTTCCAAAGCGATGTTGAATAGCAGACACGAAAGACCATCACCTTGCCGTAACCCTCTACGGGTTTCGAAGGGACTCGAGAATGCCCCTGAAACTCGAACTACGCACATCACCCGATCCTTTGTCGCCTTGATCAACCGTATCAGTTTATCCGGGAATCCGTTTTCGTGCATTAGCTGCCATAGCTGGTCCCGATCGATTGTATCATATGCGGCTTTGAAGTCGATAAATAGATGATGTGTGGGCACGTTGTATTCGCGGCATTTCTGCAATACCTGACGTATGGCGAACACCTGGTCTGTGGTAGAGCGTTTACCCATAAATCCCGCCTGGTACTGCCCCACGAACTCTCTTGCAATTGGTGTTAGTCGACGGCATAAAATTTGGGAGAGTACCTTGTAGGCGGCGTTCAGCAATGTGATTGCGCGGTAGTTGCTACAATCCAGCTTATCGCCCTTTTTGTAGATGGGACACACGACACCTTCCATCCACTCCTGCGGCAGAACCTCATCCTCCCAGACCTTGGTAATCACCCAGTGCAGCGCTCTAGCCAGTGCTTCACCACCGTGTTTAAACAGCTCTCCTGGTAGTTGGTCAACTCCAGAGGCTTTGTTGTTTTTCAGCCGGCCGATCTCCTCCTGGATTTTCTGGAGATTCGGAGCCGGAAGTCGCATGTCCTGCGCGCGTGCTCCTAGGTTCATTACCATACCGCCACCGTTGTCTGCCATATCGCCATTCAGGTGCTCTTCGTAGTGCTGGCGCCACCTTTGGATCACCTCACGCTCGTTCGTAAGAAGGTTCCCGTTTATGTCCTTACACATATCGGGCTGTGGCACGTGGCCCTTACGTGAACGGTTCAACTTCTCATAGAACTTTCGTGCGTTATTAGCGCGGTACAGTTCCTCCGTCTCTTCACGGTCTCGATCTTCCTGCTGGCGCTTTTTCCTCCGGAAAATCGAGTTATGTCTGTTTCGCGCCCGTTTGTATCGTGCCTCGTTCGCCCTCGTGCGGTGTTGCAGTAATCTCGCCCATGCTGCATTCTTCTCCTCAACTAACTGCTCACATTCGCCGTCATACCAGTCGTTTCTCTGATCCGGAGCCACCGTGTCTAATGCAGCGGTTGCGGTGCTTCCAATGGCGGATCGAATATCTCTCCAGCCATCTTCAAGAGATGCTGCGCCTAGCTGCTCTTCCGTTGGGAGTGCCACTTCCAGCTGCTGCGCGTAGTCTTGGGCTAATCTACCGTCTTGTAGCCGCCCAATGTTAAGCCGCGGCGGACGACTCCGACGCGTGTTGATCACCGTCGAGAGTTTTGAGCGCAGACATACTGCGACGAGGTAGTGGTCGGATTCAATATTCGCACTGCGGTAAGTGCGTATGTTCGTGATGTCGGAGAAGAATTTACCGTCGATTAGAACGTGGTCGATTTGGTTTTCCGTTACTTGATTAGGTGATTTCCATGTTGCCTTTTGGATATTCTTACGGGGAAGAAAGTGCTTCGGACTACCATTCCGCGGGAGGCTGTAAAGCTGATGCATCGTTAGCCGTTGTCAATCGATACGGTATGCAGACTATCCGGTCTGAATACCGGTGTATAAATTTCCTCCTTCCTACCTGAGCGTTCATGTCACCGATGACGATTTTGACGTCCCGCAGTGGGCATCCATCGTATGTCTGCTCCAGCTGCGCATAGAACGCTTCTTTCTCGTCGTCGGATCTCCCTTCGTGTGGGCAGTGCACGTTGATGATGCTATAGTTGAAGAAACGGCCTTTATCCTCAGCTTGCACATTTTTGCGTTGATTGGCTGCCACCCAATCACGCGTTGGCGCATCTTTCCCAGCACTATGAAGCCGGTTCCCAGCTCGTTGGTGGTGCCACAGCTTTGGTAGAAGGTAGCCGCTCGATGCCCGCTTTTCCACACTTTCTGTCCTGTCCAGCAGATTTCCTGCAGCGCTACGACATCGAAGTTGCGGGGATGTAATTCATCGTAGATTATCCTGTCGCAACCCGCGAAGCCTAGCGACTTGCAGTTCCATGTTCCAAGCTTCCAATCGTGATCCTTTATTCGTCGCCTAGGTCGTTGGCGATTGTATCGAGTCGTATTATCTTCTATGTCGGTCGTAATAGTTGTTTTTAAAGGCGGCTTATTGGGCCTGCGCAAACCTCCTGTCTCGTCGGAGGGCCGTCGTGTCAGGGCTTGTGTCAGGGCCAGGACTTGGGCTTGTGCGCTTTGAGCGGCACACGGTCGCTTTGGCGGAGCCTACTTGCGGATACATGCAGCTTTTTATAGAGGTTTAACAGGGCCCACTGTCAAACAACACCACATGCTAGGCAGGCGCCTCAACTCGCAGATGGCCTGGGAGGGATCGTCAAGCCCTTGGACGTAGTCCCTGCTGCCCCAAAAAAAGATAGCATATCCATTAAAACGCCGAGCAAGGAAAAAAACTTTCGTTTTCATTGCTGAAGTGACTGCAAAGCCGAAAAATCCCCGGTGCTTAAAAAATACCTACAGAAAATATTCCTGGTTTTTTTTTATGAAATTCCTTTTAAAATTCCTTTGGAATTTCATTCGGAAATTTCATTAGGTTTTAAATATTCGCGTAGAAATGGATTATGAATTTCTTTGTGAGATTAGATGCAGTAAATTGAGCTTTCTGAACGATTTACAGGCTTTTTACAAAATGAACAAAATGCGATTGTTACAAATATGCGATCATGGGCAGTTTGGGAGTTCCTTAGGGAATTCTACTCTACCAAAAATTTCTATGGGAATTTCTTCGGATTTTTTCAAAGTTTTCATAGAAAACTCCTTTAGAATTTCAAACCTTTTTTTAAATTTCTTGAGGAATTACTTTAAATCTTTTTTTCGGGAACACCATCGAAAAATTCTTCGGAATTTCCAAAGAAAAATCTTTCGATTTTTTTTGGGATTCCTTAGGGAAATAATTTGAAAATTCTTTTAGAAATACCTTTGAGAATTTCTATAGAGATTTCTTTGAAAATTCCTTTAAATAATGTCTTTGAACTTTCTTTCTTTTCCTTTATAAACAAAAGAAAAAAAACACTTCGTAAGTTCTTTCTAATATTCCTTCAGAAGTTCCTTTGTAAATTACTTCAAGAATTCTTTCGGAAAGCCCTTTAAGTACTTCTTCGGAAATTCCTTTAGGAATTCTATCAGAATATATTCCATTCTTCAGAAAATAAATTTTCGAAAGAATTCTTCCCACAATACTTCGCCTTTCCACAGCTCGATATTGAGATTGAGCAATGGAAGGAAAGTTGAAATGGGTACTAGATCAGCGGTTCTCAACCTGGGGTACATGTACTCCTGGGGATACCTTTGCTGGCCCCGGGGGTACCCCAGACAAATTTTAAAATTTTCGATGTAATCTACCGGAACGAGAATGTTGAAAATATTCTAAACTAAAATCAAGAATCTGAAAGCCTTTATCTGATAGACCAGAAGGCCTTTTTCCGAAAAGCTCAGTTATACTTCGTTAGGGGTCGTACACTAATTACGTAAGCAGCTTTTCAAAGTTTTTCAACCCCCCTCCCCCCATGTAAGATTTCTTCACACAATTTAATTTTTGACAAAAGAAAATGACAGACTCCCCCTCCCTCCATAAGTGCTTACGTAATATGTGTACGACCCCTTACAGGAAGCTTGGGAGCCTCTTTTCAAAAGGCTTCTTCTGGAGCAGCTTGTATACTTCCTTTCAAGAAGTTCGGAAGCCTCCTTTAAGGAGGCTTGGAAGTGTCCTTCCTGGAAGCCTCCTTTCAAGAGGCTCGAAAGCTTCCTTTCAAAAGGTTCGGAAGCCTCTTTTCAAGAGACTTGAAAGCCTCCTTTCGAGAGGCTCGGAAGCCTCCTTCCAAGAGGCTCGGAAGCCTCCTTTCAAGAGGCTCGGAAGCCTCCTTCCAAGAGGCTCGGAAGCCTCCTTCCAAGAGGCTCGGAAGCCTCCTTCCAAGAGGCTCGGAAGCCTCCTTCCAAGAGGCTCGGAAGCCTCCTTCCAAGAGGCTCGAAAGCCTCCTTTCGAGAGGCTCGAAAGCCTCCTTTCGAGAGGCTCGAAAGCCTCCTTTCGAGAGGCTCGAAAGCCTCCTTTCGAGAGGCTCGAAAGCCTCCTTTCGAGAGGCTCGAAAGCCTCCTTTCGAGAGGCTCGAAAGCCTCCTTTCGAGAGGCTCGAAAGCCTCCTTTCAAGATACTCGGAGGCTTCGAATCGGAGGAAATTCAATGTAGGCTCGGAAGCCTCCTTCGAAGAGGCTCGGAAGCCTCCTTCCAAGAGGCTCGGAAGCCTCCTTCCAAGACAGGCTCGAAAGCCTCTTTTTGAGAGGCTCGGAAGCCTCCTTTCGAGAAGCTCGAAAGCCTCCTTCCAAGAGGCTCGGAAGCCTCCTTCCAAGAGGCTCGGAAGCCTCCTTCCAAGAGGCTCGGAAGCCTCCTTCCAAGAGGCTCGGAAGCCTCCTTCGAAGAGGCTCGGAAGCCTCCTTCCAAGAGGCTCGGAAGCCTCCTTCCAAGACAGGCTCGAAAGCCTCTTTTTGAGAGGCTCGGAAGCCTCCTTTCGAGAGACTCGAAAGCCTCATTTCGAGAGGTTCGAAAGCCTCCTTTCGAGAGGCTCGAAAGCCTCCTTTCGAGAGGCCCGAAAGCCTCCTTTCGAGAGGCTTGAAAGCCTCCTTTCGAGAGACTCGAAAGCCTCATTTCGAGAGGTTCGAAAGCCTCCTTTCGAGAGGCTCGAAAGCCTCCTTTCGAGAGGCCCGAAAGCCTCCTTTCGAGAGGCCCGAAAGCCTCCTTTCGAGAGGCCCGAAAGCCTCCTTTCGAGAGGCTCGAAAGCCTCCTTTCGAGAGGCTCGAAAGCCTCCTTTCGAGAGGCTCGAAAGCCTTCTTTCGAGAGGCTCGAAAGCCTCCTTTCGAGAGGCTCGAAAGCCTCCTTTCGAGAGGCTCGAAAGCCTCCTTTCGAGAGGCTCGAAAGCCTCCTTTCGAGAGGCTCGAAAGCCTTCTTTCGAGAGGCTCGAAAGCCTCCTTTCGAGAGGCTCGAAAGCCTCCTTTCGAGAGGCTCGAAAGCCTCCTTTCAAGAGACTCGGAAGCTTCCTATCAGGCTTGGAATCGGAAAAAAATCAATGTATCTTATGAGCTACGCTTATTTTCATTTACAGCGAAAAAATAGGGGGTACTTCAATAAAAGAATAATTTCGAAGGGGTACCTCTCAATAAACCCCTGATTGATCCACCTAGCGGTGTTTGTGCCTTTCTCGTACATCAGATATACTAAAAAAATTGAGTGAGAATTTCTTAGCGTGTTTTTTGTATATAAATCGTATTTTGGCCATAACTTTTGATCCCATAGTCCGATCTGACCAATTTTCAATAGGAAACAATAAGACAGGATTCTCCGTTATTGCAACTTATTGCAAACAAATCGGATCAAGATAACTGCCATACATACATACAGACAGACATCATCTCAATTCGTCGAGCTGAGTCGATTGGTATATAACACTATGGGTCTCCGGACCTTCTATCACAAAATCTTTCATTTCATTTATTTAGTCTACATCTAAACAGATAACACTGAATCAACAATTTGACGCCACAATACACGGTTCGAGGCCGCATCTCTTCATCCTCGAATACGCCCCACGCTCGCCAAGTCGTTCTGCACCTGGTCTGCCCATCTCGCTCGCTGCGCTCCACGTCGTCTCGTACCTGCCGGATCGGAAGCGAACACCATCTTTGCAGGGTTGCTGTCCGGCATTCTGGCAACTTCCCATCGTACCCTTCCGGCTTTAGTTACCTTCTGGATACTGGGTTCGCCGGAGAGCTGGGCGAGCTCATGGTTCATTCTTCCCCGCCACACACCGTCTTCTTGCACACCGCCAAAGATGGTCCTAAGCACCCGTCTCTCGAATACTCCGAGTGCTTGCAAGTCTTCCTCGAGCATTGTCCATGTTTCATGTCCGTAGAGGACAACCGGTCTTATTAGCGTCTTGAACATGACACATTTGGTGCGGTGGCAAATCTTTTTTGACTGCAGTTTCTTCTGGAGCCCGTAGTAGGCCCGACTTCCACAGATGATGCGCCTTCGTATTTCACGACTGACATTGTTATCAGCCGTTAGCAAGGATCCGAGGTAGACGAATTCCTCGACCACCTCGAAGGTATCCCCGTCTATCGTAACACTGCTTCCCAGGCGGGCCCTGTCGCGCTCTGTTCCGCCCACAAGCATGTACTTTGTCTTTGAGGCATTCACCACCAGTCCAACTTTTGTTGCTTCACGTTTCAGGCGGGTGTACAGTTCTGTCACCTTTGCAAATGTTCGGCCGACAATGTCCATGTCATCCGCGAAACAAATCATCACAAAATCGTCTTGGAAGTGAATATATAGCCTTTTCCCTGGTGTACGAGAGAGGCAAAACAAAATTGAGAACCGCTGTACTAGATGAAAAAAGCTCGTTGCTACGAAAAACGACAACAAAACAAATGTCATCTCTTGTTTTTGATGTATTCGTTATTGTCCAAAGATGACCCTGTAACGCTGAGTAGACACCTATGCGTGATGTGTATACTGACCCAATGAATATCTTCCCCAATATCCAACTCCGTCGTACTTATAAGGGTGTCGCTGAGTCGGGAGCCTCTCATTAAGTAAGTACTACATCAACACTTCTTTCCCCTCCCAAGTTACGGTGAAGATGGGCGTGGCCAGGAGTAGTAATCCTTATGCTTTTGTGATTTTTATCCTAGATTGAAATCAAGGACCACTCCCACCTGGATTTCTGATAGCAATCTGAATGAGGATTTCAAAAGAAAGACATGAGTATCACTAGTGTCCAATTCGAAGTACATACTCCGAAGTACACCGTAACTACACAGATAAAAATATGTTGTGATTTTAAATGTATTTTCATGCAAATGCAAATAAACGCAAAATTCAATCGATATTAGTGTTCTTCCAAATCAAAATGAATTGAAACTATGCTTGCTTGTAAAATTCAATAAATATCAATTGAATATCGAATGTTTATTCGTTTGTTGGGATCAGCTAACCACCCCCCCCCCCCCTTGGGAAATTTTCGTGTTTCAAAAAAGTTAAACTTTGACCGCTTTGACCCTTAAGGAAGTCCAATTGAGCTGAAACTTTTTTTTGAGAAAATGAAATTTTTGAGCACTACCCGTTGTTGAAATTCGATGTTTGAAATTTTCTTATACATGCACCCTATGAATTGAATGCATGAATTCATATTTGGGCCCGCCGAAGCCTAGCGGTAAGATGCACGGGTGGCTGGGTTCGACTCCCGGTGCCGGGCTAGGCAATTTTTGGTTTGGAAAATGTCTCGACTTCCCTGGGCATAAAAGTATCATAGTGTTAGCATCATTATATACAAATCAATGCAAAAATTGTAACTTGGCCTAGAAACCTCGCGTTTAATAACTGTGGAAGTGCTAAATGAACACTAAGTAGCGAGGCGGCAGTGTCCTAGTGGAGGATATGATGCCAATAAGAAGATTCAATTCATATCCAGTTTGGCTCAAATGCTGACTTTGCTGCATTTCTAAAATGAACAAATAGACCTTTCACTACGCGTATTGACCTCAAGGCCTGTACTCCAATTCTTGAAATTCTTGATTGGCTAATCCATACGTGATTTGGCTTAAACGATCACTGAGAGCTTGTTGCATTTCTAAACGCCCTCAAAGTGCTGAATAGTATTTTGGAATATTGTGATATGGCCAATTTTCAACGGGCTTGGTAGTCATATGGCTACTGCTTCTGCCTCATACGCAGGAGGTCGTGGGTTCAATCCCAGGTCCGTTCCATTCTTCCCTACTTTGTATCTTTCTCTATATATCTCATGTTCTAGCAATCGCTAGAACTGGAAATGGACTTCCATACCGTTTCCATTATTATTCCTATACCTTAAAACTTGAGTATTCTAACAGTAATCTGCTAGAATAGGAAATGAACTAATAGAGCTCATTTCCTACATCCAATTAGAAATTCCATCAGTTGCTTTCTCCTATCTATCACATTGGCAGCTCGTTAACCAAGACGGACCTCTGCCTCTCGAACCTAACCCAAAAATTCCAACAAGTTCCGCATGAACTAGTGGCAAGTGCAGAGGTATATTCGGCTTGCAGTGGGCGAGTGATTGCATCATCATTTCCTCTCCCTTCCCTACATTGACTTGCATTCTGACGCGGCAGGCGCCAGTATGACCTAACAAATGAGATCACCAGTACTTGTACATTGAAGATGTGTGCTAGTCCCAAGCAAACACCTGTTGGCTCCCTGTGCAAGAACAGCTGATCTGGTCATAATCGAGTAGCAACTACGGGCAGTCAATCATGCTCAAGCTCAAGCTCAATTTTGATATGGCCAATTTTCAATAGGAAACAATGGGACAGGATTTCGCGTCGAATGCAACTTGGTGCGTGCAAATCGATTGAGGATAAGTGCCTGAAAAATGAGTGAGAAATTTTGCGCACACACATACACACACATGTATTGCTTAATTGCGGGCCGGGGGAGACGGGCTGACGAAAGGGTTTTGGTTTTAGTGGGTCGAATGATCCCATCCCCATCAGATAGCCACAATGATTACCTAAAACATTGCCGAAGACACCAAAACGATCGGACAAGCCGTTTTCAAGTTATATTTTTTTAATGTTTTCAAAGTGTTTTTGCTTAGGTACTTGTCAAAAGTTAGGCTGGAGTCAAACCAATGATGCAAATTATGCTTTTGATCACAAAGAATGTATATGCGAAATTTCAGAGAAATCAAACAAATACAAAATTGAAATCTCGATTTCACAGAGAATTGCTTAGCAGCGTCTTTGCAAGTCTCGTCTCAGGTATTAACTTGTCTTACGACAGGTGAAATTTAAAAACATTCCACTAAACATGCTTACATACTTTATGTTTGTTTTTCAAAAACTCGCCTGGGGGTGAAACAATTTGCCAGGAAGTTAACGGAGCCTGTAATGCTGGGTAGACACTATAGCTAAAGCGTCATCTAACGAACAGTATATGCCCAGCGGTCACAGACATAATAAATCGAACAGATAAGCCTATTCAACAAATTTTTAGTATGAATAATAATAATCCCACCTATGAATAATAACCACATGTGTTCACATTAGGTGCATGAAATTCTATATTTTGATATCTCAAATTCCAATCAGTTTTTTAGCTTCCATTTCCTTCCCGTAATTCCCGCTTCATGGCAGAACCTTTCAACTCGTATTACCATCTGGCCCGATCAATCTGTCGGCTGCTGCTGCTTGACTGTTGCCTCGATACCAAAGTTGTCAGTAGTCGAAGCCGCACTTAACCTATCCATACGGACCGATAGAACACAACATCAGCATATTCCAACATCCAGGCGGCAACCCACCGCGTAGAGTAGCCCGTTTAATTGACTACTTGACTTGAGACCGCTTCCCGACCCGTGTCGTCTTGACGGGTCGTCGCGTCTTAGTCTCTACCAACCAAGAGGCCAACCGAGATTCGAACTGCTTTGAGCGAATGAACCGTGTGCCTCCCGAATAGCAAACAATAACTGATTCTTATCTGCAGTAAATTAACCTCTGGTATTATGCTGCTTATTTGTTATCCCGTTATTTGGAATTGAACAACAATCGATCATATTTTTTTAACAAAGAGAGAATGCCCTAAGGAAATCTTGATATGAACAATTCATGGGTTAAATTGGTGTTACTAATTATCAGACACATTTCTGTTCAGTAGTTTAGTATTTCATCTTTGAATTCAGCTAAATTATAATCAAACATACCTAAATTATGTTTTAAACTCTTATGTAATGCTTTTAATCAACTAACAAGATTTTGAGTACCTTGGATATCAATGTAGCTGATAACAAGTTATCGGCAGCTATTTTCTCCCGGTCGGGTTTTGTTCCCGGCGGAAACCACAACCATTCAAACCCAGCATTAGTGAACAGAACAGCGCACTACATCATTTTAATGTAGCACATATATTTCACTTTTATTGGTTAGATAATATTTATAAATTATTTTATTTCGCTTCGACGGGTGTTCGAAAAACGACGTCGGTGTACGACGCCGCCGCCGCCGCATGACCGCCAATTTGAGTCATGTTTCTTGAACACAACCATTGCCGCTACTACTGGCGGTGAGCAATTTGGAAATTTGAATGTGTTCAAACCGTGTAGGGTGAGTTGTGGTTCCTATCGATTTTTTTTGGGTTTGAGTAATCATCATAAAACCGCAAATGTCAAGTTACAAAATTACAATCAATTAGGTGCCAATATTTCACGAATTTCTGGATACCAAAAAACAGTTTCTATGAATTCGCAATTTAAACATTAGGATTGCAAATCACCCCAAACTACCCCACATCAGAGATTGCCACTTGGAACGCGGAGGACTGAGAGCAAATGCAAAACGTGCACAGAAAATATGATTTTGGTGGGCAATCGAATCGCTTCTTGCTTGCTCTTGATTCGGATTCTGGCCCTGTAAACAGTCTGTTGTAACGCTTGGAGGTACATCACCCAGCAACCAATTACAATCGCAACCATTACAGTTGGTGCCGTGAAGGGGGCGCGGTAGTTTGGACGGGGAATCGGATGCCTGTGGTGATCGGGCGTAGAAGTTTGGCGTTCATCACTAATGGAAGTCGCGTAACAGCTGTTTGCTAGCTAGCTAGCGGCGTCGGCAGCGCGGCACATGTGAAATCGATGCATTCTTGAATGATGACGGATGGTGGGGCCGGGTTGTGCCAGGAAAATAAGATAAAGTGCACGTTACAGCCCGACGCGCGATAGCGGCAAGAGTGTGCTGTTGATGCAAATTCAGCCAGCCGGGTGCATCAATGGCATCAATAGTCGGTGAGTGATATCGACATAGTTTATCATCATCTGGCACACGTCATGGGTAACATTTGCTGGCGTGGTTGATTATGGATTGCCCTCGTTAGGAATGTGCCGGGAAACTGAAGAGATCAGACTCAGGGGTGTAATTTATGGAATGATCTGAATTTTGTTCTTGTTCTTAAATTAATTTAACAGTTAGTTACTGTAAGTTCAAATTTAAATTTGAAAATGAGATGTATAACATTGTGATACCCGAAGTTGTAATTACATGGTATTAAATAATGTAAATTCCTACAACATTCGAAACGGCGTGAGAAATTATAGATCAGTGGCGCACCATATTTTGAACAGCGGCGCGCCGATGCAAACATATCGACTGCGATGGCGTGAAAGGGCTTGATTTGATTGAAGGCGAAAAAAATGTCAATTGACAGAAGGAATCTATCTCTCTGAAGTGCTTCTCATATGTATTTTACCAATTACATTTTATAATGCACAAGGTTTTTGTATGATTTATTTCCTTGAATTTTGATACAGGGATCAGTTCTTCACATCTAATGCAACCAAGGCCAGATGCACTATGGGCGGCCCCATACAAAGTGGTGGCCAAACATATTTTCTTGGTTTTTCCGCATTTTCTGATAGTAAGTTCAGCATAAAATTAGTCATATCTATGTATTTTCATCGCATCCGGAAGGTGTAACTAGTATTTAACCCAGTAATGAGCTACGTATTCCTGAACAATAAACTTGAACGTTTGTTTTTAATTTTAGGAACAGTTCAAATGCAAATCAAAACTAGAATATGGTTGCTGTGTCTAAGATTAAATAGGAGAGGTGGAAGCCCCCTCCCTCCTAGCCAAGATATAACTCCCCCATTTTTTAAAATATGTTGTATAATAAAATTATTTTATCAATCAGGTATTTTGGTGGAAAATTATTTGTCAACCAAACCTCACCCTCCCTCACACACACTTATCTACCCCCCTCCTTTCTGGAAATATTTTTTTCCGTACATTATAAATGATTCAAACAAATTTTTTTCTAAATCAAATTCACAAGCAATTCTATTCATTTTCTACATTTTCATCAAAAGCAAAATCATCATCCAGTTGTTCAACATCGTCCATTAGTTCGTCTAGTGCATTGCCTTCAGCGTTTAAATTTTCAGAGCTGTCAAGATCTTCGAATAATAAAAGTGATTTTACAAAATCTGAATATTCAAGTGATACGTTCTTTCGTATTCGACTACCTAGATTTATTAAACTTATCAAAGGATTAGATAAGTTCATAGCTCGAATAAATACGTCATGTAGATTATCAACTCGTGACGCGTGGTGCGACATTTTTTAGTAGTTTATGTTGGCACTCTGCTGCTTCTTCAGCTAACATGCCAAGAGGAGCCGGCGAATGGATTATTATGCTTCCAGCGAGTACTTTATGCTGGGATTTTATATCAATCATACAAATTAATATGCCGTGCAAACTGAAACTTCGGACGCTTAAGCACTTTCTGATATACAATTATCCTGTTTACTCACATTTCAAATCACACCGTTTAAATCACCATCACAATCACTAAGTATATTATTCATCTTTGAACTACGTATTTAATATGTGCATGATATTGCGAAGAAAGACTGCAATTTATGAAAATGTTCGGCTTCTGTTTGATTCAAACCTCGGACACCGGCGGGGTTGGATTCATATTTCGGACACAAAGATTTAAACTTCGGACACCTGATTGCACAGTACCGGGAAGAATGATTGAACACAATTCTCACTGCACAGCTCAGACTGTCTTTTAATCATTTCGGCGTATTGTTTTAACATGTCTTACTAGAATGTAGCTATACTAAAACAAGCTAAAACTATTACTCCTTCCGATTCAGCTTGACGAAACATTTCGATGAAATATTTCAGAAAATTTCTCATACGAATTGAAGCGTCCGAAGTTTGTGTGGGTCCAAATTTTGATTATCCACGGTACCGCCGATATGTTTCTTGCCAAAAGTCATCATTTTTTTTAAGATTGATCGGATCTTGGCAATTGATTACTATTAAAATATTACGAAATCTAGCAATGAGTTCTTCGTCGATATCCAAAACTTTGGAAAGTAATTCAGGAATTGAAAATGCTTTTCGACACACGTTTCCTGTTGTGCTGGCCTGCTCTGTCTGCCCTGGGTTGATCAACTCGTATTTGATTGCTTCATACATTTTTTTAGTAACGAGTTTTTTTTAATCAAGATATTTGGACTTCGTAATATTTCACTGTTAAATTTCCATCCTGTAGGAAATATGTTATAAATACTCAAAAAGCACTCACTAATTGAGATTCTTTTGGAACAAAAAGTAATACGATGCTCATATTATCATAAACAATTCTTTTCAGATTTCATTTTTATTAAATTACTATTGCACAATATATTGTCGCGCATATCTTTTTCTAGAATACCGCGGCGGTCTTACGCTCGCAGGCTCGACTGCGAAGGTGAACGTCAAGATAGCCACCGTGTTGAAGGATAGGGAGAATTTTCCCGCTGAATATATAAACTTTGGGAATATATAAACAAAGTAATCGTGAAAACAATAAATTTTTTTTGGCCGGTTGGATAGATACAGTTTTTATATGGAAGGATAATTTTCGTTTACACATTTTTAACAAAAATAAAAATTAAGTGTGTAACATTTTTAAGACTTAAATTTACATTAAACAGTTCCACCTTTCAAGTTATGTTTAATTTGAATGATTTTTTTTGGTTTAGAATCACAGAACATCGTAATTAACTAACAGAATCTATAATCGTAATTAACAAAAAAAAACATTTTTTTCGACTTTGTGCCACATGATGCTCATCCGCAGCTATCCGCAGATAGTATATACCCCCAAACTGTGGTGGTGGTCTCTTGAGTCTGCTCGGCCCTGCTTGTTAGATAAAATCCAACTTAGGCAAAAATAGACATTTTTTCAATAATTGTCCATTTTTGACTAATTTTTATTAACCATGCAAACTCAACAATGTAACCTCTTTAAAGTTTAGACAATTATCTTTCCAACGGAGTATTAATTTGCAAAATTTGACAGTTTTTCGCTGAGAAAATTGCATTTGTTTGAAATGCATTTTTTCTACAATTTTCACAATTTTCCTAAGTCTGATGTCTGTGGCGCAATGAGCTTTCATCACAGAGGGCTGAAATTTTGGGAATCTAGGTTTGAACTATCTGGCTATCAAATGGTATACAAGACACGTCATTCTAAGCAAGTCAATTTTCCTGTTTTTGTCCACAACTTTTCCCATAGTGAGATGGCCACTTGACGAAAAGGAAGGGGCTTGATACGGAGCCACCCTCAAGTCCAACCAAGAGACCCTCTTATGCCTGTTCATTGTAATTAAAATTAAATAGGACATGTCAGTTTTTGGTTGATTAAAAAAATATCCTGGACTATGGTCCGTACAATAAAGCAGATTAGATCACCTATCAAAGCCTATCCTATCAACAATATAACTTCAGATGCATATTGCATCAGAAAATATATTATTCGGAAAATGGCAATTTGTAGTTCACCTTTGCGAAAGTGTGAATCAATTCAAAAAAATATGTAGAAGGGAAAAACAAGCAAGTTGAAGGAGGTTGAAGAACCCCATCCCACCGGTATCATCAGCAAAGGGGTCTAAGATACTTAGGGTGGTGGTGGTGTGGTATTTCGTAGCTGAATCGGGATACGTCAAATTTCGGATACCGGCAAATCACACGTTCGACGGAAGTCAACACTCCACATATGGACAATCATCAAAATTATGCGAAAATCGGGTGTGGTCGCTGTTCCAGGGAGCTGTTGATCTCTAAACCTTTCGTAGCTGCGTGGAATTAGAAGCATCCCATTGGTTCTCCCACTTCTGACTGATGTATTTTTTAAACCAGGTTGCCTCAACGCAATTAGACTCGGCAGGTGACCACGTACGCATTTGCTGGCAGTCATGATAAATCCTACTGAGGTGACCCAATGCAACGGAGGACAGCACTTGCGGTGGATTGCGCTTCAGTACGAGTGCGTCCGTGCGTGTTTCCCGGCGGCGACCAATAGAACATCGTCGGCATAAATGAAGACGAAGACGTTGGGTTTAAAAAAACGAAAGACCCGTTCATTATGACCAAACATAGAGTGACCGGCCCTTAGGAAACGCCAGTTTTCTCCTGATGGATTTCGGATGATTGATTTCCATTGAAGACTTGAAATGAAATTTCGTGCAAAGGCCTGTGTATTCTCAAGGACGTCTCCTAGACCGACGAAGGAGGCTTCGGTTTCGTACCCAGGACGAAAGGCATGCTGTTGGAAGCCGAATATATCTTCTATCGCTTAGACGACGGTTAATTAGCTTCTCGACAACCTCGAAGACGCAGCAGGTTAGCGAGATAGGGATGTATTTCGCTATACCTCGGTATTGGGATGACTTAGCTGAGTCGCCGCTCGTCTGAAAGGCTTTGCCCGGCCAGGCTCGGTTAATCAAATACAAGAATAGAGCTCTAACAAGGAAGGAAAGTCCTGAAAACTCAGATTTGAATATGTAGAGGAGGATGTTCCCAAACCGACCGTCGGTCCCAAACCGACCCATCGGTCTATCTCATAGATGGCGCTGTCGGCGAATATGCCTGTATTGTCAGTAGAATACTGCCGCAGCACTACTAATTTGGACGTAGACAGCTATCTTCCAAGGTTGCGTTTTTCGTAGTTTTCGATCCATATTGTGTTTTGACCACGCCATATTGCGTTTGAATTGATTTTTTGGCTGCAGGAGATATCGGTAAAATATTTTTAGCGTGTATTGAGAAATCGAACGATTAGTTATCCTTACTGCTTATGCCCCCCGAAAAACTACGCTTGGTACTGAACGTTTACTATCCTCCACAATTCGGCGGCAAATTGGGTCGAGTTGACGAAGTCAAAAAACTTTCCCCTTGCTTTCGATTGGCTTCTTGGATGACGGCACGGCATTCATAATGTTCTTCTCTGTATGTTTGCAATGCACTTACCTATCTTGGATGATTGGCGGGAAGTCTCCTAAAGAATCGAGGGGTCTTTCTTCGCGCTTTAACCCTCCTACGTGTTTCGTCCGATCATTTACGACTAGGCCGGTTGCTAATATGTGGAATAGACGCAATCAGCATACCGGCATCCAAGAAGACCTGTGCGAATTCGGATAGTGTTGACGGAGTGATGTTCTCTAGAGCTCGTCGGAGGTGCTGGCCACAGGCTTTCCAGTCGGCGGCATCGTACCGTCATCGTGGCCTCCATGAGGTGTTAAGATGGGAGACGTGGGCAGCACGGTGTAAAATAATGGATTATTATCCAAGTTTCATGTACCTTTGATTTTTTTCACAGAAAGTTAGACAAGGTAAAAAAGGCACGGGGTGTTTTAAAATATTTCATCGGCGATTTAAAAAAAGTGATCTTTATTGTTTTCTTCTCCAATATTCGGTATTAAAACTCAATTGATAACTCAGCAATGGTTGAATCATAGTAATTAACCCTCAAAATTATACAGACATATACAGATTTCCAGGGTTTCTGTATAGATAACCAATATTTAAACGGATCTAAAATGGTGAAAAATATTTTTTTCATGCTATTCAACCGTGTTTTTGCTTTTCTCGTACAACAAAGTTGTACCGAAAGGCTATAGGACTACTCCAAAAAACAACTTTTGATAGAAGGCCCGGAGACCCATAGTGTTATATACCGATCGACTCAGTTCGACGAATCGAGGTGATGTCTGCATGTGCGTATGTATGTGTGGGTGTGTATGTGTGTATGTGTACAAATTTTGTAGACACACTTAATGGAACTTAGCATTACCCGATTTACTCGCAACAAGTTGCATTCGACGGGGAATGCGGTCCCATTGTTGAGTACGCAACACCTTCCAGTGGCTCCAATTTGAAAGCCAAACTTAGTCCTGGAACTGATTACGTAAGCCGAAAATAACCTTTTTCGTAGTAGAAATGCTTCACAGGAATCGTCATAATCGGCCGCTCCAAGCATTTGGAAGGTAAACATTTTTTTTAAACACCTTCAAACACAACCCTTCGAGCACTAAAACAGCACAATCAACATAAAACTTATCTCTGTCTCTACACGCAACCATGTACATCGTCTTAGCTGAGCTAACGCATATGCTCCTGAACTGCGCAAACGGAATCGAGCTCAATGGAAACTATCATAGAGGAATGTGTAGTGAATGTGAATGAAATATGAAGTAGATTGTTACTGATAGAAATAGAATAAGAGGATATGTAGGAAATGTGATTGGATGTGTTCCCGAGTAGCACAATACAGGCCGATTTAATTGCAGCAACTTATACATGACTAGATTTTGTAGACCTATGTATCACAGTAATTCTTTTATGACAATTGTGCTGCTAGAGATGAAGCAATTGCTTACCTTTGAATGCTTGTGAAGTGGGACAATGATTCCAAGTAATATCGTTGTAAGCATAATGGTTTCATAGCACACACTCGCTATCATCAAGAACATTATAAAGCCATAATTATTACTTGGTTTGTTGCCCGTAAAGTTAAAGGACACATTTTTGCTGCGAAAATAGTCTTCTAAGGCAGCGTTTCTCAACCTTTTTTTTGAGAGGTACCCTTTCGAACTTTTGCAGGTACCCCCTCTTGAAAGTAGGCTTCCAAGCCTCTTAAAAGAATAAGGTGATTATACAATCACGCCATGTGGTGAAATTCAAATTCACCACACGGTTTTCTACTCCTATCGATATAATTCTATACAATGCTAAAATAAAGTCGATTGTTTAGCATAAGTAAGCAAACGATCTACGGATGTTAAATTCCCATGGGCATTGTGGTCCTCTCAATTCGTGCTTTTAAAAAATCACTAGAAAAAGCACGTTGTTTCCAAGATGGCCGATTTGTGGCTTTGTTGTATAACCACCTTAATTTCGAGCCATTTGAAGGGAGACTTCCGAGACCTTTGAAGGGAGACTTCCGAGCCTCTTGTACGGATCTTCTGAATCTCTTGAAAGTAGGCTTC
The DNA here is from genome assembly GCF_024139115.2 of Armigeres subalbatus. Classification (NCBI taxonomy): domain Eukaryota; kingdom Metazoa; phylum Arthropoda; class Insecta; order Diptera; family Culicidae; genus Armigeres; species Armigeres subalbatus. The sequence continues at coordinate 250,672,308 of NC_085141.1, forward strand.
AACGCATCTTGTTGAACGGCTTTGCATATTGAAAGGACACTTCAAAGCCTCTTAAAAGTAGGTTTCCGGGCCTCTCGAAAGTAGGCTTCCGGGCCTCTTAAAAGGAGGCTTACGAGCCACTTAGAAGCAGGCTTTCGAGCCTTTTATAAAGAGCTTTCTGAGTCTTGAAAAGAACCTTCCGAATCTCTTGAAAGGAGCCTTTTGAGCTTTTTGAAAGAAGGCTTCCGAGCCTCTTGAAAAAAAGCTTCCAGGCTTCTTAACACGAGGCTTTCGGGTTTCTTGAAAGCAGGCTTCCGAGCGTCTTGATAAAAGGTTTCTGAACCTCTTGTAGAGAAGCTTCATAGACTCTTGAAAGGAGCTTTCCGAGCCTTTGAAAATTAGGCTTCCAGGCCTCTTGAAAGGAGGCTTCCAGGTCTCTTCAAAGGAGGCTTCCAGGCCTCTTGAAAGGAGGCTTCCAGGCCTCTTGAAAGGAGGCTTCCAGGCCTCTTGAAAGGAGGCTTCCAGGCCTCTTGAAAGGAGGCTTCCAGGCCTCTTGAAAGGAGGCTTCCAGGCCTCTTGAAAGGAGGCTTCCAGGCCTCTTGAAAGTGAAAGGAGGCTTCCAGGCCTCTTGAAAGGAGGCTTCCAGGCCTCTTGAAAGGACGCTTCCAGGCCTCTTGAAATGAGGCTTCCAGGCCTCTTGAAAGGAGGCTTCGAGGCCTCTTGAAAGGGGGCTTCCAGGCCTCTTGAAAGGAGGCTTCCTGGCCTCTTAAAAGGAGGCTTCCTGGCCTCTTGAAAGGAGGCTTCCAGGCCTCTTGAAAGAAGGCTTCCAGGCCTCTTGAAAGAAGGCTTCCAGGCCTCTTGAAAGAAGGCTTCCAAGCCTCTTGAAAGGAGGCTTCCAGGCCTCTTGAAAGGAGGCTTCCAGGCCTCTTGAAAGGAGGCTTCCAGGCCTCTTGAAAGGAGGCTTCCAGGCCTCTTGAAAGGAGGCTTCCAGGCCTCTTGAAAGGAGGCTTCCAGCCCTCTTGAAAGGAGGCTTCCAGCCCTCTTGAAAGGAGGCTTCCAGCCCTCTTGAAAGGAGGCTTCCAGCCCTCTTGAAAGGAGGCTTCCAGCCCTCTTGAAAGGAGGCTTCCAGCCCTCTTGAAAGGAGGCTTCCAGCCCTCTTGAAAGGAGGCTTCCAGCCCTCTTGAAAGGAGGCTTCCAGCCCTCTTGAAAGGAGGCTTCCAGCCCTCTTGAAAGGAGGCTTCCAGCCCTCTTGAAAGGAGGCTTCCAGGCCTCTTGAAAGGAGGCTTCCAGGCCTCTTGAAAGGAGGCTTCCAGGCCTCTTGAAAGGAGGCTTCCAGCCCTCTTGAAAGGAGGCTTCCAGGCCTCTTGAAAGGAGGCTTGAGAGGAGGCTTCCAGGCCTCTTGAAAGAAGGCTTCCAAGCCTCTTGAAAGGAGGCTTCCAGGCCTCTTGAAAGGAGGCTTCCAGGCCTCTTGAAAGGAGGCTTCCAGGCCTCTTGAAAGGAGGCTTCCAGGCCTCTTGAAAGGAGGCTTCCAGGCCTCTTGAAAGGAGGCTTCCAGGCCGCTTGAAAGGAGGCTTCCAGCCCTCTTGAAAGGAGGCTTCCAGCCCTCTTGAAAGGAGGCTTCCAGCCCTCTTGAAAGGAGGCTTCCAGCCCTCTTGAAAGGAGGCTTCCAGGCCTCTTGAAAGGAGGCTTCCAGGCCTCTTGAAAGGAGGCTTCCAGGTAGAGGTGTGCGCCGGTCCAATATTCATCGGCGGCGGCGTTTGTCAGAATTTTGGTCGGCGGCGGCGGCGTTTTCGGCGTCACGCCGATAGCCATTTTAGCCGGCGGCGGCGGCGGCGTGCATCGGCGTGGCGTTTTTTTCACGTCCCTTAATTTTTTGCCTTTTCCTAAATATTTATTTGGAAATTATTTAGGACAAATCCAGCATCCGAAAGATATTCAATTTGCAAAAAACCTAACCGCGATGGAGGTTTGTACTCTGATGGCTTTTCCGCAAATGTGACCTTTAAGTGGTCTTGTTGTGTAGGGGTTATCACGCCTATCTAGAGAGTAGGAGGTTGAGAGTTCCAGTCCCTCCAAGACACGAGGATTCTTTCCGCAAATTTCATATCAATTTGTCCATTTTGAAACATGTGTTGTGCATATGCACAGCTAAGATATTCAACAAAAAAAGGTTTTCGAGTTGCTGAATAATATGCAGTTAATTGTAATTTTCCTCAGAACTACTCTGAAGTTTAGACAAATCTATGGAATTACCAAGAGAAGCTTTCAGCAAAAATTCGTCATGAGAAACTCGTCAGAATTTTCACGAGAAATTGTTCTTAATTTCTACAGGAAAATCCTCGGAATATACACGGAAAGTTCTTGTCGAGTTTCTGTTGAGTATTCTTCGAAATTTACTTCATAATTGTAAGAAATGGCGACTGATAGAATGGGTGTTTTAACGTTGGCTTGCTCAGACTAAAATAATTAGTCTCCGGAATTTGACGGAACTTTAATAGAATTTCATGAATGATTGTTCAAAATGTAGATTTTAATATGAAAAATCTTTGCATTTAAACGGAAAATTGTTCGGAATTTTTAAGGAATTTTAGGAAATTCTTTGTACAATAGATGTTTGACAACTGAAACTTATTCAACTGCAATGCTTTCTAACTGCAATTTAATAGTTACATCAGTTTTGTAGTTATCGGACCGCTAAACTTCGAAACGATTTTAAATTCGATGATAGCTGCATTGCGCTGAACAATCAAATGTACTTATATTGCATCTGAAGTTGTTGGACGTGACAATAGTTGGACGTTTAGAACGTTTAGAACTGCATTCGCTAACTAAAACGAAAACATGTTGCAGTTATCGAACGACTAGTGTATTGTCCATAAGACATTCTTGGGAAATTCAGTTGGCCAAAAGCGTCAAGCGGCCGAACTGATAATTTGGCCGAAAAAATCGTTTACCCTTACAGGTCGTTTGGCCGAATAGGTCATCTAATCAAATCCTATTAAGCTGAACTTAACGTTTATCCGCAACTATTATCAGGTCGAAAATGGTTTGACAAAAATGTAGTTTGGTCGAAAGCGACATACAGCCAAAAGGAACATTCGGCCGAACTGGTAATTAGGCCGAAAAAATCATTTAACCAAATAAATCATTAGACCGAAAATGCCGTGTGGTAGGAATGGTCATTTGACACGAAAATATCCTTTCTGCAAAATACCCTTCCGGCCAAATGGCAATTTCTGTCAAATGACCTATTCGGCCGAACTTGTTTTTTTATTCAATTCCGTCAAACGACACTTTTTGAAGAAGGTTGTCTTGCAGACAGGACATTTTTGGGCCAAATGGCTCTTTTTCCCAAATGACAATCAACCGGCATTTTTTGTAATAAACATTGTGAGCTGATAGTGCACTTATTCAAACAAAAATGGTCTTCTACAATAAAAAACTAGCTTATTCAGCCCTAATTGTTTGTTGGGTATTCAGTCAAACGACTTTTTCAGCCTGTTAGGACAAACTGTTACGGTCAAAATCCGGCCAAATGTTCCTGTACGTCGCTTACGACTCAACTACATTTTCTGTCAAACCTGTTTCGACCAGATAAAAGTTACCGTTAAACGCTTAGTTCTGCTAATGGTACTCAGCTAGATTACTTTTTGGCCTAAAAGCCAGTATCGACTTAAAAGTAGAGAGGCTACGAAATTTTGTTCAATGGTCAAATGACATTTTCCGCTGAATGGCCCATTCTGTCAAAAACCTTTTCGGCCAAACAGCATTTTCGGCCAACGATGCTTTCGGCCAGACGGCCTGTTAGGACAAACGGCTTTCTGTGCCAAATTACCCGTCTGTCGCCTTCCGTCAATGGAATTTCCCAAGAATTTCTTATCGAAAATAGAAAGAATGTTTTGAAGTAATCCAAAAACATTTCTTGAAAATTCAAAACAATTAGCCAAAGAATTTTCGTTGAAATCTACATTTTGAACCATCTTCTGCAAAACTTTGAAGAATTGGAAATGCCGGAGTTTTTCTCGTGAAAATTCTACAGTCTCCGCGGATATTGCAAAAAAAATCTGTTTTAAAGTTGGCTTTGCCAATCTAGCCGTCTAGTGATGAACTTCTCCCTGCGAAAAAAAGCAATCTAATAAAGAATAAAAAACTAACCATCTTAAATGATCTAGATTGAGGAAGTGTAAATTTCGAAAAACTCTTTCGAAAAACAGAACTTTCCGTGCATATTCTGAATATTTTCCTAAGGAAATTTTGAACAACTTCCCGTGAAAACTCTGAAAATAATTTCCAAATGAATATTCTTGAAAAACTTGAAGAATTTTCTGACGAAATTCAAAAGATTCTGTGTGAGAATGTGTTGAAAATATCCAAAATGACCGATTCAGCCGAACTTTCGATCGAATGTTCATTTCGGTCAAATGGCCCTTTCGACCAAATGACTATTTCGGCCTATTAAGCTATTCATCTAACCATTTCTTTCAGCCAAAGAAACTATCCGACCAAATGACATTCTATGCTAGATACCCTAGCAAAGTCTGAAAATGTAATGAATGCATATATAAAACATATTTTGATTTTGACTTAAAATTGATTCATAATTTGTTTTCAAATATGAATAATCATGATTGATTACATATTTTGATCTAATTTTGCTGTAGATTACTAAACTGCATGATATGACATCAAACTGTGTACTTGTTTTGTTATCGGAAACCAATATCAAAATTAGTTTTCTATTTGCTCTCAATGACAGCAGGAATAGCTTTCGATTTGATGTCACAGTAAGACTTTTCTGCTATAAGTTTTGTTACTCAACCGTTAAAACGACCAAAAAGATATCAAGTTAAGTAATAATAATCCATTATTTCACAACATTGAAACAAGTTATCGATTTGCTCTCAATCTTTGCTCGGATAGGCTTCTACCAAATAGTCTTTTCGGTTAAACGACATATTCGGCGAAACAACTTTCAGCCTTGTGATCTCCTTCCATATGGCTTTCTGCTGAACGCCTCTTTTCCATTCAAAATAATTTCAATGGTAAATTCTTTGGATTTCAAAGAGAAATCCTTCGCAATTTACACACAAAGTTTTCTTAGTTTTACGGAGTGATTTTCAAAAATTCAAGTAGAAATTGTATGGGATTTACATGGAAATCATTGGTATCTTCACGGAAAAATCTCTGGTGTTTCAACGTGATGGATCAGGAAATTATACAGGAAATCCATTGAATGTTCAGAATTTCCACTTCCACTTCCAAAATTCTGCGGACATCTTCAAATTTGTATCGGCGTGGAAAATTATAGATAAGCGGCGTGACAATTTTTAAACGGCGGCGCGCCGATGCAAAATGTCGGCGGCTGCGGCGTGCCAAAACTGCCGGCGGCGGCGGCGTGGCGCGGCGGCGCACACCTCTACTTCCAGGCTTCTTGGAAGGAGGCTTCCAGGCCTCTTGAAAGGAGGCTTCCAGGGCTCTTGAAAGGAGGCTTCCAGGCCTCTTGAAAGGAGGCTTCCAGGCCTCTCAAAATGAAGCTTTCAGGCCTCTTGAAAGAAGGCATCCAGGCCTCTTGAAATGAAGCTTTCAGGCCTCTTGAAAGAAGGCATCCAGGCCTCTTGAAATGAGGCTTCCAGGCCTCTTGAAAGGAGGTTTCCAAGCTTCAATTTGAAAGGAGTCCTCCAAGCTCAACAACTTGAAAGGAGTCCTCCGTCCGAGCCTCTTGTAAGGAAGTCTTCGAGCTGCTTGGAAGAAATCTTTTCTGATTGTGGAGGGCACGATCCTATTGGATTTACTAATCGCCATTCATATTATGTACAAAACAAAGTATTGAAATAAAAAAATACACAATTATCAAAACTTTATCAATAAATTTTGATTGAAATTGTAATTCGTCCGCCATTACGAATTCATGTTCGAGGTACCCCCTAGAGCCAGCGAAGGTACCCCCAGGGGTACATGTACCCCAGGTTGAGAACCGCTGTTCTAAGGCGTTGGTAACCAGTTTACTGCCCATTAAAGCATGAATAACCCCCGCAGATATGGACCGAATCAAATATGAGACAGTCGAGCGTGTCTCAGCAGCTTACTTTCCGTAGAGTACATACAGAATTGAATTTCGCTCCATATAAAACTTTAGTTCATCCGGTAGCCATTTTCGGAAATAAAGCAGGGAAATTATGAGAAGCTTTCGTGGTTTTCAAGCAAAGTGTGATGTGTACCACAGAAACTATTAGATAATGTATCAAGAGGAAAATATTATGAATCCTTTAAAATATGGCAAACTGACAATGGGCTGGTTATTTAGTACGAATGTTGGAAGAAAAAAAATGCAAATACAACATAAAAAGATAAAATCTTGAAGATCTGCTGTTATCAGCGGAATTCCCTTGAGCGGTCGATTTTGGGTGACATCTGTCCCCTGGCATAGAGTCAGTGAAGTAGCTGAACTAGGAGTAGACGGCTAGACATGATAGGATTTATCACTCGGATTGTGCTTAGGACGCTGGATCGGTTGGTGTTCCTGGGGTGCCTCGAAAGGCTGAGGCGGTATTTACAGCTTCCAGTCGGAACGTTGGATCGCAGCACCGAAGAATCAGCGGCTTCATACCTTGCGCTTGTTATATGTCTTCAAGGGGGATGATCTTCCATATAAACCCTAGCGCAGAGGGGTGTTCCCCAGTTCCGGTGTGGAAAAGATGTCCGCGGTTGAAAGGGGGTGGAGGTCCCAAGAAATCTGGATAGATCATAATCGACCGTTGGAAGCTGGTGTTGACTCGATCGTTGGAGGCTGTAGATACGCGGTTTTTAACGACGAAGAAGATGATGGTTTTGCTTTTCAAGATGACGGCATTCTTCTTGTTCTTCAATCTCGTAGCTTTTGGGGAACTTGTGGGATCTTTCAGATCGGGGGATGTATTGATTAAGCGTCTCTTCGAAGTGCTTGGGATACTGAAATCACAAATGGTGTTAGCTGAAGAAACTCTATTTTGGGAGTATTTTTGCTTTGGGCTTCTGGAGGTGTATAAAACCCGATTGGTGAACTCTCTGAAGTTCGACCTTTAAATTGTTGTTTTCCTCAGTTAGCTTCGGTAATGCCATGCACTTCATCTAGCGGGTGAGAGCCTCAGGTTATTGCGGAAAGGTTTCCCCGAGCGGTGGATGTTTAAACTACTTCACTTGAGTGACTTCAGCGTAAGTTCTCTGGAGTCTTCTTTCCTGCAGGATAATTCTCCTGGCTTCGGGATTAGGTACAATTGCAATTGGTCTTCACTTCGTTTTCATTCTTATGACGGGCACAGGTGCAATTCCTGCGAAACTTGTGCCTGTCGCATTTTCTATCCTTAGCTCTCGGATGGTCCTCCGAGCAGTTCCCTCGTAGACCATTGTTGGCTTTGCAACACGCTTTGGCGCTAAAAAATCGAAATGGATGAAAAATTCTACGGGAATTTCGCAGAAAATTGTTCGCATATCCGCAATTTTCACTAACGTTGTTCAGAATTTCTTCCACGTGACACTATTCGGAATTTTAAAGAGAATTTTATTAAGAGTTTTGAAGACATTTTGGATTTGAACTGATTTTTTTTCATGTTGTCCGTAAGAAATTCTTCTGAGATTCCACGGAAAATTGTTCAAAACGAGGAAGGTTCGTTTCGCCGTAAGTCATTTGGTGGAAAGCTATTTAGACAAATTCATTTGGTCGAATAACGAGTTAAGCTAAAAATCATTTAGCTGCATTCCATTTGATCGAATTAAATGTTTCGCCGAAAAGGTTTATTAGATTGAAAATGTAGCCGAAAAGGACATACAGCCTAGCTGGTGATTTTGCCGAAAAGGCCGTTTGCCCTGAAGAGTCGTTTGGCTAAAAATATCGTTTGAACGAATTGGTTGTTTGGAAAAATGGGACCATTTGACAGTCGAAAATGTTATTTGCTGAACGGGTAATATGTTCGAAAACGTTCGGCCAAAATAGCCCGTTTTGCAAGTTCGGCCGAACTATACTTTCTACCAAATGACATTTTCAATTAAATGGCCTTCTTCGCTAATTGACCATTTTCGCCAATCGTTTATTTCGGCCAAATAACATTTTCGGCTAGATGGGTTTCCGTTTTTCGGACAATGTTCATTTCTGTGAAATTACACTTTTGACAAGATGAATTTAGTCCTAGTAGTTTGTTCGGCCACACGGCTCCACTTCTAATTTCTCACTGGGCATTCTATGAAATGTATAGTGAGACTTCTCACTTCTCACAGTTAAAAGTAAAAATGAGTCTATTATCATAAACGATACTAATAAATTTTCACAGTGAGAAATGAAAAGTAGGATAGCTCTCTTATCTTTTCACTTTTCTCGTTACTTTGATTTACCTTCTACTACTTCCCTGATTTACATTCTCATAGAGTACTGCATAGTTTGACAGTTCACAGATCTTGTTTACAGGGACTTAGTCTCTGGAGCAGCTACCGGAAAAACTATTTTGAGATTTAATAAGTATATTGATGTCTTGTGTGATTTATTTATGGCAGGAATCAAAGTTTATCAGTGGAATATTCGAATCAAAATGATTTTGAACGGAAAATATGAATTTTTATTTCCGGCTCATCAATTTTAATTCTAACCAGAGTGTAAAATAATCGAAATTTTTTGGTGAACTACATCTTTCTTCACTTGTTAGCTCACTTCCAGACACATTCATAGTCGGCTCTGGACTGTCAATATTCAGTTGAATATTGATCATTGAATATTTATGCACATTTTACAAATTGATAAATTATCTAAAATCTGAACACGTTTCAAACGAGTGAAGTAATGTATCACATAGAACTGAATCCGATTTTCATCCGCGAGACACTTTCAACGGTAAACATCAACATAAACAATGCTAAATATGATTTTTTCTGAACATAGTAAGCACACTCAGTGACAGTCGAATGAATGAGTTTGTGGAGTAGTCGTCTGACTATGTCATTCTATGTTTTGAATATTCATGCGATGTTTGTCAAAATTCGGACCTTCGTGAAGATGACCTTCGGCTTTGTGAAGATGAATATTTCATGCTCTGATTCTACCACCCTGTACATTAGCTCTGTGAACTGTCAAATAAGTGAGGTTAGGTCAAGATCTTGTATTGGTCTAAGCTGTCGTCATACGCATATTTGTCCCATGTTTGCTGGGATTTCCTATGTACATGGGACAGTTATGTGTATAACGGCAGTATAGTGGAAAGAAAATGAAATGAAACAAAAAAAATCAACCTTTTTCTTCACGAAACTCACTTCAAAAAGTGAGAAGTAAACATATTTTTTACGCCTCATTCCTCACTATCAGTTTTTGAAGAAATTGCTTTCAATAGATAACAAACAACGATAAAAGAGGAAATTCGAGGAAATCGGTTAAGAATTACTATATGAAAAAGTGGCTAATGTTTTTCGGTTTTCGTGTGCACATACACACACACACACACATACACACGGACAGACAGACATGTGTTCAGTTCGACGAGCTGAGTCTATTGGTATATAACATCATGGGTCTCCGAGACTTCTATAAAAAGTTCGATTTTGGAGTTAAATGATAGCCTTTCGGTACAACTTTGTTGTACGAGAAAGGCAAAAAATGTTCCAAATCATTACAAGTCATGATAAAAAAATTATCAAACTTGTATACAAGAGCGAGCGAGTTCATTTTATGATAGTTATGATTCCAAATATATATTCAGCGAATTTGCGGTCCATCCTATAAGAATGACAGAAAACTCAGATTAATCAACATGGCGGTGTTAAGCGTTGCCGTCTCCGTTGATCATAAAAGGCCAAAAGCATTATGCGCCTCAAGTACACAGAATAATAAATAAATAAATGAATCGGATGTTCTACTATAATCAAACCAGTTTCAGTATGACTTTTGGCTTTCAGTAAATGTTAGACTGAATTCCCCGCCGAACGCAATTAGTTACGAGCAAATCGATTAATGCTCGAATATAAAAAAGTGTATCTCGCTTTTTTGTACACACGCATTCGGACATCAATTTATTTGATCCAGCTTGACACTATCCAATTAAAAATTCGTATTTGGAGTCATAGAATCACTTTACGTACTCTTAGCGTGTGAGAAAGGCAACAAAAGGGTATCGAACTACCCACGCACAATTTCAACGAATATGTGCTCCTTCCATTACCATACCATACTTACCACGTTGCCGTGTGTTTAATCCCTTAATCCGCCTGGATCCCCTGAAAGAAGGGAACGCTTCTGGTCGATTTGCGACGCATTAGGAGTTTATCGTTGCACAACTCTGCTGCTTATCCCAAATCGATACCACCTTCTGTCGCTATGCATTTGCATAACTCACAGTACGCTTGAGTAGGCGGCCGTGGCGGCGCGCGGCTCGTACAACTGTCTCAACAATTGCGGAAACCGGTTCCATGAATTCGCGAAACAAAAGCAGAAATAAGGTGTAACTGCGATCTCTTTAGCTCCTAAATCACGCCGTTGATATTGAACGGTCGTTATTTATTGCCGATTGGGTGTCAATTGGGGGAACTTCTTTTTCCTTCTGGCGCAACGATTCGAATCCACTCGGAAGGTTGCATCCAGAATGGCCACAGCTTATTAAAAAACTGCAATGCCCGATAAACTTGAACTCGAATTTAACAGTTTCCGTGCCGACTGCAGAAACGTTAATCTTGAGAAGGTGCGGTACCATGGTGCATTGCTACGATTCGATTGAATTGCACGGAAATGGCGCGAAACGTAGTGTGTTGAAACGCGCAATCGCCAAATCCAAATGTGCGAGAGTTGCAACCGATGGAAAGGATTGCACAAAAATGACGACGTTGATTATGAGGGATAAAAAATGCTATTGAGTGTATCGCTGCCAGTTGGTGGCGATTAGCGGAATGCACATGAAACCAAAACCAACGCATTCCCGAAGTTGTTCGATTAATAAACACGTAACCTAATAGCCAATAATTACGTACTTGCCCTATGGTGCAGTGAGGAAAGCAAAATAATAAACAAAATGCAAGACCGTGAAACCGGCGGCGGCGCCGAAGTCGATACATTAGCTCGACATCGCCCGGAAGGTGGTTGAATGCCTTAGTAGGACTTCGACATCAACCCACTTAACAGAAGTGTGAAGTGTGCTACAGGCTTGTAATAGTCCTGGTGCCTTCGAGATCGCACCGTAAACTGCAGTACTGTTCGTTCACGCGCCCACAAACCGTAGCTAAGTGACGCGTTGCCTTCAATATTGGCTGTTGAAGTCGAGTCGCGAAAATAACTGCACGAAAAACACACCTAACCTAGACATACGCGCAGCTTAGTGCAGTCTAACAAATGCAATTCTAGTCAACCAACAATAAATACAAATGAGCTAAACAAATAATATGTAAACAAGGATAGTGATTTGCCGGTTGGTCGGTGTGTGCCCAGTCCGTCCGGTGCACTTTCTTGGAGCTGTGCCGATTGCACCGGTTGCGCATATACAGCGAGGTATCAACTCTATATTCGCCATAGTTGAGCTAATTGAGAGAGGGCGCGAAAGTTTAATCATTCTTGGTTGCGATTGGCGGTGGTGGCGCGATAGCCATATGCACGCGTATATCTGCATTATGCATCGGCACGGCCCGGCCCGGCGGTACGGTTTACGAATGTAAATGCGCTTTATTGGTTGCGGTTGAAAAGTTTGCGATGAATATACGAGCGAGCGAGCGAGCGAACGAGCGGTGGCAATGTTGAGCGATTCAAAAATGGATTTATTTTCATGCGCCTCGGAATATCCAGGTTACCGATGCAATACCGATAGTTAAGGGTGAGGTATTGCTAGGTTTAGTAGGGAGCCATTATCCTTTACAGCGTGTGAACGTGTCTAAATGACGTAGCGGGTCTCGATTTCGAACGGGATCTAGTGGTAGAGCTGTGATGAACCGTATGATCAATTTTTTCAGTGGATAAAATTGATCAGTATGAGAAATGAAAGTAATGTGGAAAACATTGTAGATCTTCTATAAGCTATTTTTTGAAATAATCTTTGAAAAACTATTCCCAAAAATCCTTTATTGATCTATCTATCGAGGATAGTGTTTTTCTTGTGGATTATTAAAGATATAATCAATCGAATTAATCTCCTTATTTTTGGCACCCAATTCTGTTTTTTCACGCAGGATGTGTGCCGCAAAATCTGATAAATGGGGGAACTGTTCCTAGAATTCATCTCATGGCTCCGATATTCATCCAATCAAATACAAAGCAATGGAAAGCAATTTGATTTGTTTCTTATTTTTGTGATTTTTTTTAGCAGTGAGCACGCTTATTGACAATAAGAAGCGAAAAAAGATGAATATATGTTCAGTGAGATGGAGATCGCAACAGTTCCCCTATCTGTGTTATTTCCATGAATTCTTCTTCTTCTTCTTTGTCTATGGCTCTACATCCTAACTGGAACTTGATCTGCTTTCAACTATCTTCTACTAGCATTTCCACAGTTATTAATTGGAAGCTTTACTATGCCCGCCAGTGCATGGGTATGCATCATATTATTTTGAGTACAATGGATACACTATACCCAGGGAGCCAAGAATGTTTCCCATCCGAAAAACGGACCGGACCAAAAATCGAACTCGCCATCTTCGGATTGGCAATCCAACGCCTTTGCACGCAAGGCTAACTGGAGACGAATTTCCAAGGATTAGTGTATGAAGAATATAATTATACATTTTGCATACATAAAAAAATCCCTCAAATGGTTGCCCATAAAAAAAGGTCGTTCGAGCATATAGCCTTCATGCAACGAAAATGTTATTATTGTAATAATTTTAGGCAAAAAAACTGCTCTGTTTGGGTGGACATTCCGACAGACGCAAGCCATGTTTTGGTCGGAAATTGTGCCGTCGAAGATTTTCCTTACAATATGGGGACCGCCATTCTGCCGCGGCGTCACGCCGTTGGTGATTGGCGGCGGCGTGAACTAGTTTCAAGCTCCAAAATTTCGTCAGAAGTTCCTCAACGAATTCCTCGGGAATTCGTTAGGAAGTTCATCAAGCAATTCTTCAGGACAAGAATTCTCGGCGGAAGGTCCTCCAGGAATTTCTCCGAAAGTTCCTCTAGGATTTCTTTTGGAAGTTCCTCTAGAAATTCCTCCAGGAATTCCTCTAGAAGTTCCTCCAGGAATTCCTCCGGAAGTTCCTCCAGGAATTCCCCCGGAAGTTCCTCCAGGAATTCCCCCGGAAGTTCCTCCAGGAATTCCCCCGGAAGTTCCTCCAGGAATTCCCCCGGAAGTTCCTCCAGGAATTCCCCCGGAAGTTCCTCCAGGAATTCCCCCGGAAGTTCCTCCAGGAATTCCCCCGGAAGTTCCTCCAGGAATTCCCCCGGAAGTTCCTCCAGGAATTCCCCCGGAAGTTCCTCCAGGAATTCCCTCGGAAGTTCCTCCAGGAATTCCCCCGGAAGTTCCTCCATGAATTCCCCCGGAAGTTCCTCCGGGAATTCCCCCGGAAGTTCCTTCAGGAATTCCCCCGGAAGTTCCTCCAGGAATTCCCCCGGAAGTTCCTCCAGGAATTCCTCCGGAAGTACCTCCAGGAATTCCCCCGAAAGTTCCTACAGGAATTCCCCAAGTTCCTCCAGAAATTCCCCAGAGCTCCTCCAGGAATTCCTCCGGAAGTACCTCCAGGAATTCCTCCGGAAGTTCCTCCAGGAATTCCTCCGAAGTTCCTCCAGGAATTCCCGAAGTTCCTCCAGGAATTCCCCGAAGTTCCTCTAGGAATTCCCGGGAAGCTCCTCCAGGAATTCCCCCGAAAGTTCTTCCAGGAATTCCCCCGGAAGTTCCTCCACAAATTTCCCGAAAGTTCCTCATGGAATTTCCCGAAAGTTCCTCCAGGAATACCCCGGAAGTTCCTCCAGGAATTCCCCGGAAGTTCATCCAGGAATTCAACCCGGAAGTTTATCCAGGAATTCCCCCGGAAATTCCTCCAGGAATTCCCCCGAAAGTTCCTCCAGGAATTCCCTCGGAAGTTCCTCCAGGAATTCCCCCGAAAGTTCCTCCAGGAATTCCCCCGAAAGTTCCTCCAGGAATTCCCCCGGAAGTTCCTCCAGGAATTCTTCCGGAAGTTCCTCCAGGAATTCTTCCAGAAGTTCCTCCAGGAATTCCTCCGGAAGTTCCTCCAGGAATTCCTCCGAAAGTTCCTCCAGGAATTCCTTCGGAAGTTCCTCCAGGAATTCCTCCGGAAGTTCCTTCAGGGTTTCCTCCGGAAGTTCCTCCAGCAATTCCTCCGGAAGTTCCTCCAGCAATTCCTCCGGAAGTTCCTTCAGGAATTCCCCCGAAAGTTCCTGCAAGAATTCCTTCGGAAGTTCCTCCAGAAATTCCTCCGGAAGTTCCTCCAGGAAATCCTCCGGAAGTTCCTCTGGAAGTTCGTCCAGGAATTCCTCCGGAAGTTCCTCCAGGAATTCCTCCGGAAGCTCCTCCACAAATTCCTCAGGAAATTTCTCATAAATTTCTGCCCGGAATTCCATCAAAATTCTTCAGGAAATTTCGTCAAGATTTGCTTCAAAGTTCCTCAGGAAGTTCTTCCGGAAGTACAAATGTACCCGTTTCTGTTTTTACAGGTTTTTTTTACACGGCCGTGTTAAAAAAATCCCATACATTGCAAAGTTGCTCCATTTAGCAAGATTCGTCGAGAAATCATAAAACTTTTTTTATACGCATTTGGACTGAAAACTTTTTTTGCACGGAACGCATCCCCCGTGTAAAAAAAAAATCGGGTGTATACATCTTGTTCCAATCGCTCAAGACTGCGTAGCCGTTCTTGAAATCTAAATAAAAATATACAGTCGATTTCCCCAGAATTTCTTCAGAAGTTCCTCAACGAATTCCTCAGGAGTTCATTAGGAAGTTCATCAAAGCATTCCTCAGGAGTTCGTTAGGAAGTTCATCAAGAAATTCCTCTGGACATTCCTCACAAAATCTCGGCGGAAGGTCCTCCAGGAATTCCTCCGGAAATTCCTCTAAAATTACTTTTGGAAATTCCACCAGGATTTCCTCTAGAAGTTCCTCCAAAATTGCTCTGGAAGTTCCTCTCGGAATTCCTCCGGAAGTATCTCCAGAAATTCCTCCGAAAGTTTTTCCAGGATTTTTTCTGTAAGTTCCGCCAAAAATTCCTCCGGAAGTTTCTCTAGGAATTCCTTCGAAAGTTCCTTTAGGAATTCCTTCGGAAGTTCCTTTAGGAATTCCTTCGGAAGTTCCTTTAGGAATTCCTTCGGAAGTTCCTTTAGGAATTCCTTCGGAAGTTCCTTTAGGAATTCCTTCGGAAGTTCCTTTAGGAATTCCTTCGGAAGTTCCTTTAGGAATTCCTTCGGAAGTTCCTTTAGGAATTCCTTCGGAAGTTCCTTTAGGAATTCCTTCGGAAGTTCCTTTAGGAATTCTTTCGGAAGTTCCTTTAGGAATTCCTTCGGAAGTTCCTTTAGGAATTCCTTCGGAAGTTCCTTTAGGAATTGCTTCGGAAGTTCCTTCAGAAATTGCTTCAGAAGTTCCTTTAGGAATTTCTCCGAAGTTCCTTTAGGAATTCCTTCGGAAGTTCCTTTAGGAATTCCTTCGGAAGTTCCTTTAGGAATTGCTTCGGAAGTTCCTTTAGGAATTGCTTCGGAAGTTCCTTTAGGAATTGCTTCGGAAGTTCCTTTAGGAATTGCTTCGGAAGTTCCTTTAGGAATTGCTTCGGAAGTTCCTTTAGGAATTGCTTCGGAAGTTCCTTTAGGAATTGCTTCGGAAGTTCCTTTAGGAATTGCTTCGGAAGTTCCTTTAGAATTTCTTCCGGAAGTTCCTTTAGGAATTCCTTCGGAAGTTCCTTTAGGAATTCCTTCGGAAGTTCCTTTAGGAATTCCTTCGGAAGTTCCTTTAGGAATTCCTTCGGAAGTTCCTTTAGGAATTCCTTCGGAAGTTCCTTTAGGAATTCCTTCGGAAGTTCCTTTAGGAATTCCTTCGGAATTTCATTTAGGAATTCCTTCGGAAGTTCCTTTAGGAATTCCTTCGGAAGTTCTTTTAGGAATTCCTTCGGTAGTTCCTTTAGGATTTCCTTCGGTAGTTCCTTTAGGATTTCCTTCGGAAGTTCCTTTAGGAATTCTTTCGGAAGTTTCTTTACAAATTCATCCGGAAGTTCCTTTAGGAATTCCTTTGGAAGTTCCTTTAGGAATTCCTTCGGAAGTTCTTTTAGGAATTCCTTCGGAAGTTCCTTTAGGAATTCCTTCGGATGTTCCTTTAGGAATTCCTTCGGAAGTTCCTTTAGGAATTCTTTCGGAAGTTCCTTTAGAAATTCTTCCGGAGGTTACTTTACCAATTCCTTAGAAAGTTACTTTAGGAATTCCTCCGGAAGTTCCTTTAGGAATTATTCAGGGTGGCCACCGAACCGGGAAAAACGGGAAAAGACGGGAAATTGAAGTCACCGGGAAAAAAGCGGGAAAAACCGGGAATTCAGGACATGTACCGGGAAAAAAAAATTTCGTCAAGTTTTATACAAAACTCTTCAAAGTTTTTAATAAAGTTGATATAACAAAAAGATTTACCCTTTAATATATATTTAATAATTTAATATCAGTTGCATTCCAGCTGAATTATATGATCTTAGAGCATGGCGTGTGTGTGAGGTACAAAAATTAAGTAGATCTTTTCCCAAATCTAGTTTATGTTGTCACTAGATCATTTTGATATCAATTTTAAGTGACATATAGCAAAAGTTGTTTGGAATTATATTTGAAAGATTTACAAATCATTGAAAAATGTTTTTTTATATTTGATGATTTTGCCTGAAATATTTTAAAGCGTAAAATATCTTTTTTTTTTAAGTAAAATATCTATTTTTTCACAACTTACCTAATGTAATAGAAGGATATGATGGTGAATAATATACCCGATATTTTTTAACTTGTTACATGGAAAATAAGGAATAAGTTCCTTTCTTTCTTTCAAACTTTTTAATAATAAATTCAATATTTTATTTTAATGGATAGAACACTGAAAAAACGATATTCTAGAAATCTTAAATGTAAAATTGCAACAATTACGAATCGTATGTTTTGATTGCCCAAAATGTGCTCAAATCTATTTTAGAAACAAAATAATTATGGTTCAATCACAGTTAATTCCTATTTTTTCGGGTATTGGACTACCCGAATTTACTATGTTCTGAAAACACAGATGTGAATATTTACATAATGTAGAAGATTTTGATTTGAAAAATGTATTGGAGGTAACTAATAGACTGGTGCTTTGAAGGAGGTCCTTCGTAGCTTAGTTGGTTAAAAGCACCAATTTAGCGTACTGAGGGTCGTGGATTCGAGTGCCATCGAAAGAAAAGTGATTACCTCCAAAACATTTTTCGTATCAAAATATTCCACATAACGTACATATTCACATCTGAGTTTTCAGCACAAAATAATCATGTTGATCAGAAATAAGTCTTCGAGTCAAGCTGTGTTCAAATTACTTGTATTATTATTTTTTTTAAAGTAATACCAATAACTCTGATGAGGTTATATACTGCTTTACTTGCTAAGTTTGTTCTCTTAGGGTCGATTTCTTCACCTTTGCTTAGGGCTTAAACCAAGATTAAGCGTATGGGTAAGCACCCCTTAAGAGTTAAGCGGAGGTGAAGAAATCGGCCCTTAGCTCTCTAAGTTAAAACAACGTTTTAATTTGATTCACTTTATAAGAGAGAATAATGCCTATGCTCACATAATTTTGCGATAATTTGAAAATCCTCATCAGTTTTTCAGGAACATATTCTTTGAAATAGTCTGAATAAGATCAAACCACAAATACCACATTTGAAACAAAAAGTTGCAATCCAACTATCATGATTTCAAATTTCACTGCTTTCTGTAAACATTATGATTAAGGAAGATAAAATTACACTTGACAGCACTTGACTAGCATGCCATGTCCATTGGCTCTGTCAGAAGCTTACGAAAGCTTTGCAATCAAGAAAAAAAAGTTTACGAAATTTTAGTGTACCTGTTGATTACTGCATTTTGCATAACACGATGTTGGTAATGTAAATCAAGCTCTATCTGGTAAAAGGACGAATGTCGCAAGAGAGAATTCTCTTCGTCGACTTCCCCTCTTTTGAATAGAAGTGACTAGCAGAGGATTTCTTCGCAGTTTATCACCTCAGAATGCAAGTTCGCATTGTATTATGTCGTTCTGAGTAGAGGTGTGCGCCGCCGCGCCACGCCGCCGCCGCCGGCAGTTTTTGGCACGCCGCCGCCGCCGACATTTTTGCATCGGCGCGCCGCCGTTTAAAAATTGTCACGCCGCTTATCTATAATTTTCCACGCCGATACAAATTTGAAGATGTCCGCAGAATTTTGGAAGTGGAAGTGGAAATTCTGAACATTCAATGGATTTCCTGTATAATTTCCTGATCCATCACGTTGAAACACCAGAGATTTTTCCGTGAAGATACCAATGATTTCCATGTAAATCCCATACAATTTCTACTTGAATTTTTAAAATCACTCCGTAAAAACTAAGAAAAACTTTGTGTGTAAATTGCGAAGGATTTCTCTTTGAAATCCAAAGAATTTACCATTGAAATTAATTTTTGAATGGAAAAGAGGCGTTCAGCAGAAAGCCATATGGAAGGAGATCACAAGGCTGAAAGTTGTTTCGCCGAATATGTCGTTTAACCGAAAAGACTATTTGGTAGAAGCCTATCCGAGCAAAGATTGAGAGCAAATCGATAACTTGTTTCAATGTTGTGAAATAATGGATTATTATTACTTAACTTGATATCTTTTTGGTCGTTTTAACGGTTGAGTAACAAAACTTATAGCAGAAAAGTCTTACTGTGACATCAAATCGAAAGCTATTCCTGCTGTCATTGAGAGCAAATAGAAAACTAATTTTGATATTGGTTTCCGATAACAAAACAAGTACACAGTTTGATGTCATATCATGCAGTTTAGTAATCTACAGCAAAATTAGATCAAAATATGTAATCAATCATGATTATTCATATTTGAAAACAAATTATGAATCAATTTTAAGTCAAAATCAAAATATGTTTTATATATGCATTCATTACATTTTCAGACTTTGCTAGGGTATCTAGCATAGAATGTCATTTGGTCGGATAGTTTCTTTGGCTGAAAGAAATGGTTAGATGAATAGCTTAATAGGCCGAAATAGTCATTTGGTCGAAAGGGCCATTTGACCGAAATGAACATTCGATCGAAAGTTCGGCTGAATCGGTCATTTTGGATATTTTCAACACATTAACGGGAGAATCTTTTGAATTTCGTCAGAAAATTCTTCAAGTTTTTCAAGAATATTCATTTGGAAATTATTTTCAGAGTTTTCACGGGAAGTTGTTCAAAATTTCCTTAGGAAAATATTCAGAATATGCACGGAAAGTTCTGTTTTTCGAAAGAGTTTTTCGAAATTTACACTTCCTCAATCTAGATCATTTAAGATGGTTAGTTTTTTTATTCTTTATTAGATTGCTTTTTTTCGCAGGGAGAAGTTCATCACTAGACGGCTAGATTGGCAAAGCCAACTTAAAAAAAGGTTTTTTTTTGCAATATCCGCGGGAGACTGTAGAATTTTCACGAGAAAAACTCCGGCATTTCCAATTCTTCAAAGTTTTTGCAGAAGATGGTTCAAAATGTAGATTTCAACGAAAAATTCTTTGGCTAATTGCTCGGAATTTTCAAGAAATGTTTTTGGATTACTTCAAAACATTCTTTCTATTTTCGATAAGAAATTCTTGGGAAATTCCATTGACGGAAGGCGACAGACGGGTAATTTAGCACAGAAAGCCGTTTGTCCTAACAGGCCGTCTGGCCGAAAGCATCGTTGGCCGAAAATGCTGTTTGGCCGAAAAGGTTTTTGACAGAATGGGCCATTCAGCGGAAAATGTCATTTGACCATTGAACAAAATTTCGTAGCCTCTCTACTTTTAAGTCGATATTGGCTTTTAGGCCAAAAGTAATCTAGCCGAGTACCATTAGCAGAACTAAGCGTTTAACGGTAACTGTTATCTGGTCGAAACAGGTTTGACAGAAAATGTAGTTGAGTCGTAAGCGACGTACAGGAACATTTGGCCGGATTTTGACCGTAACAGTTTGTCCTAACAGGCTGAAAAAGTCGTTTGACTGAATACCCAACAAACAATTAGGGCTGAATAAGCTAGTTTTTTATTGTAGAAGACCATTTTTGGTTGAATAAGTGCACTATCAGCTCACAATGTTTATTACAAAAAATGCCGGTTGATTGTCATTTGGGAAAAAGAGCCATTTGGCCCAAAAATGTCCTGTCTGCAAGACAACCTTCTTCAAAAAGTGTCGTTTGACGGAATTGAATAAAAAAATAAAGTTCGGCCGAATAGGTCATTTGACAGAAATTGCCATTTGGCCGGAAGGGTATTTTGCAGAAAGGATATTTTCGTGTCAAATGACCATTCCTACCACACGGCATTTTCGGTCTAATGATTTATTTGGTTAAATGATTTTTTCGGCCTAATTACCAGTTCGGCCGAATGTTCCTTTTGGCTGTATGTCGCTTTCGACCAAACTACATTTTTTGTCAAACCATTTTCGACCTGATAATAGTTGCGGATAAACGTTAAGTTCAGCTTAATAGGATTTGATTAGATGACCTATTCGGCCAAACGACCTGTAAGGGTAAACGATTTTTTCGGCCAAATTATCAGTTCGGCCGCTTGACGCTTTTGGCCAACTGAATTTCCCAAGAATGTCTTATGGACAATACACTAGTCGTTCGATAACTGCAACATGTTTTCGTTTTAGTTAGCGAATGCAGTTCTAAACGTTCTAAACGTCCAACTATTGTCACGTCCAACAACTTCAGATGCAATATAAGTACATTTGATTGTTCAGCGCAATGCAGCTATCATCGAATTTAAAATCGTTTCGAAGTTTAGCGGTCCGATAACTACAAAACTGATGTAACTATTAAATTGCAGTTAGAAAGCATTGCAGTTGAATAAGTTTCAGTTGTCAAACATCTATTGTACAAAGAATTTCCTAAAATTCCTTAAAAATTCCGAACAATTTTCCGTTTAAATGCAAAGATTTTTCATATTAAAATCTACATTTTGAACAATCATTCGCGGAAATTCTATTAAAGTTCCCGTCAAATTCCGGAGACTAATTATTTTAGTCTGAGCAAGCCAACGTTAAAACACCCATTCTATCAGTCGCCATTTCTTACAATTATGAAGTAAATTTCGAAGAATACTCAACAGAAACTCGACAAGAACTTTCCGTGTATATTCCGAGGATTTTCCTGTAGAAATTAAGAACAATTTCTCGTGAAAATTCTGACGAGTTTCTCATGACGAATTTTTTGCTGAAAGCTTCTCTTGGTAATTCCATAGATTTGTCTAAACTTCAGAGTAGTTCCCGAGGAAAATTACAATTAACTGCATATTATTCGGCAACTCGAAAACCTTTTTTTGTTGAATATCTTGGCTGTGCATATGCACAACACATGTTTCAAAATGGACAAATTGATATGAAATTTGCGAAAAAGAATCCACGTGTCTTGGAGGGACTGGAACTCTCAACCTCCTACTCTCTAGATAGGCGTGATAACCCCTACACAACAAGACCACTTAAAGGTCACATTTGCGGAAAAGCCATCAGAGTACAAACCTCCATCGCGGTTAGGTTTTTTTTTGCAAATTGAATATCTTTCGGATGCTGGATTTGTCCTAAATAATTTCCAAATAAATATTTAGGAAAAAGGCAAAAAAATTAAGGGACGTGATAAAAAAACACCACGCCGATGCACGCCGCCGCCGCCGCCGGCTAAAATGGCTATCGGCGTGACGCCGAAAACGCCGCCGCCGCCGACCAAAATTCTGACAAACGCCGCCGCCGATGAATATTGGACCGGCGCACACCTCTAGTTCTGAGGTGATAAACCACAAAGAAATCCGCTGCTTGTCACTTTTATTTAAAGGAGGGGAAGTCGATGAAGAGAATTCTCTCTTGCGACATTCGCCCTTATTCCAGATAGAGCTTGAAATATTTATTTCTAAGATTCGATACAAATGATCAGTTGCTTCGATACAAAACTGACCTCCGGTTTGGTCAGAAAATAAAACACCTAGGTAAAGTTCAAAAACTGTACCTTTTCAAGTAAAATAAAAACCGGGAAAATTTGACTAAATTTATCGGGAAAAGCGGGAAAAAACCGGGAAATTGAAAATCGAATTTCAGTGGCCACCCTGTCCTTCGGAAGTTCTTTTAGGAATTCCTTCGGAAGTTCCTTTAGGAATTCCTTCGGAAGTTCCTTTAGGAATTCCTTCGGAAGTTCCTTTAGGAATTCCTTCGGAAGTTCCTTTAGGAATTCCTTCGGAAGTTCCTTTAGGAATTTCTTCGGAAGTTCCTTTAGGAATTCCTTCGGAAGTTCCTTTAGGAATTCCTTCGGAAGTTCCTTTAGGAATTCCTTCAGAAGTTCCTTTAGGAATTCCTTCAGAAGTTCGTTTAGGAATTCCTTCGGAAGTTCCTTCACGAATTCCTTCGGAAGTTCCTTTAGGAATTCCTTCGGAAGTTCCTTTAGGAATTCCTTCGGAAGTTCCTTTAGGAATTCCTTCGGAAGTTCCTTTAGGAATTCCTTCGGAAGTTCCTTTAGGAATTCCTTCGGAAGTTCCTTTAGGGATTCCTTCGGAAGTTCCTTTAGGAATTCCTTCGGAAGTTCCTTTAGGAATTCCTTCGGAAGTTCCTTTAGGAATTCCTTCGGAAGTTCCTTTAGGAATTCCTTCGGAAGTTCCTTTAGGAATTCCTTCGAATTCCTTCGGAAGTTCCTTTAGGAATTCGTTCGGAAGTTCCTTTAGGAATTCCTTCGGAAGTTCCTTTAGGAATTCCTTCGGAAGTTACTTTAGCAATTCCTTTGGAAGTTCCTTTAAGAATTCCTCCGGAAGATCCTTTAGGAATTCCTTCGAAAGTTCCTTTAGGAATTGCTTCGGAAGTTCCTTTAGGAATTCCTTCGGAAGTTCCTTTAGGAATTCCTTTGGAAGTTTTTTTAGGAATTCCTTCGGAAGTTCCGTTAGGAATTCCTTCGGAAGTTCCGTTAGGAATTCCTTCGGAAGTTCCGTTAGGAATTCCTTCGGAAGTTCCTTTAGGAATTCCTTCGGAAGTTCCTTTAGGAATTCCTTCGGAAGTTCCTTTAGGAATTCCTTCGGAAGTTGCTTTAGCAATTCCTTTGGAAGTTCCTTTAAGAATTCCTCCGGTAGATCCTTAAGGAATTCTTTCGAAAGTTCCTTTGGGAATTCCTTCGGAAGATCCTTTAGGAATTCCTTCGGAAGTTCCTTTAGGAATTGCTTCGGAAGTTCCTTTAGGAATTCCTTCGGAAGTTCCTTTAGGAATTCCTCCGGAAATTCTTTCAGGAATTCCTCCGGAAGTTCCTTTAGAGATTCCTTCGGAAATTCCTCCAGGGATTCCTTCGGAAATTCCTTCGGAAAATCCGCCAGGAATTCCTCCGAAAGTTCCTCCAGGAATTCCTTCTGAAGTTCTTCAAGGAATTCCTTCGGAAGTTCCTTTAGGAATTCCTTCGGAATTTCCTTTAGGAATTCCTTCGGAAGTTCCTTAAGGAATTCCTTCGGAAGTTCCTTTAGGAATTCCTTCGGAAGTTCCTTTAGGAATTCCTTCGGTTCCTTCAGGAATTCATTCGGAAGTTCCTCAATTTCCTCTAGTAATTTCTTCTCCGAAAATTCCTCCAGGAATTCCTTTGGAAATTCTTCCGGAAGTTCCTCCAGGAATTCCTCCGGAAGTTTTCCCAAGAATTCCTCCGAAAGTTTCTCCAGGAATTCCTCCGGAAGTTTCTCCGAGAAGTTCCTCAAGGAATTCCTCCGCAAAATTCTCCAGGAATTCCGGTGGAAGCTCGTCCAGGAATTCCTGCGGAAGTTCCTCCAGGAATTCCTGCGGAAATTCCTCCAGGAATTCCTCCGAAAGTTCCTCCAGGAATTCCTCCGAAAGTTCCTCTAGGAATTCGTCCGGAAGTTGCTCCATAAACTCTTCAGGAAGTCGCTCCACAAACTCTTCAGGAAGTTTCTCCAGAAAATGCTTCTAAAGTACCTTCAACCGGTACTTTAGAGAAAGGAATTCAACCGGAAGTTCCTCCAGGAATTCTTCCGGAAGCTTCTCCACAAACTCTCCAGGAAATTTCTCCAGAAATTGCTTATAAAGTACCTTCAGGAATTCTTCCGGAAGTTCCTCCGGAAGCTTCTCCAGGAATTACTCCCGACGTTCCTCCAGGAATAATTTGGAAAGCTTCTCCAGGAATTAATCGGAAAGTTCCTCCAAAAATTTTTCTCGGGTTTCCATAAAAAATCTTCAGGAAATTTCTTCAAGATTTGCTTCGACTTATTTTGACGGCGGCGGCAGGACGGGGCTGAGATATAGGTTCAATGTTTTATAGCTGCTTATTCGAGTATTTAACGTCATGACGTTTTTCAGGGAGAATCTTCCGGATAACCAGAGCTTTGTGGTCCAAATAATGTCCCAGTGGGGGATGTAATGCCAATATGAAGAAGAAGATGTCATATGAGATAATGATATGAGAGAAAGGCATAGGAGATGGTCTGCATTTAAACCACATCCTGAACCGATATGTAATTCACAGAATTGCCGTCGTCTACCGTCGTCGCACAGTCTGAAAAATTAACACCTGGACAACGGACATAACATTTTCATTTACATAACAATCATCGCATCACGAACAGTTTTCTCCTTACCGGAGCGGGAATCGAAATCTTATTTTATGGCACATGCGTCTAGACGATTGCCGTGCTAACCGGGCTGCCACGAAGCAATAACAATTATTTTAACAACTCGTTGCTCTTAGGTACTATTCGGTTGGCGGCCGCCAGAAAATCGTCCGCGGCGGCGTCTCCGGCACCACGTTGAAAGGCATTTGTCCGGCAAAGTCATAAATCGAAGTAGCGATTTATTTATCGTTATTCCTAAAATAATCTTTTTTTCCGAATTTTCTACGGGTAATACTTTGAAGATTCCACGTGAATTAGTTTTAAATTGTCCTTGGAATTCCCATGGAAATTTATTTGAAATTTCCCAATGAAAATGTTACGAATTTCTCAGAGGATTTATTTGAAATTTTGAAAATTCTTCAAAATTGTCACGGGAAAGTCATTTAGCCAAATTGTTATTTAGTCGAATACGATTTGACCGAAAATGTGACATACGAACGAAATGGACATTCCGCCGAACTGGTAATTTGGCCGAAACATCCGTTGGCCTCAATAATGCGGTTGCCCTAAAATGGTCGTTTGGGCGAAGGCCAAATGGCCCTTGCTGCCAAACGACCGTTTCAGTGAAACAGCATTTTCGACCAAACGAAATGGGCTGTATGTCCATTTTGGCCAAATGAAATTTTCGACCAGATGGGTTTCGGCTGAATGGTTTGTTCGGCCTGCCAACTTTCAGTCTTGAGGCCTTCCGCTATATGGTTTTCAGCCGAGCGGCCTTTCCCGTCGTTTGGCCGAAAGTCGAAATTGTCGTTCGGCCCAACAAGTCATTAGGCTGAAATGGTCATTTGGCAGAATGGGCCATTTGGTCGAAAATATCATTTGGCCAAACAGGTCTCGAAAATATAATTTGACCCGTTTTGTATCATATAGTCAAAAATGTCGTTAGGTCAAATGAAATGTTCGGCTTAATGGCCCTTTCGGCCAAACGGCAATTTCAGCCAAATGACCTATTTGGTCAAATGACTTTTTCAACCAAATGAATTAATGCCATTTTCAGAGTGTGCGATCAAACATGTTTCGTACCGAACGCAGAATTCTCGCGAGATCCGAGTGATTAGGGATTGAGTGCTTGTATGGACCCCGTGAACAAAACCCCAAATTAACTTATGGAATCGACGATTTGCTACAAACTTCTGTCGGATGAAGTTGGTTCATATGTTCATATGGACAGCAGTTCCATACAATTTTTATGAACTAAGAAACAGGAATGTTTCGCATGTTGACAAAAAGAAGCGACAAAATTAGGGCTGTATTCCTTTGTTTCGTGATGAGATGAATATGTGAAGTGAGATGGAGATCAGGACAGTTCTCCTATAATATGGCACAATTCCTATCATTTGATTGACGAATTTCGATTTTACACTCTAATCAAGTGCTGTCGAAGCTAGTAAACTACCAAGAATCAGAAACTGCGCACTATTCGAGCCATGGAGCGATATAACCATTATCCCATCGAGTGCTCCTCCAGCTTGGTGCGGAACAAAACGTCCCATTCTCGCCACGAAAGTAAGCACCGACGCAAAAGTGTCCTCTCGAAATGTCTCATTAGTAGTGGTTGGCTTTTTTTCTGCTGCAGATGAAGCTCGAGTGTTTGCCTTCGTTGTCTTTTTCTTCACAGCTAGGCACCCCATTAGCAATAATACCTTCTCGTCTCCCCTCCGCGTCCTTGTCTAAAGGTACTAGTTAACATGTCGGTACCAGGGATGGGAACGGTTGACATTTCTTTTTATCATTCATTCTGCCACGCAGTCAAAGAAAAACAAAAGCACGGCAGCCGCAGCAGCAGCCACGACCAAGCAGACGACAGTCAGCCCATGATTTTATTATTTTCTCTCCCCACGATGAATATTTCTGTACGCTCATTTCACCGACGTATGACCGTTTTTGGTGGTAAATGATAATTTCATTATTCCTTGCTCATTTTAGAGACTAGAACTAATAAATTAGTACCAACGGCTAGTATTCTTTCTAGGCTTTGCGCCACAGGCAATTAAACTCGATTCTGTTCTGTTTGCGCTGCACACGAACCGAAACAAGAAATCTTATGCAAATGCTGACCGCACCGACGGCTCGACTCTCACGCAGAAGCAAACAAACAGTTTGCCTCATCGGCAAAAAAAATGTCACAATGAGGCGTACATTTTTTTTGAAAACCTGTTTCGGTTTGTGCGGTGCATGAAATTTGACCGGATAAAATGTAAACATTCACATAATCACAGTGTTTTACTGTACATTTCCCATCACTGGTCGGTACCGTTGCCGGCTAGTCCGGTCAGCCGGACCAAACAGGACAAAACTAACCTGCCAGTAGTCCACCTCTGTGGTCGTATTCAAATTTACAGCCCAACAAATCGACCGGCCGCAAAAGTATATGTTCTACCCACAGGCAGCAGCACAGTCAGTGTCACCATCGCATCGCTGTAAAAGCCCCAACGGACTGACTCCAGTTTCAGCATAGCAAAACAAAGTTAAGCTCAAGTACCATTAGCACCATCACATCGCAGTACCTATACTTGCTGCTTGGTTTGCCTGCTAATCTGTGCTACATAGTAGACATCAACTAGGCGCAGTGCAACTTTCTTATATATGACTCTCAAATGAGGCTCTGCTGCATTGCACTTGCACATGGGGATATTTCGTCAAGTGGATAATAAACCGAAATAATATATTTCTGTCAAATACTCGATTTTACATTAATTACTTAACGCAAAAATTTAAAATTTTCTACTCGACTCCGCCCTTTGTCACACTTTTTGTTACACTTTATTAATTCAATTTTTTATGTTTTTATTTTATGGAACATAATAAAACTACAGACCACGCTCCCCCATAAGCCCTTAGGTGGTCGGCTCCATACTTCACAACTTTGAATTCAATTATAATTGGTTGCAAATAAATTTATCCTCGTTGGTTGGTCTTTGAAGAATCTTTTATTGAAAGAAGACTTTTCAACAAAAAAAGCTTAGTACAGTTAGTTCAAATTAGTTGTAGAAGAAACATTTTTTGTTGACTTTGACAACAATTGCCCAAAAAGGGCCAGAGACTTTCAAATGTGGATGTGAATCAACGTAATTATGTACGTAACAAACTGCCTAGAGAATTTGTTAGTGTTTGATACCATCATTGGTCGTCGATCAGTACTTTCTTACATAAAAGCGAAAATGTAAATTTATCCTACTATAGAAACACCGATGCTAAATCCATCCTATTATGAATAAAATAAGTTATTTAAAACAGTTTGCATAACATTTATTTTCGCCACCAATAGTGTTTACTCGCCCGAATGTGCGTCCTCGCCACTCATGTACCGTCGCTTCGGGTGCAACAGATAAAGAAACCCATCGGGCAAAATAGGAAAATAAAACTGGAACTGTCAGTGGCAGTGCCTCGGATCGCACGCCTCGCGTGGGGACGAAAGAATTGTGGGTTTTAATTAAAACTAAAGTTAACGAAAATAAAAACAGCCTCAGCAAACAACGAAGGTGGCAGTGGCAGAGCGGCGACAAGCTATAACGGGTTCTGCTGTGCGTCCGGTGATATGCAAATGAAATGCAAATTGCAGAATTTGCAACCACGCCGCTATTTGTCATGATTCGGAGCGGAGAGAGTGAAAAAAAAATAACAACAACATCGTGCTGGATCTTTACTCTAGATTGTTGCAATTTTTGCCCATACGGGCAAAGTTGTGTAATATTAACGTGATAAGTGTGAAGTGTGACACCTTTTGCGATAAAAATTATATTTATGTCATATCATTTGAATTAACATCGATGATAAGTTCTGTTTACGAAATCAATAGTCCTTAAATCAGACGCTGCGCGCTGGAGGAAATTATTTTGAGAGAGATGACAACTGCGAATGTAAATACTTTCTTAACATGGCTTCACAATGTAACCAAAAGCAGCATTGTTCTATAGCAAACTTAGTTTTATGAGCTCTTACACTCTTCACTCTCTTACACATTAAATTGTTATTTGATTGTCATTTGTGCTCAGCTCAAGTAAATTAAGTCTTTCTTTTCAATTTTGTTTTTTTTTTTGTTACCAGTCGAGCTGAGCTAGTTGCGTCAATTACCGGGAAGCTTAATTTTGAGTTTTTAAAAAAGGTCCTGATTGAACTGAACTCACCAAAGTTTATATGCAATACTTTTTCAACAGATTTTCTAACATTTTCTATGTATAATCACTGCGGAGCGTAAAACGAATTGTAGAAAAATTGACGTTGTAAATTGGCTGATCTGTTTGTGAGTCAAACCGTGACAAAGGAAATCCTAAATATTTTTTATTTAAATAAATTGGACGAGATTGATAATTAGTTCCGTAGTTATGGACCAATCACTATTATTTATAATATCCAAAATAGTTATTTTATCTGTCCTAAGTACTAATTTTTCTTTTCTTCGTCTTTTCTTCTAGGTAATTGGCCAAAGGATTGGATTGCACTTGCAGATGTTTAAAGATCGATTCGAGTGGATGTCGATGTTGATTCGGAACACCATAAGTAGATACATTAACAAATATTTGCTCGTCGCCATGTACGGCGTGTTTCGCTCTCTATTAAATAATGTGTAAGATACGAAAAAAAATAATTTTAGGGCGATACTATAGCTTCGTTCACATCAGAGTACTATGGGGCGGCTTCATACAAGTAGGTTGGGGAAAATATTTTCACGTCATTTCTGCAATATTTTACACTTATTTCAAAGATGAATGTCTAAAATATGTGAAATACATGTTTTGCAGGTCATTATTGCTTATTGCATTACAGGCATTTGCATCTACAAGAGTAACTGGTTGGATTTTTTAATTGGTTTACACACTGCAAAAACATTTATTTATCCATATCCATACACGAAGATGTTCAACAAAATCACCATTTATTTCTTCAAGATCGGTAAAAATCTCTGCTAGGGCATTGACTTTTTTCGAAAAAGTGAACGTAAACGCAAATTTTCAGCCATAAGCAGCTGGATTTGCGTTCTGGGAGGTTAAAAAAGACCAAGTGGTGTTTCCTTGGGCATAGTTTCCCAAAGTTTTTTGGTGGCCCTTCATAGCCGTGCGGTAAGACGCGCGGCCACAAAGCAAGACCATGCTGAGGGTGGCTGGGTTCGATTCCCGGTGCCGGTCTAGGCAATTTTCGGATTGGAAATTGTCTCGACTTCTCTGGGCATAAAAGTATCATCGTGTTAGCCTCATGAAATACGAATTCAAAAATGCTAACCAGGCTTAGAAACCTCGCAGTTCATAACTGTGGAAGTGCTTAATGAACACTAAGCTGCGAGGCGGCTCTGACCCAGTGTGGAGATGTAATGCCAATAAGAAGAAGAAGAAGAAGATAGTTTCCCAAAGTGGTGGTTTGCGACCCACCAGCCTGTGTAAATCTTATAGAAGGAGGTCGCTACCTCCTCAACTCTGGAAAGATATGCCCTAGACGAAACTTTGAGGAACTTTTTTTGTGTGGAAAATTTCGTCTGATTTTTTGTTTGTTTTTTTTTTTCGGCTTTTTTTTTGGCTTTCGAGCCACTTGAAAGGAGGCTTCCGAGCCTCTTGAAAGGAGGCTTCCGAGCCTCTTGAAAGGAGGCTTCCGAGCCTCTTGAAAGGAGGCTTCCGAGCCTCTTGAAAGGAGGCTTCCGAGCCTCTTGAAAGGAGGCTTCCGAGCCTTCTTGAAAGGAGGCTTCCGAGCCTCTTGAAAGGAGGCTTCCGAGCCTCTTGAAAGGAGGCTTTGAGCCTCTTGATAGGAGGCTTCTGAGCCTCTTGATAGGAGGCTTCGAGGCCTCTTAAAATAAGGTTTGAGGCCTCTTGAAAGGAGGCTTCTGAGGCTCTTGAAAGGAGGTATCTGAGCCTCTTGAAAGGAGGCTTCTGAGCCTCTTGAAAGGAGGCTTCCGAGCCTGTTGGAAGGAGGCTTCTGAGCCTCTTGGAAGAAGGCTTCTGAGCCTCTTGAAAGGAGGCTCTGAGGCCTCTTGAAAGGAGGCTTCTGAGCCTCTTGAAAGGAGGCTCTGAGCCTCTTGAAAGGAGGCTTCTGAGCTCTTGAAAGGAGGCTTCCTGGCCTCTTGAAAGGAGGCTTCTGAGCCTCTTGAAAGGAGGCTTCCTGAGCCTCTTGAAAGGAGGCTTCTGAGCCTCTTGAAAGGAGGCTCTGAGCCTCTTGAAAGGAGGCTTCTGAGCCTCTTGAAAGGAGGCTTCCTGAGCTCTTGAAAGGAGGCTTCTGAGCCTCTTGAAAGGAGAATTTGAGCTTCTTGAAAGGAGGCTTCTGAGGCCTCTTGAAAGGAGGCTTCTGAGCCTCTTGATAGGAGGCTTCTGGAGCCTCTTGAAAGGAGGCTTCCTGAGCTTGAAAGAAGGCTTCTGAGCCTCTTGAAAGGAGGCTCTGAGCTCTTGAAAGGAGGCTTCCTGAGCCTCTTGAAAGGAGACTTGAGCCTCTTGAAAGGAGACTTGAGCCTCTTGAAAGGAGGCTTCTGGAGCCTCTTGAAAGGAGGCTTCTGAGCTCTTGAAGGAGGCTCTGAGCCTCTTGAAAGGAGGCTTCTGAGCCTCTTGAAAGGAGGCTTCCGAGCCTCTTGAAAGGAGGCTTCCGAGCCTCTTGAAAGGAGGCTTCCGAGTCTCTTGAAAGAAGGCTTCCGAGCCTCTAATAGGAGGCTTCCGAGCCTCTTGAAGGAGGCTTCAGAGCTTCTTGAAAGGAGACTTTCGAGCCTCTTGAAAGGAGGCTTCCGAGCCTCTTGAAAGGAGGCTTCCGAGCCTCTTGAAAGGAGGCTTCCGAGCCTCTTGAGAGGAGGCCTGAGCCTCTTGGAAAGGAGGCTTCTGAGCCTCTTGAAAGGAGGCTCTGAGCCTCTTGAAAGGAGGCTTCCTGAGCCTCTCTTGAAAGGAGGCCTGAGCCTCTTGAAAGGGAGGCTTCCGAGCCTCTTGAAAGTAGGCCTGAGCCTCTTGAAAGGAGGCTTCTGAGGCCTCTTGATAGGAGGCTCCTGAGCCTCTTGATAGGGGAGGCTTCTGAGCCTCTTGAAAGGAGGCTCTGAGCTCTTGAAAGGAGGCTTCTGAGCCTCTTGAAAGGAGGCTTCTGAGCCTCTTGAAAGGAGGCTTCTGAGCTCTCTTGAAAGGGAGGCTTCTGAGCCTCTTGAAAGGAGGCTTCTGAGCCTCTTGAAAGGAGGCTTCTGAGCCTTCTTGAAAGGAGGCTTGAGCCTCTTGAAAGGAGGCTTGAGCCTTCTTGAAAGGAGGCCTGAGCCTCTTGAAAGGAGGCCTGAGCCTTGAAAGGAGGCTTCTGAGCCTCTTGAAAGGAGGCTTCTGAGCCTCTTGAAAGGAGGCTTTGAGCCTCTTGAAAGGGAGGCTCTGAGCCTCTTGAAAGGAGGCTTCTGAGCCTCTTGAAGGAGGCTCTGAGCCTCTTGAAAGGAGGCCTGAGCCTCTTGAAAGGAGGCTTCTGAGCTCTTGAAAGGAGGCTTCTGAGCCTCTTGAAAGGAGGCTCTGAGCCTCTTGAAAGGAGGCTCTGAGCTCTCTTGAAAGGAGGCTTGAGCCTCTTGAAAGGAGGCTTCTGAGCCTCTTGAAGGAGGCTTCTGAGCCTCTTGAAAGGAGGCTCTGAGCCTCTTGAAAGGAGGCTTCCTGAGCCTCTTGAAGGAGGCTCTGAGCCTCTTGAAAGGAGGCTCTCCGAGCCTCTTGAAAGGAGGCTGAGCCTCTTGAAAGGAGGCTTTGAGCCTTCTTGAAAGGAGGCCTGAGCTCTTGAAAGGAGGCTTCTGAGCCTCTTGGAAAGGAGGCTCTGGGCCTCTTGAAAGGAGGCCTGGGCCTCTTGAAAGGAGGCTTCTGAGCCTCTTGAAAGGAGGCCTGAGCCTCTTGAAAGGAGGCTTCTGAGCCTCTTGAAAGGAGGCTTCCTGAGCTCTCTTGAAAGGAGGCTTCTGAGCCTCTTGAAGGAGGCTGAGCCTCTTGAAAGGAGGCTCTGAGCCTCTTGAAAGGAGGCTTGAGCCTCTTGAAAGGAGGCTTCTGAGCCTCTTGAAAGGAGGCTTCTGAGCCTCTTGAAAGGAGGCTTTGAGGCCTCTTGAAAGGAGGCTTCTGAGCCTCTTGAAAGGAGGCTTCTGAGCCTCTTGAAAGGAGGCCTGAGCCTCTTGAAAGGAGGCTTCTGAGCCTCTTGAAAGGAGGCTCTGAGCTCTTGAAAGGAGGCTTCCTGAGCCTCTTGAAAGGAGGCTTCTGAGCTCTTGAAAGGGAGGCTTCCTGAGCCTCTGAAAGGAGGCTTCCAGCCTCTTCAAAGGAGGTTTCTGAGCCTCTTGAAAGGAGGCCTGAGCCTCTTGAAAGGAGGCTTCCGACCTTTGAAAGGAGGCTTCCAGAGCCTCTTGAAAGGAGGCTCTGAGCCTCTTGAAAGGAGACTTCTGAGCCTCTTGAAAGGAGGCCTGAGCCTCTTGAAAGGAGGCTTCTGAGCCTCTTGAAAGGAGGCTTCTGAGCCTCTTGAAAGGAGGCCTGAGCCTCTTGAAAGGAGGCTTCTGAGCCTCTTGAAAGGAGGCTCTGAGCCTCTTGAAAGGAGGCCTGAGCCTCTTGAAAGGGAAAGGAGGCTTCCGAGCCTCTTGGAAGGAGGCTTCCGAGCCTCTTGAAAGGAGGCTTCCGAGCCTCTTGAAAGGAGGCTTCTGAGCCTCTTGAAAGGAGGATTCCGAGTCTCTTGATAGGAGGATTCCGAGTCTCTTGATAGGAGGATTCCGAGTCTCTTGAAAGAGGGTTGCGAGTCTCTCGGAAGGAGGCTCCCGAGCCTCTTGAAAGGAGGCTTCCGAGCCTCTCGAAAAGAAGCTTCCGAGCCTCTTGAAAGGAGGCTTCCGAGTCTCTTGAAAGGAGGCTTCCTAGCCTCTTCAAAGGAGGTTTCCGAGCCTCTTGAAAGGAGGCTTCCGAGCCTCTTGAAAGGAGGCTTCCGAGCCTCTTGAAAGGAGGCTTCCGAGCCTCTTGAAAGGAGGCTTCCTAGCCTCTTCAAAGGAGGTTTCCGAGCCTCTTGAAAGGAGGCCTGAGGCCTCTTGAAAGGAGGCTTCTGAGCCTCTTGAAAGGAGGCTTCTGACCTTTGAAAGGAGGCTTCTGAGCCTCTTGAAAGGAGGCTTCTGAGCCTCTTGAAAGGAGACTCTGAGCCTCTTGAAAGGAGGCTTCTGAGCCTCTTGAAAGGAGGCTTCTGAGCCTCTTGAAAGGAGGCTTCTGAGCCTCTTGAAAGGAGGCCTGAGCCTATTGAAAGGAGACTTTCGAGCCTCTTGAAAGGAGGCTTCTGAGCCTCTTGAAAGGAGGCTTCTGAGCCTCTTGAAAGGAGGCTTCTGAGCCTCTTGAAAGGAGGCTTCTGAGCCTCTTGGAAGGAGGCTTCCGAGCCTCTTGAAAGGAGGCTTCCGAGCCTCTTGAAAGGAGGCTTCTGAGCCTCTTGAAAGGAGGATTCCGAGTCTCTTGATAGGAGGATTCCGAGTCTCTTGAAAGAGGGTTGCGAGTCTCTCGGAAGGAGGCTCCCGAGCCTCTTGAAAGGAGGCTTCCGAGCCTCTCGAAAAGAAGCTTCCGAGCCTCTTGAAAGGAGGCTTCCGAGTCTCTTGAAAGGAGGCTTCCGAGCCTCTTGAAAGGAGGCTTCCGAGCCTCTTGAAAGGAGGCTTCCGAGCCTCTTGAAAGGAGGCTTCCGAGCCTCTTGAAAGGAGGCTTCCGAGTGTCTTGAAAGGAAGATCCGAGCGTCTTGAAGTGAAAAGAGGGAAAGAATTCGACATAATTGGGGGTTTGTACTTTGCTTCATACAATCTTTATCAACTCCGGAGGGCAGCGCATGAAGTCTGCATTATTTCTCGATCATAATCAACCGTAGAATGTCTGGATATCATCGAAAGAATTAGTCTCATCTTCAGTTCAATGTCCATAGTACCACGTCCCGTTTTATTTGACCAGCCTTTACATATAACAAATTTTATTCAATTTTAATGAGTCCAGATCTTAGTTCTGTTATCGTTGTTAATTTTAATGTTTATTTCAATTTGTATTATTTCGTAAATTTAAGTGTTTGTCCATGGAAGGCCCCTAGATTTGACCTGAGGGTGGCTTTGTTTTTTGCCCCCTCCCTCTACCAAGTGCCTCGTTAGCCTTGGCCTCTAATAGATAGCTAGTCATAATGACTAGCAAAAAACTGAAAAAACACCTAGATTTAAAAAAAAACATCCGTTTGTCTTACATATATTTTTCAGCATCGTTTGGTTTAGATTGGTACCAAAGCAGTTTTGTAGAGTAGCTTCAAAGACCGTTTCAAATCTCAAAATGTTACTTGGCTGAATGCGTAATTCATTACTTGTATGAAAACCGCCGGCAACGCCGGTTTGTAACCTAAGCAAGACTGAAAGTAAGAGCCAAAGAAGTGCAATCCCCTAATGAAAATGTCATATGTGGGTTGACTTTCTTTCACTTTGGGTCGAGCGCAGTTGAGAAGCTTGTACGGAAAATTTCCAAGATTTTCACCATCCTTGTCTTGCCTCTGTCGTAGTGCTGGTGCGCGATGGGAATTTCACATATATGACCCTCCTCGTTTACCCTTCACCGCGCGGCAAGCCTTAATGCTCTCCACTCTTCCGTAACAGTCGAATAAATATTTAATGAGCTTTTTTGCACACCCAGCAGCGCTCCTTTCTACCGAACGCTTTCCACCGCTGCCAAAGCCTTTATCGAGAGCCTTTAGTTCATCCTCACAGCGATGTGCTCAACTGTCGAATAAGAAAGAAGAAAAAAAAGACCTCAGCAATTTATACTTTTTGAAAACTTCAACATCACCGACTTTAAAACTGTGAACCATATTAGCACCATTAGTGTCAAGTTTGTCGTTTTTTTTTTGTTGCTCTGCTCCTACTACTGGTGAAGCTGCGGTGATCGTTGTGGAACAATTCACGCCTCGCTGAAAAGTTTTAATCGCGCAACGGTTGATTTTAGCAACCTCCACCAGATTGCGCCAGCCAGTCAGTGCTGCTAGGATTATGGAACGGGGATTTAACCACCAAAACAGCAGCAGCCTCGGCAGCCAACAAACAGGCCGCAAAAGGAGGAACTCGCGTTAGTAGGAGCGAATGAGTTTTGAGTCTGTGGATGTGATCCTGTGACTTGTGACATAAAAACAGGGAAGCTACGAGGTTCGTTGGTTGTTGGGCACATGTGGCGCATTTGAGCATTTTCAGCGTTTTGGTGGTTTGCACATGGGTTCGTTGATTATCACGCGTGAATCGTTGTTTTTGGGCATTATAGCTCCGTTATTGTTATCTGGGGAGTTTCATTTTATAGGAATTATCAATGGTTTAAATAAAGAAAATGTTTTAGTATTTCTGTCACCACTGAATAGGGTGCTTGTGGTCGTATGTTTGGCCACTGTGATTGCCATTTAAAAACATCTTGAAAATAAAACTAATCTGAAAAGATTACCCTAGAGAATCTCTGAATGACTTCCTGTAGCATCCCAGAATAAATTGCTCAAAAATTCGTAACCTGCTTGAACTATTTCCCCGATAAACAATGAACTTCTAAAGAGAAATACTAGGGGAACTCTCCTCAAAATAAATCCTGGAGGAATCCCGTATGAACTTCCTGCAAGAATACACTTTGGACTCCATGAAGAATACTCTGTTAGATTTCTGAGAGGAATCCTGAAATAATTTCTTAATGAATCCTTAAATCATTTTCTAGAAGATACTCGAACATCTTTGTACATGAATCTCCAAGTTACTTTCTGAGGGAAACTTCAGAGCTTTTTGGACCGTATTCCCATAGCTTTCTGTGAAGAAATTTGTAAATCTTTTTACAATTTTTTTCAGACTTCTTGGATGAATTATAAAAGAACTATATTTAGAAACTTCCGAAGTACTAATGTATTTGCCGAATTTATGCCGGGATGAATTTCAAGTCGATCTCTTGAAAAATGCATAAATAGTATTTGTACAATTGGAAAGCTTACACCCAACCAACGGTTGTTAGATTTTCCAACAATTCTGTATAAGAATCTACCAAAACTTGCATAAGAACTGGGCATATGCGAAATTGCTAGATTCTTATACAAATATTGTATAAGAATCTAACAATTTTGTAAGCTGTTCTTACAATTTTTGTATAAGAATCTAACAATTTCGCATATGCCCAATTCTTATACAGATTTTGGTAGATTCTTATACAGAATTGTTAGAAAATCTAACAACCGCCGGTTGGGTGTAGGCACGGATCTTACCATAACGATAACAAATAACTGACCACCTGAACCAATCCACTTTCATCTAGCTCCTGATCGTTCGAATTCAAATTTATAAACTTTCCAAAATGATTGACTCCACCAGTTAATCACGCATCTCGTTCAGCTTCTCAACGCATACGCCTCTCGTTCCCTTTTACTAAAAATCGACACAAGATATCTTCATACCTGTTCCGAACCGTGGCCGCATACGTAGAATGGAGGAAGCGTTGATTAAGACATAAATTTTGGCAAATTACCACACTACCTAACGTCGTGTTGGACCGTCGTCGATTCGGCTTTAAGATTTGGTTGATTTACACCGCTGAGCTTCTGTCAGCGACGATTCACCACCGAAACCACCCGTGGTGGTACCACCTGAGCAATAGTAGGACTAAGCAACACATCTGGCCCCGCAATTTACGTGGGCGGCGGCCCCTTCGACGGAATACGTACGTAAACATTTGTTGCTCGACCCTAACGCCTCACCAAGTCACCGCGATATTACACCCGCAACAGCAGCAGCCAGTAGTAGTCGCTCGAGTGTGTGTCACACGCTACCACCCAAAGCAGCCAGCACCACCACCGCTACAAGGTGCAGCGTCACGGAGTCAATTAATGTTCTCACGAGGATTCACGTTTGTTTACTTTCACACAGAGGACGCGGTTTTCGCGTGAGTCGTTGCTTTTCTCATCGCCGCCGGCGCGATTCGCGAACGCGAACACTTCGACGGAACGCGCTGCGAACAGGTGATCGTTTTATTGTCGGCTGATTTAGTGCAGCCAGACGCGCGGGGCCTATTGCCGATTAGCGCAGACCGACCGGACGGAGGGGTATTAGTTAATTCGGAATTCCGTTTCTTTTCGTGGTGAGCGTTGTTGGTGCGAAAAATTTTGGGGAACAAGTCAGGTTGCGCTTCTGTGGAAAGCGCTTTTTGACAAATCGCGCTGATTTGTCGGCAAGATTTCGCTCTAAGCCTAGTGAGCTATGGAATGGAAATTTGTCTCGACTCGGTGGGTATAGCTGAGTGACGCGCTCGCGGTTTCCATCATTTGTTGTTCGTCCGTAGCACGCGGATCAAGGCGATTAGTTTTGTTTGAATAATAAACCTTGCCTTTAGAATGAATGAATGTGGGCAATTATAGTTGAAGTCATTTGAGTAATGCTGCAGTAATCGATTATTATCATCTGTTATTCATGGGCGAGGCAAGTCATCATAGCATTGAAGTCATTATGGCGTTATTCATCATTATGATTGTTTATTTGCTGCATAAAACTGTAGATACGATTTTTTTAAAATTCCCAGTCAATTGATATTTTAATATAAAATAATATAAAATTATTATATTTTCGATATAAGGTTACTGCTTCTGGACATAGCTCCAATATTCATCCCATGAAAAACAAAGCAATGAAAGGAATTCGATGAGGGTCAATAACAAGGTTGAGGGGCCCTCCTTAGCCGTGCGGTAAGACGCGCGGCTACAAAGCAAGACCATGTTGAGGGTGGCTGGGTTCGATTCACGGTGCCGGTCTAGGCAATTTTCGGATTGAAAATTTTCTCGACTTCCCTGGGCATAAAAGTATCATCGTGTTAGCCTCATGATATACGAATGCAAAAATTGTGACTTGGCTTAGAAACCTCGCAGTTAATAACTGTGGAAGTGCTGAATGAACATTAACCTGCGAGGTGGCTTTTTCCCACTGTGGAGATGTAATGCCAATAAGAAGAAGAAGAAGAAGAAGAAGAAGAAGAAGAAATAACAAGGTTGAGTATTTGAAACTAGATTTGTGCATATGAACATTATATGAACGATTTAGTTCGAATAATGTATT
The DNA here is from genome assembly GCF_024139115.2 of Armigeres subalbatus. NCBI lineage: Eukaryota > Metazoa > Arthropoda > Insecta > Diptera > Culicidae > Armigeres > Armigeres subalbatus. The sequence continues at coordinate 250,711,054 of NC_085141.1, forward strand.
GGAGGTTACCACTTACTTCGGTAGGGTTTGAACCCACGACCCCAGTATGCTAGACATGTGCTTTTCCTACTAAGCTACGAGTACAAAGGGCCTCCGTCATCCTTCACAGCTTGGCCAGCTGTGGAATTTCTACGTGAAAATCTTCGGAATCCTTGATTTTTTTTCAGAATATCCACGGAAAATATTTGAACTTCCACGAGAAATTCCTTCGAATTTCAATGAGAAATTAATTTGATTTTTTCACGGGAAATTCGTTTATGTTTCCATGGGGAACTTCTTTGAACCTTCATATTTTTTTTTGACTTTCCATTAGGAATTCTTTTGAGTTTCCATTGAAAATTCTTTGGGAGATCCTTTTGAATTTCCAAGCAAAAAGGGAACTTCTTCGAAATTCTTCGAGATCCTTTCGAATTTCCACAGAAAATTCCTTCGAATTTCCACGGAATATTCCTTCGAATTTCCACAGGAAACTGCTTCGACTTTCCACGGGAAATTCTTTCGAATTTCCACGAAAAATTGCTTCGGATTTCCTCGGGAAATTCCTTTGAATTTCTTCGGAAAATTCCTTTGAATGTCCTCGGAAAATTCATTTGAATTTCCTGAGAAAATTCCTTCGAATTTCCTCGGGAAATTCCTTTGAATTTCCACGGAAAATTCCTTCAAATTTTCACAAGAATTTTTTTCAAATACTTCGGATTTTTAGGGAAAATTTTGAATTTCCACGGGAAACTTCTTCGAAAAAGCAAAATTCCTTCGAACCTCCACGGGAAATTCCTTCAAATTTCCACGGGAAATTCCTTAGAATTTTCACGGGAAACTCCTTTGAATTTTCACAGAAAATTCCTTCGAATTTCCACGGGAAACTTCTTCGATTTTCCATGAGAAATTCCTTTGATTTTCCACGGGAAATTCTTTCGAATTTCCACGGGAAATTCCTTCGAATTTCCACGGAAATTCCTTCGAATTTCCACGGAAATTCCTTCGAATTTCCACGGAAATTCCTTCGAATTCCACGGAAATACCTTCGAATTTCCTCGGGAAATTCCTTCGATTTTCCACGGGAAATTCCTTCGAATCTCCACGGGAAATTCCTCCGAATCTTAACTGGAAATTCCTTCCATTTTTCACCAGAAATTCCTTCGAATTTCCACGGGAAATTCCTTCGAATTTCCACGGGAAATTCCTTCGAATTTCTACGGGTAATTCCTTCGAATTTCCACGGGAAATTCCTTTGAATTTCCACGGGAAATTCCTTCGAATTTCCACGAGAAACTCCTTTGAATTTCCACGGAAAATTCCTTCGAATTTCCACGGAAAATTCCTTCAAATTTCCACTGGAAATTGCTTCGAGATTCCGTCGAATTTTCACGGGAAATTCCTTCGATTTTACACGGGGAATTCCTTCGAATTTCCGCGGGAGATTCCTTCGAATTTCCACGGGAAAATTCCTTGATTTTCCATGAGAAATTCCTTCGATTTTCCACAAGAAAATCCATCGATTTGAAAATCCCTTCGAATTTCCACGGGAAACTCCTTCAAATTTCAACGGGAAATCTCTTCAAATTTTCACTGGATTGTATTTTGAATTTGCACGGAACATTTCTTCTAATTTCCACGGGAAATTCCTTCGATTTTCCACAAGAAAACCAATCGATTCGAAAATTCCTTCGAATTTCCACTGGATTGTATTTCGAATTTTCACGGGAAATTCCTTCGAATTTCCACAAGGAAATCCTTCGGTTCGAATTTCCACGGGATTTTTTTTCGAATTTCCACGGGAAATTCCTTCTAATTTTCACGGGAAATTCCTTCGAATTTCCACAGGAAATTTTTTCGATTTTCACGGAAAATCTCTGCAAATTTCCCCGGAAAAGTCTATCAAATTTCCTCCGAAAATTCCTTCGAATTTCCACGGAAATTTCTTAGAATTTCCACGGAAAACTCCTTCGAACTTCCACGGAAAATTCCTTCGAATTTCCACGGGAAATTCTTTTTATCAAATTTCCTCCGAAAATTCCTTCGAATTTCCACGGGAAATTCTTTCTAACTTCCTGGGGAAACTTCTTCGAATTTCCACGGGAATTTCGTTCCAATTTCCACGGGAAATTCCTTCAAATTTCCACGGGAAATTCATTCGATACGAATTTCCACAAGAAATTCCTTCGATTCGAATTTCCACGGGAAACCCCTTCGAATATTCACGGGAAACTCCTTCGTAATTTTAACATAAAATCCTTTCGGTTTTCAACAGAAAATTCCTTCGAAATTTTACAGAAAATTCCTTCGAATTTCCACGGAAAATTGCCTCGAATTTCCACGAAAGATTGCCTCGAATTTTCTTCGATTTTCTACGGGAAATTCCTTCGATTTTCTACGGAAAATTTCTTCGGTTTTCCAATGGAAATTCCTTTGAATTTCCAGGGGAAATTTCTTAGAATTTCCACTGCAAATCCCTTTGAATTTCCACGAGAAATTCTTTCGACTTTCTACGGAAAATTCTTTCGAATTTCCACTGGAATTTCCTTCGAATTTCCACGGAAAATTCCTTCGAATTTTCACGGGTAATTTATTCGAATTTCCACGGGAAATTTTTTCGAATTTCCACGGGAAATTCCCTCGAATTTCCACGGGAAATTCCCTCGAATTTCCACGGGAAATTTCCTCTAATTTCCACCGGAATGTTCTTTGAATTTCCACGGGAAATTCCTTCGAATTTCCACGGGAAATTCCTTCGAATTTCCACGGGAAATTCCTTCGAATTTCCACGGGAAATTCCTTCGAATTTCCACGGGAAATTCCTTTGAATTTCCACGGGAAATTCCTTCGAATTTCCACGGGAAATTTCTTATAATTTCCACTGCAAATCCCTTTGAATTTCCACGGGAAATTCCTTCGAATTTCTACGAAAAATTCTTTCGAATTTCCACGGGAATTTCCTTCGAATTTCCACCGGAAATCCCTTCGAATTTCCACTGGAAATTCCTTCGAATTTTCACGGGTAATTTATTCGAATTTCCACGGGAAATTCCCTCAAATTTCCACGGGAAATTTCTTCGAATTTCCACGGGAAATTCCCTCGAATTTCCACGGGAAATTCCTTCGAATTTCCACGGGAAATTCCTTCGAATTTCCACGGGAAATGAGCTTGAGCTTGAGCTTGAGCTTGATGACCGCACAATTCGTAGTTGCTACTCCGTGATTGATCAGAACAATCAAAATTGCACAGGGAACCAATAGTTGGGGCTTGGGATTAGCTTTCCAACCTCAATGTGCACAAGTCGAGAGTTCAGAAAATAAAGGATCAATAACGGCGCCGGCCACGTCCTTACGGTCATCTGGGAAGGGAAGGAATAGTTGGTGTGACATCCGTTGTTACTAGAGACCGAGATCACCTCTGCATCTCCACAGTTGCCACAGGAGGGATTTTTGTTAGTGGGACGGGATAAGTAGTTGCACGAATCAGGATTCACCTTGGTAAGTGATGCGATTCATGCAACCTTAATAAAATGAGAAAAAAAACATGATATTAATTTTTTTACCCAGTATCTAGTAAAATACGTCGTCACCATATAATGACGAACTATTCAATGAATTTTTCAATGCGAAAAACAACCATGTTTTATTTTGTACACTAGAAAAAAAATGCTATGTGTATGAAACGTATATAAAAAGCTCAAAGATATTGAGAAAAACAAAGAAAAAAAAATAAACAAAGCTTGTTTTTGTTCAAAACTTCTTATTCATCAGTGCTTGGCCTTTTCAGACTCTAGATGGCCCTACTGTGGATTTAACTCGAAAGTTACAAAAGCATCAAACAAATAGCCAGTCAATAGATAAAAAGAAAGACCTAGTATTGTATTCCCTTCGGAATGTTTACATCTAAGATAAATGTTCAGTTATCAAATACCCCAAATGAGCGATCATAGCGCAAATGAGGCCACTCAAATCATTAATAGTGACATTGACCATAGCCAAATAATTAAAAAAAAAAGTGATCGGCTTATTTAGTTATTCACATAATTAATAGACATTCTTTTAGTACATAGCAATCGAAATATACAGAATTTACTTGAAAAAAAAAAACAAATTCCGAAAAAGTATGAAGAGAACGCTTTGCTTTGACACATCCATTCAAAAAAGTAATTGTATTACGGAGATCGTTTAAACCAGTTTCGCCATCAGTTTTAGCCAGTTTCATCCTCAATTATGTTCATAAAATATTCATGGTAGATAGAAGCTGTCGCTTCCTTACATGAGTAAACGAAAAGCTACATATAAGTTACAGATACACCTGTGTTCAGAACAACAGCAGCGGAAGGCAATTTCCATATAAAATGTTTAACCCTGACAAACTACAACTCTGCTCCCGACAACCGACCAGTCGAAATTCGGGAAGTTTGCCACACACACCAAATATCAAACCCATAGAACCACCTGCCAAAATAGGTTAAATTGTTCCAAATAATAGCAGTTTCCGCTTCAGAGCTATCGGCAGAAACAATAGATTGAAGTATTATTATCTTGTATGCATGTACTGGAAAATCCTAGAAATAATACAGGATATGACAATTAACTCGAACCAGCATGCAACCCTCTAATGAGCGGCAAAATATCCAGCTTTCCACGCCCGGCAATGGCGGCCCATCGGTGTACAAAAATCAATCGGTCACTGCACCGCCTGACACCAGCTGAAGGAAAACTCACTGGCGAAAAGGCCTTTTTTCCCTTCCACTTACCCAGGAACGCAAGTGGGCCTTCCTCCAGCCAGCGTCAAACAGCACAGCGATCGACCGATCCCCATACACCGACAAGCCGCCACCACCGAGCGTGGAAAGCTGGATATAAAATAAATAGGCAAAACGATACTGCAACCAAACTATTTGTTAGTGTTTGCTGTTTAAAGAAAGATTAATAAAAATAAAAACTTATCTTGATTCTCCTACAACTCGAACGGCATGTATAAGGATCACTTCGTTCTTTTTGTTCTTTTGTTCTTCAATATTTTTTTCATCACAAACACGATTCACTAACGCGCACTTCATTTTTTGACTTCACTCACTTCACTCATTGACATTACATCCATCCTCAAGAACTCAAGAACCTCCAGCCGAAATTATGCTTTGCCGCTGATGCCGAATGAGGAAAATTTTGACGCGTGAAAAAGTTGCTTCTGAATTGAACCGCTGCTTACTACGATCATCTCCCCACTCCGGTTTTCTCCTTCGAATTTCCACGGGAAATTCCTTCAAATTTCCACGAGAAACTCCTTCGAATTTCCACGAGAAACTCCTTCGAATTTCCACGAGAAAAACCTTCGAATTTCCACGAGAAACTCCTTCGAATTTCCACGGGAAATTCCTTCGAATTTCCACGGGACATTCCTTCGAAATTCTACGGGAAATTCCTTCGAATTTCCACTGGAAATTGCTTCGAATTACCATGGGAAAATCCTTCAAATTTCCACGGGAAATTCCTTCGAATTTCCACAGGAAATTCCTTCGATTTTCCTCGGGGAATTCCTTCGAATTTCCACGGGAAATTCCTTCGAATTTCCACGGGAAATTCCTTCGAATTTCCACGGGAAATTCCTTCGAATTTCCACGGGAAATTCCTTCGAATTTCCACGGGAAATTCCTTCGAATTTCCACGGGAAATTCCTTCGAATTTCCACAGGAAATTCCTTCGAATTTCCACAGGAAATTCCTTCGAATTTCCACAGGAAATTCCTTCGAATTTCCACGGGAAATTCCTTCGAATTTCCACGGGAAATTCCTTCGAATTTCCATGGGAAATTGCTTCGAATTTCCACGGGAAATTGCTTCGAATTTCCACGGAAAATCTTCGAATTTCCACGGAAATTCTTCGAATTTCCACGGAAATTCCTTCGAATTACCACGGGCATTCCTTCGAATTTCCACGGGAAATTCCTTCGAATTACTACAGGGCATTCCTTCGAATTTCCACGGAAATTCCTTCGAATTTCCACGGGAAATTCTTCGAATGTCCACGGGAAATTTCTTTGATTTTCCACGTGGAATTCCTTCGAATTTCCGCGGGAAATTCCTTCGAATTTCCGCGGAAAATTCCTTCGATTTTCCACGGGAAATTCCTTCGAATCTTAACTTGAAATTCCTTCGAAATTCCACGGGAAATTCCTTCGTATTTCCACGGGAAATTTCTTCGAATTTCCACTGGAAATTCCTTCGAATAACCATGGGAAAATCCTTCAAATTTCCACGGGAAATTCCTTCGAATTTCCACGGGAAATTCCTTCGATTTTCCACGGGGAATTCCTTCAAATTTCCATGGGAGATTCCGTCGAATTTTCACGGGAAATTCCTTCGATTTTCCACGGGGAATTCCTTCGAATTTCCGCGGGAGATTCCTTCGAATTTTCACGGGAAATTCCTTCGATTTTCCACGGGAAATTCCTTCGAATCTTAACTGGAAATTCCTTTGAATTTCCACGGGAAATTCCTTCGAATTTCCACGAGAAATTCCTTCGAATTTCCACGGAAAATTCCTTCGAATTTCCAAGGAAAATTCCTTCGAATTTCCACGGAAAATTCCTTCGAATTTCCACGGAAAATTCCTTCGAGTTTCCACTGGAAATTGCATCGAATTACCATGGGAAATTCCTTCAAATTTCCACGGGAAATTCCTTCGATTTTCCACGGGGAATTCCTTCGAATTTCCGCGGGAGATTCCTTTGAATTTTCACGGGAAATTCCTTTGAATTTTCACGGGAAATTCCTTCGATTTTCCACGGGAAATTCCTTCGAATCTCCACGGGAAATTCCTTCGAATCTTAACTGGAAATTCCTTCGAATTTCCACGGGAAATTCCTTCGAATTTCCACGGGAAATTCCTTCGAATTTCCACGGGAAATTCCTTCGAATTTCCACGGGAAATTCCTTCGAATTTCCACGGGAAATTCCTTCGAATTTCCACGGGAAATTCCTTCCAATTTTCACGGAAATTTCTTCGAATTTCCACGGGAAATTCCTTCGAATTTCCACGGGAAATTCCTTCGAATTTCCACGGGAAATTCCTTCGAATTTCCACGGGAAATACCTTCGAATTTCCTCGGGAAATTCCTTCGATTTTCCACGGGAAATTCCTTCGAATCTCCACGGGAAATTCCTTCGAATCTTAACTGGAAATTCCTTCGAATTTTCACGGGAAATTCCTTCGAATTTCCACGGGAAATTCCTTCGAATTTCTACGGGTAATTCCTTCGAATTTCCACGGGAAATTCCTTTGAATTTCCACGGGAAATTCCTTTGAATTTCCACGGGAAATTCCTTCGAATTTCCACGAGAAACTCCTTTGAATTTCCACGGAAAATTCCTTCGAATTTCCACGGAAAATTCCTTCGAATTTCCACTGGAAATTGCTTCGAATTACCATGGGAAATTCCTTCGAATTTCCACGGGAAATTCCTTCGAATTTCCAAGGGAAATTTCTTCGAATTTCCAAGGGAAATTTCTTCGAATTTCCACGGGTAATTCCTTCGAATTTCCACGGGTAATTCCTTCGATTTTCCACGGGAAATTCCTTCGAATCTCCACGGGAAATTCCTTCGAATCTTAACTGGAAATTCCTTTGAATTTCCACGGGAAATTCCTTCGAATTTCCACGAGAAATTCCTTCGAATTTCCACGGAAAATTCCTTCGAATTTCCAAGGAAAATTCCTTCGACTTTCCACGGAAAATTCCTTCGAATTTCCACGGAAAATTCCTTTGAATTTTAACTGGAAATTGCTTCGAATTACCATGGGAAATTCCTTCAAATTTCCACGGGAAATTCCTTCGATTTTCACGGGGAATTCCTTCGAATTTCCGCGGGAGATTCCTTTGAATTTTCACGGGAAATTCCTTCGAATTTCCACGGGAAATTCCTTCGAATTTCCACAGGAAATTCCTTCGAATTTCCACGGGAAATTCCTTCGAATTTCCACGGGAAATTCCTTCGAATTTCCACGGGAAATTCCTTCGAATTTCCACGGGAAATTCCTTCGAATTTTCACCGAAAATTCCTTCAAATTTCCACGGAAAATTCCTTCGAATTTCCACTGGAAATTCTTTTGAATTTCCACGGGAAATTCTTTCGAACTTCCATGAGAAATTCCTTCGAATTTCCACGGAAATTCCTTCGAATTTCACGGAAATTCCTTCGAATTTCACGGAAATTCCTTCGAATTTCCACGGAAATTCTTCGAATTTCCACGGAAATACCTTCGAATTTCCTCGGAAATTCCTTCGATTTTCCACGGAAATTCCTTCGAATCTCCACGGAAATTCCTCCGAATCTTAACTGGAAATTCCTTCCATTTTTCACGGGAAATTCCTTCGAATTTCCACGGGAAATTCCTTCGAATTTCTACGGGTAATTCCTTCGAATTTCCACGGGAAATTCCTTTGAATTTCCACGGGAAATTCCTTCGAATTTCCACGAGAAACTCCTTTGAATTTCCACGGAAAATTCCTTCGAATTTCCACGGAAAATTCCTTTGAATTTCCACGGGAAATTCCTTCGAATTTCCACGGGAAATTCCTTCGAATTTCCACGGGAAATTCCTTCGAATTTCCACGGGAAATTCCTTCGAATTTTCACGGGAAATTCCTTCGAATTTCCACGGGAAATTCCTTCGAATTTCCACGGGAAATTCCTTCGAATTTCCACGGGAAATTCCTTCGAATTTCCACGGGAAATTTCTTCGAATTTCCACGGGAAAATCCTTCGAATTTCCACGGGAAAATTCTTCGAATCACAACTGGAAATTTCTTCGAATTTCCCCTGGAAATTTCCTGCTTTCAATTTCCACGGGATTTTTTTACATTTTTACGGGGAAGAAGAAAAAATTAAAAAAGTAGAAGAAACATGGAAAAAATAAAAACAAAAAAGAAAAAAGAAGATGGAAGAAGGAAAAAGGAAAATAAACAATGTAGAAGGAAAGAGAGAGGATGTATTAGGGAGAAGATAGAAGGAAAAGGATGACAGAATGAAGAAGTCAAAAGGAAGGAGGAAGATGGAGAAAGGAAGAAGTAGAAAAGAAGAAGAAATAAGGAAAAAAATTAGAACAAAAATGAAAAAAAGAAGAAGATGGGAGAAGTAAAAAGGAAGAAAGAATAAAGATGAAATTGGTGTGAAAAAGGGAGAGGAAAGGAGGAGTAATAATAAAGAAGAAGAAGAAGGGAAGTAAGATGGAAAAACAGAAGTTGAAAATGTAAGAAAAAGAAGAAGGAAGGAAGAGAGAATAAGGAAGTTAAGAGACGGGTAAAGGAAGAAGTCAAATAAAAGAAATAAGATGGAAGAGGAAAAAAGAAATAGTCAACAGGCGTAAGGAAAAAGATGGAGGAAGCAGGTAGCAGAAAAAAGGAAAAAGAAAAATGAACAAATACGAAAAACAGGAAAAGGAAAAAGAAAGATATTAGAAAAAAAGAAGGAAGAATAAAGAACGAATACAAAAAGAAATTAGCACTTGTTTTTTGTTTCAGACGTTTTGCCCCGTTCGACATTTTGTCCCTTTCGTCTTTTTGTCCTTTCAACCTTTTGTCCGTAACCCACATATTCCTTGTGTATTTGGGCGTAAATTTTGGAAATTTGAACTGAACAGGTAGATTAAGGTCAACGAATTGCCACTGAGTAAAGAATTGCAAAAAAAAATCCGCTAGATGAATTCTATGTCGACACAAATCCCGAACATATTCCGGACACTGCATTGTCGTGACTGGCGCCGAGCTGATTGCGACTTAGTGATATTAAACTGAATCTTACGATGGTTTTTCGTACAGAATGTCAAAATTACAAACAAATTCTAAATCCTATGAAAGAGTTACTTGATCAATAAACTTGAAGTGAGTAGCGTAAAATATGGCTATGAATATCGATAAATTTATGTTTCCAGTGTTCCTATATTTTGTTTATTTTAAACGCAATTATTTTTTTTATCAACGAATTGGTCCGTCGAAATCATTATAACCAAAAAGGCTGTATTTTTTTCGGTTTTTTATACGACGAGATAACTAGTGTCTACCCTTGGCACGAGAACATGACCATTTTCAATTTTTTGCTCAAGTTTTGAATTATAGTCTTTTTGAATGGGCTATATTCTCGACTCCCTGGACAAACATGATAGAAATTTATGCAATAACAGACATAAACATATTTCAATTAATGGCTATGACAACTAAAAAGAAAAAGAATAGGTTTACCCAGATAACTCCAGTTCCAGATATGAGAGTAGGTCTCCAAAGGAAGAACACTATGGAGTTCCTTAATTGCATATTAACCTGTGACTGTGACGCTATTAACGACCCAACAACGTAACACTATAAATTGACAATCTCATGAGCAGCACAACAAAAACCACTCGCCACCACTAATGAAACATGTGTAGTTCTCGTTTTTTTCCTTCTAAACCTCAACCGCACTTTGCGCCGTGTGCCGCGCATAGGGGAGAATGGTCCAAAATGCACCCCTGGGGCAAAATGGCCTCACTCATAAAATCATTCATATAATCTGTTGTAGTACATTTATGATCGAATATTACCATTACAATTCATAATTAGTTATCCATCATTGAGCTCCATTGAAAAAATTAAGCAAAATCCCTTCATATTCACTCAAATATAGCGATTTGCTATTCTTCCACCACATCCGTAAGATTTTAGTTCAATGCATTAAGAAAAAACAAACAACCATGCGTTCACCATCATTTTACATGTAATTGAGTCATTTTAGACCACCATTCGGGCGTTTTGCCCCAGGCCTATTTTTAAAACATTTTTTATTTGCGTTAGAAAGTCATGAAAACCTTTTTGTTTAGAATAGGAGATCATTGTTAAATGTAGCTGGGTTTGTAAATTTTGCACCTATACGTTGAAATTGTTGGGTATTTTTGTTTATATGGGCGAAAACATCGAAAAAGCTTAAGGGGTGCATTTTGGACCGTTCTCCCCTACTTGGCTCGCTCGAGCTCATTTTCTCGAAGAATGACGCATCGCCATCAATCTCGATCAGCCCGCGGAACGAAACGGAACGGAAGAGACCAAGTCGCCCTGGTTGGGTGCGCTCGCGCGCGCTTCTGATCCTCTTAACCGTCGACCGTTTCCCGCATTTTCCCTTCGTCTATTGCTTCCCGGTGGAACGCAGTAGCGTTGAGAGCGCGGCTGACCGTCGTCGGAGCCGAACCGCTTAGTAGTAGTTTGGTTGTTGCTAAAATGCCGAAATACACGCGGTTCGAGCCACGTAAAAATAGATTATCACTCCACTTTGGGACTTGGGGAAATACACACACGTACACACACTCATAGGCATACCATCAGTCAGTCTGCGGTCGTTATCGTCGCCGTCCTCCGGCCATCGTCAGCGGATTCCATCCGTTCGCGACAAAAGCGGGACGCCCTTGCCTCGGCGAGGGAACCAACGATCGTGTCCAGGCGTAGCATGGTGGTGAACCTTGAAGCAAAAGTTGGACAAATCTACCAGTTGTTCATTTAAACATGTACGAAACTTTTCATAAGAGTTCATTCATGTTTAAATTTCGGGATCAAATAATAACTTTTTTTTTCAAATACATAAAAATCTCCCTAGAGTATGTGCCTCGAGGATGTACCTACTCGTGATTTTCGCGAACAAAAAGATTTTTAAAAAATATTCGAGGCGAACGAACACACAGCTAAGCATCGATCGACCACCGTGCGCGAACGGCGTACAAAAAATGAAGATTATCGAGTTTAAATAGTTTCCGCGCGCACACGTTGGACAGAGGTTTGTAGTAACTGCGCGCGGCGACCGATTTCAAGACTCTCGATGCCGCCCCGCGCGCAGCACGGGCCGACAGAATGATTGGCGTTTGAAGTGTTTTCTTTTTTTTCGCTCTGTTCTGGCCTCCCTCATGGCATTGGCTGCCCGGTGACGATCGTCAACCAAGGAAATGTGTTTGCCGTTGATTGCCCTTTTTGTTCGGTTCTGAACGGAACGTTTTGACATGACCTTGACAAAGGGAATGAGGGAGTTAGGCAGTTTGATGGTGTTGAGTGACCTTTGGGACATGTTTCGAGAAAATGTTGTATGCATTCTCAATTGCCTAATGGATGTGCCTATAAGATCCGACACGATCTAAATGGCCCATGTTCTCAACACGTACTAATTACTTTCGGTTTCTCTCAATTTGGGGACGGCAAGTAAACAGAAGCGATTTCACCTGTCATAAGACGAGTTTAAACAATCCCATTGAATTCCACCACTTAATTGTATCTTGACAGATACGTATTTCGACCTCAACAGTAAGGCCGTCTTCAGTGTCTCGTACTTGACTCGTACTTGAGTCGAGTCAAGTACGAGACACTGAAGACGGCCTTACTGTTGAGGTCGAAATACGTATCTGTCAAGATACAATTAAGTGGTGGAATTCAATGGGATTGTTTAAACTCGTCTTATGACAGGTGAAAACATTCCACTAAAAAGCTCAACATAATTTTCTTATCAGAAGCGATTTGTTTTTCAGTGGTTTAGAAACGGCTGATATTAGTGTCAAAAACAAACATCAAATAAAACGAAATTACTGATTATTTATGTCTCTGCAATTTCATAAGATATTATCAATCATAGAGTTGAAATAACGATATGAATGGCAATATGTCGGTGATGTTCGCCAACCAATCCAAACTGAGCCAAGCTTGTACGACGTGCCGAATCATGCGAATATCATGCTGTTCGAATATTGTTATTCGTTTTGCCAATTAGATTCTCGCTCGGAACAAAAGTTCCATCGCCGGGACACCAAATTCAATATCGTCTGAAACCGACATAAGTCCTCCGAAGTCCAAACAACCCACTCAAACTCTCGTTTCCATAACAAAGAATCAATTTGACTATGCAAAGTTCATCACATAACAATTTACATCTTGAAGGATCGGTATCCTTTTTTCCGCACCAATGCGTACCACCAGCCAACACTCCATCACCATTCGACGACGCTGGTCGGCATCATCATAATGGACTTCTTAGTCCATCCTCTTATAGGTGTGTACTCGAGTTCGATCGATTCCCGGTATCCTGCTGTTGTAGTTGTTGGCTGCTGTTGTACTTCTGATTCCATTGATTGCTGCCAACGCTGGGACTGACCGACATCGGTGCAGAAGATGATGGTGCCGGCGTCATCATCGCATCGGTGGTTTACTGATGACGGGCTGTGAGTGAGGTTGGAAGCACAATATTTTCGTACAAACATCGGCTCGGTTGCCGACGTGGTGCGGTGTGATGGGGTGGCTCTGCGCTCCAACAAGAACCCATCTCCAGAACAAATCGACATTAAGCTTTAATTTAATTATGCAAACTGAGAAAGGCAAAAGTTGCCGATGCTAGGTGATTCGATTTTGCCTTGGAGAGGTATTGGAATCATTTCGAGGAATTGCTTTTTAGAAAGAGAATTGCGAAGGCAGATTAGAGGTCTTCCAGTTATTCTTCAGCAACTGAACTCGGAAGCGATTGCATAAAACATTTAAGGGAACTCAGGGAGGATGATAGATGATTCGCTGGAACGAGTTATTGATGCTGATTTTATATACGGAGTAATCGGTCTATATTCACTCGTCAACGTATTGGCTTTATCTGGTATTGATCGGTGTGCCTTAAAGAAGCTTTTAAAGTCTAAGATCCTTGAACAAAATAGGATGACAATGATAGAATGTCGGTGTTGGGCTAACGGTGCTAAAAATATTTCCACAAAACCTTCAACTTTCAGCAACAAGGACCGGGATTTCTTTGGAATTTCCACATGAAATTTTTAAGCTTTTTCACAGGAAATTCCACGAAAAATATTTCGAACTGCACCGAAACACTTCTTCAAATTTTCAATTCTTTGTAGTTTCTTCGTAATTTCCACTGAAATTTTTTTGGTACATTGTACGGGATATCATTTGGAATTTCCACATGGAATTCTTTGGATTTTTTTCATTTCCACTGAATATTCTTTATCAATCAATTTCCATTGTTTTGATTTTCCAAGAAATATTATGTTAGATTTTTCAGAGAATTTTTTTATGGGCATTTTTATTTGAAGGGAAGGAGTCGTCTGGCCGGAAGTCATTCGACCGAAAGTCATTTGGCGATTCACAGTTGGCCGAATAGCAGCTCAGCTTGATTCACTGTACAGTGTACACATCGTAATTGTTGGTCGTGATTGGCTAAGAAACAACAAAAATGCACAGCGCACCAATTAAATAGTCTTCTTGGGATTAGAAAACTATTTTCACTGTACATGCTTCACAGTCCTCACAGTCAATTAAGGATTGGTTAGAACAGGAAAATTTGTTCCCTCCCCTCGGATATGTTATCTTGCCGTGATGGGTGGGCTTACGCCATTAGCACTGATATGGCAACCAAGGCATATCCTGTCGTGGAGTTATCACAAGTTGACTATTTTTGTTTAGTGCCGCGTCACATATAATCTGGCATTGACGCACTGATTTTACGCATGTGCATGTGATTCAACGGATATCTTGGAGCCTTGAATGGTGGTGCAGACAGGCAGAGGCCTTTTTCATCAGTGATAATGATGTGAGATCTCTTCACTGCGGTAATACTTTTCTGAGGCGTTCCCTGATGATGATGAGTCGTAGCCACGCTTAAACATAGCTAGGTAGGTTTCAACCAGTAGAAAATATGATCAAGATATTAATAGGGAATTGACTCTTGGATTCACAATGCAGAAGTTTTATCAAAACTAGGAACGTGGCACCTTTTTATTTTGTGACTAGCAGACCCGACGAACTTCGTTTCGCCTATAATTGATTTATTCCCTGATTAGTTCTTGAGTTATGTATATTTCAGTTTCATTTGTATGAGAGTCCCCCTTTTCAAAGCGGGGAGGGGTCTCTAACCATCTTAAGAACCTTCCCCGGCCCTCAAAAAACTCTGCATACAAATTTTCACGCCGATCGGTTCAGTAGTTTCCGAGTCCATAAGGTTCAGACAGACAAATTCATTTTTATTATTATCTAAGATAGAGGCTCATAGAAGCAAATTAAATCACCGGATCAACAGGGAATTGACCCAGTGTAAAGTTGGAGTGATTAGTGATAGTGATAATGGCGAACACGGGGATCAGTGATGTCATTGAAGGGGACTATTTAATAAAACTAATTGAATCAGGCCCTCCTTAGCCGTGCGGTAAGACGCGTGACCTAAGACAGTGACCATTTGAGCAACGTGGCTTAGGAAAGCCTGTTATTGATCTAAAATAGAGACTTGTAGAAGCAAATTTAATTACCGTGGGGAATAACAGGGATGGACCCGGAGTAGAGTTTAAGTCTAGAGACTGCCAACGGTTCACATGAGGAGATCAGAGTAAGCCCTGTCTTGAAGTAGACGCTTTTTTATACCCTCCCGTCATTTTCCTGCCTGAAAAAAAAATTACGGCTTACAGCTGGTTTGAAAAATTCTGCTGATTCTGGAACCTGAAAATGCCTGAGAATTTTTTTTTAAAATGGACTTGAACCCGCAAAGCAACAGTTAAGAAGAAGCAAATTCCCCCAAAGGAATCAAGAATAGGACGGCAAGGATGATCCGGATTGTGAAATATTAAATCGAAACATCGGTGCCGTCTCTCCTAAATGTGCAGGTTTTTGGTATTCGAAGCTTGAATATCTCAAATCTGAACACAAAGTTAGAGAACGCTGTACTGGTGGACATGGAACGGAAACTTGATGATTGGATACGGAAAAGATGCAGTTTATAGTATGTGTTACTAACAAGATTACTATACGTAAGTACGTTCCTTTTCTCGTTCATGCTTCGGTAGAAGGATTTGTGTAACCAGCAGGGTTCGTATCGCTCACTCAATCTCAGGAGCACAGGATGCTCCCTCACGAAAATTTTCGGGGAGAAATCGCTTTTCGGGAAAGAAAAACAGCCTGGAGAGTGATAACCATTTTTCGCTCACTTTGATTGCCGCCAAACATTGGTTTGTTCTTTTTCTTTCATATTCGAGTCTTTTCGTGGCATCTTCAATGCAAATGGTAGTAGCTTATGTAGAACAAATAACCTAATGCTTTCATACAGATAGCGTGGTGGTGTGGCTAGAGTAAGCGCATCCCTGCGGTAATTATTGTTACCATTCTGGGTTCGAATCCCGGCGCGTCCATACAATTTTGTAATTGTTCTGCGATAATTCTCGCGAAAAGTGAGTGAGTGGGAAAAAGTGATGAAACGAAAAAGGATTTTCATCTAATAGGCAAGATTTTCGTTTATCATCTAGGGGTAATTGTAGAGAAAGATTGATAAGTGAAAGATGATCCTCAACATAAACAACGAAAAAAGATTCTCCCTTGGCCCGAGAAACGCTTGCTTTGGTCTCATTGAAACGAAAAGTTCAAACCCTGGTAACCAGGAATATTTTCAATCTTTCATCCTATCTGCCACGTTATAGAAAGTTGTTTTTGAACCATTGTTCTATGTGAAAGAAATATTTATATACTAACTCGAATAATTTGCACTTAATGTTAAAAAGTTTTTACGGATATTGCATCCACTTTAATTGATTGTGATTTTATTGGCATTTGTGTTGAACAAAACAGTGTAACTATTTTATTCTTACATGTCGCTCTGAATATTTCCTCTTTTACTCATTTCCGTTCATATTAGGAATTCGGTCGATGTGGTTCGAAACCTGTCCTCGTGGTATATGGACAGGCCGAATATAATTATTTTCACATTGTTCAATAAATTTTCATATTAGTAGTTTCAGTCGTACAAATTCTTCTCTAAGAGAGTTTTTTTTGTATTGTAATAGATATTGGATAGATCGGTTGCGTTTCGACTTAGGAAAATTAATATGGGGGAGGATATTTTTCTTTATTTTTCGTTTCAGAGAGCGAGAAATGGCGCTTAAACCTAGGCTTATTAGCCAGGGCAAGTTTAATAGCTTCGCCCCATCCCAGAGAACCATCACCCACGCGGAAGGAGTGACAAAATTCTTAGCATGGTCACTCCCAACGTCTTCGAAATAAAGTCATTTGCTTATTCCCCCTGAATGTGAAACGGTTGGTACGGCTGTCCCCGTTTCTTCCTTTCGTGAATCCAAAACTGTTCGTTGATCATGTTATTCTTGGCTGAATAAACTGATTGCCGATAAGTTATGAATTATCTCCCAATTCTAAGCCTGCATGGTGGGCCTGGCCGATTTAATATTTGTGTCATATTTATGATATTCTGCAAATATTAATGCTGACAAGAAAATGCTCGGAAATACAACCGACATTTCCAGGATGCTTTTCAATACTGGTTATGCATGTGCTAAGACAAGACAAGAGACTGCCAACGGTTCACATAAAACTTATTGAAAATTGTACTACTCGTGTTAATCCCTGCTCTTCGTATTACCCCTTCCAAAGCGATGTTGAATAGCAGGTAGATCATCACCTTGCCGTAACCCTCTGCGCGTTTCGAAGGGACTCGAGAATGCCCCTGAAACTTAAACTACGCACATCACCCGATCCATCGTCGCTTTGATCAACCGTGTCAGTTTATCCGGAAATCCGTGTTCGTGTATTAGCTGTCATATCTGGTCTCGATCGATTGTATCATATGCGACTTTGAAGTCGATGAATAGATGATGTGTGGGCACGTTGTATTCGCGGCATTTCTGCAGTACTTGGCGAATGGCGAACACCTGGTCTGTGGTGGAGCGTTCGCCCATAAAACCCGCGAACTCCCTTGCAATTGGTGCTAGTCGACGGCATAAAATTTGGGAGAGCACCTTGTAGGCGGCATTCAGCAATGTGATTGCGCGATAGTTGCTACAATCCAGTTTATCGCCCCACGACACCTTCCATCCACTCCTGCGGCAAAACTTCCTCCTCCCAAATCTTGGTAATGACCCAGTGCAGCGCTCTAGCCAGTGCCTCACCACCGTGTTTAAATAGCTCTCCTGGTAGTTGGTCAACCCCAGGGGCTTTGTTGTTTTTCAGCCGGCCAATCTCCTCCTGGATTTCCTGGAGATCCGTAGCCTGTAGAATTATGTCCTGCGCGCGTTCTCCCAGGTCCATCACCATACCGCCATCTTCGTCTGCCACATCGCCATTCAGGTGTTCTTCGTAGTGCTGCCGCCACCTTTGGATCACCTCACGCTCGTTCGTAAGAAGGTTCCCGTTTATGTCCTTACACATATCAGGCTGTGGCACGTGGCCCTTACGTGAACGGTTTAACTTCTCATAGAACTTTCGTGTGTTATTAGCACGGTACAGTTGCTCTAGTATTTTTCTAGTTCAGGCATCCCTGAATTGTTAAAATCAGATAATAATTGACATAGTTACACCACATCTAATTATACTCCAAATTTGCCTATCCCATCTTTTTGGACATCCCCTGTACTTTACTGACAACCAACTCTTCTCGCCATGTATTTATTTATTCAAACTAAGCCTTGAATGGTGTTTGCAGTTCATTTAGCTCGTTCCATAGCTGCCTCTCGCCAAGCAACCGATAGAGATTCCGCAAATCGTCGTCAAATCTGGTCGATCCACTTGCTCGCTGCGCACCTCGCTTGCTTGATCCCGTCGGATAGTTGTTGAGAATCATTTTCCCGACATTCTGGCTACGTGCCCGGTTCACCACAGTCTTCTGATTTTCGCGGTGTGAATGTACGATGGCTGGTCTCTCAACAGGTGATGCAACTCGTGGTTCATTCGCCTTTTCCACGTACCTGCAGCATAGATGGTATGCAGCATTTCCTTACGAAAACTCCACTCCGCCGCGAGCATTGTCCAGGTCTCGTGTCCGTATAAGACTACCGGTCTAATGAGTGTTTTGTTGTCAGTTTCGTACGGAGACAAAGTTTATTCGATCGAGCGTCTTGCAGAATTGTACGATTTCCAGCCGAATTCTTCAACTACCTCGATTTCACCGATACAAACTCATGATGTGTGGCTCGCGTTGTCTTTTTCTAAGCCTATTGTTAATGACAAGACCGATCCGCTTAACTTCCCTCTTAACTCGTCAGTTTATCCGGAAATCCGTGTTCGTGCATTGGTTGCCATTGTTGGTATTGATTGATTGTATCATATGCGGCTCTGGAGTCGATGATGTGGGCACCTTTTTAGTTTTTTTTTTGTAGATTATCCAGTTCAGCGCTCTATACTGTTTAAACAGCTCTCCTGGTAGTTGGCCATGTGCTTTGTTGTTTTTCATCCAGCCAATTTGCTCCTGAATTTCCTGGAGATCGGGTGCTGGAAAACATATGTTCTGCACGCGTGCTCCCAGATTCGTTTGCATAATGCATTCTTTGTCTGCCACATCGCAATTCAGGTGCTCTTCGAAGTGCTGCCGCCACTTTTGCATCACCTCATGCTTGTTCGTTAGAAGGATCGTTTATGTCTGTCAGGCTGGAATATATTCATTTCATTTATTTAGTTAACAACTAAACAGATAACACTGAATCAACAATTTGACGCCATAATGCACGGTTCGAGGCCGCATCTCTCCATCCTCGGATACGCCCCACGCTCGCCAAGTCGTTCTGCACCTGGTCTGCCCATCTCGCTCGTTGCGCTCCACGCCGTCTCATACCTGCCGGATCGGAAGCGAACACCATCTTTGCAGGGTTGCTGTCCGGCATTCTTGCAACATGCCCTGCCCATCGTACCCTTCCGGTGTTAGCTACCTTCTGGATATTGGGTTCGCCGTAGAGTTGGGCGAGCTCATGGTTCATTCTTCGCCGCCACACACCGTCTTCTTGCACACCGCCAAAGATGGTCCTAAGCACCCGTCTCTCGAATACTCCGAGTGCTTGCAAGTCCTCCTCGAGCATTGTCCATGTTTTATGTCCGTAGAGGACAACCGGTCTTATTAACGTCTTGTACATGACACATTTGGTGCGGTGGCGAATCTTTTTCGACCGCAGTTTCTTCTGGAGCCCGTAGTAGGCCCGACTTCCACAGATGATGCGCCTTCGTATTTCACGACTAACGTTGTTGTCAGCCGTTAGCAAGGATCCGAGGTAGACGAATTCCTCGACCACCTCGAAGGTATCCCCGTCTATAGTAACACTGCTTCCCAGGCGGGCCCTGTCGCGCTAGGTTCCACCCACAAGCATGTACTTTGTCTTTGACGCATTCACCACCAATCCAACTTTTGTTGCTTCACGTTTCAGGCGGGTGTACAGTTCTGCCACCTTTGCAAATGTTCGGCCGACAATGTCCATGTCATCCGCGAAACAAATAAATTGACTGGATCTGTTAAAAATCGTACCCCGGCTGTTACACCTGGCTCTCCGCATGACACCTTCTAGCGTAATGTTGAACAACAGGCACGAAAGTCCATCACATTGTCTTAGTCCCCGGCGCGATTCGAACGAACTGGAGTGTTCGCTTGATATCTTCACACAGTTTTGCACACCATCCATCGTTGCTTTGATCAGTCTGGTAAGCTTCCCAGGGAAGCAGTTCTCGTCCATAATTTTCCATGGCTCAACCCGGTCTATACTGTCATATGCCGCCTTGAAATCAACGAACAGATGATGCGTTGGGACCTGGTATTCACGGTATTTTTGAAGGATTTGCCGTACAGTAAAGATCTGGTCCGTTGTCGAGCGGCCGTCAACGAAGCCGGCTTGATAACTTCCCACAAACTCGTTCACTAATGGTGACAGACGACGGAAGATGATCTGGGATATCACTTTGTAGGCGGTATTAAGGATGGTGATCGCTCGAAAGTTCTCACACTCCAGTTTGTCGCCTTTCTTGTAGATGGGGCATATAACCCCTTCCTTCCACTCCTCCGGTAGCTGTTCGGTTTCCCAGATTCTGACTATCAGTTTGTGCAGGCAAGTGGCCAGCTTTTCCGGGTCCATCTTGATGAGCTCAGCTCCGATACCATCCTTACCAGCGGCTTTGTTGGTCTTTAGCTGTTGAATGGCATCCTTAACTTCCCTCAAGGTGGGGGCTGGTTGGCTTCCATCGTCCGCTGAACTGACGTAGTCATCTCCTCCGCTGCCTTGAATTTCACTGCCTGTACTCTCAGCGCCATTCAGATGTTCCTCGTAGTGCTGCTTCCACCTTTCTGGCTGGAATATATACCAAGACATTTAATCGGATGATATTTAGTCGGAGCGACATTACGTCGAATAGACATTTGGTCGAAGGGACATTTAGTCGAAAATGAATGTTTAGTCCACTAGACACGTAGGACATTTGATCGAATGGACATTTGGTCGAAATCAGATTTTAGAATTACGAATCTTCACACATTTAGTCGAATGAACATTTGCTCGAAAGCGAATTTTCGAATGAATAATTTTGATACATTTAGGCGAATGACGTTCCGTCGAAAGGATATTCGAAATGAAGGAACTTTAGTCAATAATAAATAGAAAAATACTTATTGCGGTATTATTGCTGCAATATTGTCCAAAGAATGATGGGTTCATAAATAGAATAAGTGATAGGAAAACGGTGAATATTCTTGACAGGAAATTGACTTTAGCGATCACATCTAGCCGACTCCGATAAATCTCTACCACCAGGTCAAAAGATATTTAGTCCAATGAGTACAATGTTTCGTCAAATGGCACTTGGTCATAAGGAAAAGGGGGAGGATTTAGGGCGTATTGTTTAGTAAACGATCTTTTGTAATTTTTGAGCTCAACCGTCAACCGATTTCCACCAAATGTGGAACACATATTCTCTGTCATAAGACGGTTATATAATAGATGGGATGGTCAAGAGAAAAGAGGGAGGGACATGTTAATGAAACGAACGTTTTACGTACATCCTAAATGGATGGGTCCATGCGAACCAAATTTGGGACACATACTCTCAATCCTAAGGGAAGGAATATAGAGGAGTTAGAGGGTCATTGGAAAAAGCGGTAAAACTTCTGAACCCCTTTATAGATATCCTTAAAAATTAGGAACTATATCCTTCATCCTTAGCAGACGATTATAGATGGAGTTGAGCGGAAAACAGGAGGTACTGACTAAGGAAACTGAGGAAGGTACGCGAGGTCAAGCAACAGTACGTCAGGCGTGAAAAACGTATGGCCATTTCCCATTCTTTAGTTAGGTTATTTGAGATTGTAAAATTGCCCGGAAACCAATTATTTAATTTAAAAAAATTCCCAAAGGAATAAACATTTTCCCGGAAATAACATATGAGCATGTGAATGAGCATTA
Source organism: Armigeres subalbatus (assembly GCF_024139115.2). Lineage (NCBI taxonomy): Eukaryota > Metazoa > Arthropoda > Insecta > Diptera > Culicidae > Armigeres > Armigeres subalbatus. The sequence goes on from NC_085141.1 coordinate 250,733,232, forward strand.
TGACCGCACAATTCGTAGTTGCTACTCCGTGATTGACTGAACTTGCGAAGTTGTATAGAGAACACAATGAATGGGGCTTGGTATTAGCTACCCATTCTCAATGTACACGTTTCGGAAGCTCAAATATTTAAAGTCAATAACGGCGCCGAAGAAGAAGAAGAAGAACGGCGCTGGCCACGTCCTTACGGTCTTATAAGAATGGACGGATTGTTAGTCCGACCAGAGCATACAATATTCATCTTCATGAAGCAATTTCAGTCCGAATTTTGACAAACATCGCATGATTATTCAAAACATAGAATGACATAGTCAGACGACTACTCCACCAACTCATTCATTCGGCTGTCACTGAATGTGCTTACTGTGTGCAGGAAAAAACATAATTAGCATTGTTTTTATTGATGTTTACCTTTGAAAGTGCCTCGTGGATGAAAATCGGATTCAGTTCTATGTGATAAACTACTTTACTCATTTAAAACTTGTTCAGATTTCAGATAATTTATCAATTTGTAGAACGTACATAAATATTCAATGACTAATATTCAATCGAATATTGACAGTCCAGAGCCGACTATGAATGTGTCTGGAAGTGAGCTGACAAGTGAAGAGAGGTGCACGTCACCAACAATTTTCGATTATTTTACACTCTGAGTCCGACTATTGTTGCTACTAGAGACCGAGTATACCTCTGCATCTCCACGATTGTCTTGGGATAGGATATCGTTTTAGTAACAAAGGATAATTTATCTGGATTCACTTTGGTAAGCGATGCGATCTATGAGATGGGAAATAACACTAATACGAGTCAAAAGTTAAAACATGCACATCCGGTGGAATATGAAAACTGAGGAGATTCGCGTTTTGAACGACCGTACGGAAGCGCAGCACTCTGTACTCTCTTGCTCGATGGCTACAGCAAAATATTGAAGAACGCGCTTTTTTCGACCGCGCACGAAATTTGCATGAGCCATCAAACACAAGATAGATATTTTATTTCTTTCCCAACGACTAAAACACGTACTGCACTTACTTGTTCGATGGCTACTCTTATTACCGGCCTTGCAATGCAGAACACAATATTTCGGCAGATCGCGCGATCGTTCTGCTGTCCGAAACAAGCGAAAACACGCACCGAACTCACATTTTCCCAGAAATAACTGTATCTCCAAAAATAACATTTTCCGCAAGTATCATATCCTTGAAAACACTTCTTCGGAAATGACATTTCACCCGAAAATGTCAATTTCTCGAATATGCCATTCCTAAAAAAAATCCGCGAGTATGACTTTTCCCCGAAAATTGCAATTTCTTAAAAATGATATTTCCCCGAATGTGACATTTCCCCGAATATGACAATTCTCCGAATATAACATTTGCTTGAAAATAATAATTCCTCGAAAATAAAACTTCTCCGAATATGACAGTTTCGGTAAACATTTTATTCTCGGTAATATCATTTCCTAGAATATAAAAAGAATTTATTTGTCGGAATTAATGTTTTTAAAAGAGATATCTTCTTATTAGCATTACATCCCCACACTGGGACAGAGCCGCCTCGCAGCTTAGTGTTCATTAAGCCCTTCCACAGTTATTAACTGCGAGGTTTCTAAGCCAAGTTACCATTTTTGCATTCGTATATCATGAGGCTAACACGATGATACTTTTATGCCCAGGGAACTCGAGACAATTTCCAATCCGAAAATTGCCTAGACCAGGAATCGAACCCAGCCACCCTCAGCATGGTCTTGCTTTGTAGCCGCGCGTCTTACCGCACGGATAAGGAGGGCCACAAAAAGATATTTACCTTCATTTAATCATTGGATATTCTTTAACCAATTTTTTGATCTTCTCATCAATTGAGGAAGTATAATTATCAAAACATGATAACCCCGTTTACTGAATGGTTTCAGCGAAATCAAATTGGCAATTCCGGACAAGCGGTTATGTTGACTTTCTCGTGCATTTTACGAAAATAGTATTTTGGCCATAACTTTTAAGCACACATTTCAATCCAGTTCATGTTTAATAGGAAATAATAGAACAACATTCTCTGACAAATGCATCTTGTTCCGATTAAATTAGTTGAGGATAAGTGCTTGGAAGCGTAGCAAACAATAACGAATGGCTAAAAATAGATTCTGTTCAGCAGAATACCACAGTAGAGCACGGCACAATAGCGGTTAAGAAAGACAGAGTGCCTACCAAATATAGAAAGGGGTAGGTTTCAGCATCCATCACGATGCAACACGATTTGGTGAACGACTTCATGTAAAATTTCCGGGCGCAAGTTTCTGCAGTGGTGTTTGGCTTTTGATCTCAGTTTGGGTTTTTTTGCATCTTGTAAACATATAAACTAGCACGCTTCATGGTTTTCTGCACAAAACCAACCGACACCTTGAACTTTTTAGCGACATCTCAAATGAACACGTTTTGGAACTTCTTGAGCTGTTGAACCACTCCAAATTTTTTTTTTTTTTTTTTACTAATTTTATTTGCTAATTATCTAATACATGCATTCATCTCTTAGACTAGGTGTTCCGTGTTTTCTTAACACTATCATCCTTATTTGCTATGTTATTTAGTTATTATTAATACATTTCAATTGCCTCTGGCAGTTAGGATATTTCCTCTGGTTGAATTAAACCATGTAGGAATTACAATGTTTTCTACTTAAACTAAACATAACCTAATTTATACTAAGAATTTACAAGGAGCTAATCGTTGCAATAGAAGATTGCAACGACTTTTGTCTAAAATTGAAATTATTTTGTTGGACATTTGTTGCAATGTCTCAATATTAGAAATTCTATGAAGTTCATTGGTACTATACCACGGAGGCAACTTCAGAATCATTTTCAAAATTTTATTTTGAATCCTCTGGAGTGCCTTCTTTCTGGTATTGCAGCAACTAGTCCATATTGGCACAGCATACAACATGGCAGGTCTAAAATTTGTTTGTAAATCAAAGTTTGTTCTTAAGACAAAGTTTTGATTTTCTGTTTATAAGTGGATATAGACACTTAATATATTTGTTACATTTGGCTTGAAGGCCTTCAATGTGATTTTTAAAAGTTAATTTTTGATCTAGCAGAAGTCCTAAATATTTAGCTTCGCTAGACCAATTAATTGGAACCCCATTCATAGTGACAATATGTCTGCTAGAAGGTTTCAAATAAGAAGCTCTCGGCTTATGTGGGAAAATAATAAGCTGAGTTTTGGAAGCATTCGGGGAAATTTTCCATTTTTGCAAGTAAGTGAAGAAAATATCCAAACTTTTTTGCAATCTACTACAAATGACACGAAGGCTTCGCCCTTTGGCTGAAAGGCCCGTGTCATCCGCAAACAAAGATTTTTGACACCCTGGTGGTAAATCAGGTAAGTCAGAAGTAAAAATGTTATACAATATGGGCCCCAGTATGCTGCCTTGGGGAAACCATTCTTACAGGTAATCTATCAGATTTAGTATTCTGATAGTTTACCTGCAGTGAGCGATCTGATAAATAATTTTGGATCAGTTTAATGATGTACAGAGGAAAATTAAAATTCATCAATTTTACAATCAAACCTTCATGCCAAACACTGTCAAATGCTTTCTCTATATCAAGAAGAGCAACTCCAGTCGAATATCCTTCAGGTTTGTTGAGCGGAATTAAGTTCGTAACTCTTAATAACTGATGGGTGGTTGAATGCCCATGGCGAAAACCAAATTGCTCATCAGCAAAAATAGAATTGTCATTAATATGAACCATCATTCTATTTAAAATAATTTTTTCAAACAGTTTGCTTATTGAAGAAAGCAAACTGATTGGGCGATAACTAGAAGCCTCAGCTGGATTTTTGTCCGGCTTCAAAATTGGAACAACTTTGGCGTTTTTCCATTTATCTGGAAAGTATGCCAATTGAAAACATTTGTTAAATAAATTAACCAAAAAGATAAAGAGCTCTCAGGAAGTTTTTTGATAAGTATCACCATCATCGCCCGGTGCTCTCATATCTTTTAAATTTTTAAATAGATCTCACTTCATCCAAATTAGTTCCCAACGAAGGGTCAAAAAATTCTCTTTGATTGAGAATGTCTTCGAAGCTCCGAAGCTGATCGTCTATTGGACTAGTGAGACCTAGACTAAAATTATGGGCACTCTCGAACTGCTGAGCAAGTTTTTGAGCCTTTTCGCCATTTGTTAATAAAATTTTATTTCCCTCTTTAAGCGCTGGAATTGGCTTTTGAGGTTTTTTAAGAATTTTTGTTAATTTCCAAAAGGGTTTCGAACTGGGATCCAACTTCGAGACATTATTCTCAAAGTTGGTATTTCTCAGAATAGCGAAACGTTTTTTAATTTAATTTTGCAAATCTCGCCAAATAACTTTCAACGCGGGATCGCGAGTTCTTTGGTATTGCCTTCTTCTCACATTTTTAAGACGGATCAGTAGCTGAAGATCGTCGTCAATAATAATGGAGTTGAATTTAATTTCACATTTAGGAATTGCAATGCCTCTGGCTTCGACAATTAAATTTGTCAAAGATACGAGAGCATTATCAATATCACTTTTGGTATCGAGAGGAATATCAACATCAAAATTCCTATCGATATACGTTTTGAGAGAATCCCAATCAGCTCTATGATAATTAAAAGTAGAGCTGATTGGATTATAAAAGGCTTCTTGTGAGATTTCAAATGTCACAGGAAGATGATTAGAGTCAAAGTCAGCATGAGTTACCAATTGGCCACACAGCTGACTTGAATCCGTTAAAACTAAATCAATTGTAGAAGGATTTCGACTGGAAGAAAAACAAGTTGGTCCATTGGGATATTGAATAGTATAATATCCCGCAGAACAATCTTCAAATAAAATTTTACCATTGGAATTGCTTTGAGCATTATTCCATGAACGGTGTTTGGCATTGAAGTCACCAATTACGAAGAATTTTGATTTGTTGCGAGTCAGAATTTGAAGATCAGCTTTCAACAAATTCTTTTGCTGCCCATTGCATTGAAAAGGCAAGTAGGCTGCAATGAAGGAAAATTGTCCAAAATTTGTTTCAACAGAAACTCCTAAGGTTTCAAAAACTTTGGTTTCAAACGAAGAAAATAATTTATGTTTGATACGTCTATTAATGACAATGGCGACCCACCACAGGCGCTTGCTGTCAAGACGATCATTTCTGTAGATAAAATAGTTTGGATTTCTTTTAATGGAGAGTCCTGGTTTTAAATACGTTTCAGTTATAATGGCAATATGCAATATTATGAACTGAAAGGAAGTTGAATAATTCATCTTCCTTACCGTTTAGAGAGCGGGCATTCCAATTTAGAACTTTCACACAATTATTTAGATCCATTGAAACGGAGTCCGATAACAATTTTTTTTGTGTGTACTTTATACCAACCTGAACAGCTTCAGGAATGGTATTTGCTTTGAACATTGCATCAATCATGTGATGCAATTGTTCAGTTAAAAAATCAAAGTCGGAAGCAGTCATGCTACCTGAATCGGCAACATGACCGTTATTTTCCGTTGGGACATGGGTATACACCTCATTTTGAGAAGAGAAATTTTGTCTACCAGCAGCGATGTTTGCATACGTAGGTACATTGGAAAAATTGGAATTTACTGAAGTGCTTGCTACCCGTTGACGAGCGGCAAAATTGGTTTGTGAATTGTGGTGGGTATGAATTGCTCGACCGGTAACTGGTTTCGAAATTTGAGCGTTTGAAAAATTTCTACCCGTCGAATCTGGGATCCCATTGGACTTTCCCGTCATCAATTTTGCACGGGAATTCAAAACTTTTTTGCGTGAAGGGCATTCCCAGAAATTGGATTTATGATTGCCCCCACAATTAGCACATTTAAATTTATTGGAATCTTCTCTCACAGGACATGCGTCCTTGGCGTGAGAGGTTCCACCACAAATCATGCATTTAGCATCCATGTGACAATGTTTGGTTCCATGACCCCACTTTTGGCACTTACGGCACTGGGTGGGGTTTTGAATTTCCCCAGGCCTGCGGAAATGTTCCCATGTAACACGGACATGGGACATAATACAGGCCTTTTCCAACTTTTCATATTATTTAGTTCACTTTTGTTAAAATGAACTAAATAAAATTCTTGAGAAATGCCCTCTGGGAAGTACCAGAATGGGATTTCTTTTTTCATCTTAATTACTTGGACTGGTGAAAATCCAAGTAATTGAGAAATTTCAATTTTAATCTCATCCAGTGATTTGTCATCACTGGGAGACCTTTCAAGACGACTTTTGAACAATCGCTCAGTTTTGTCGTCGTATGTGAAGAATTTATGACGCTTCTCAGTTAAATACTGAAGAAGACGTTTGCGATCGTCAAAGGATCCCGGCAAAACGCGACAGTCACCCTTCCTAGCAATCTGAAATGAAACCTTGATCCCCTGAAGGTTACTCAAAATCTCATTCCTAAAGCCAGAAAACTCGGCAACAGATACCACAATCGGCGGAATCCTTTGCTTTTTCGCATGAATCGAATCACCTGGGCTAGATTCGATTTGATCAATATCATCATTAATCAAATCGAACTGATTGCTCAGTTCGATAGGAGAAAAATTATTTCCGACATTAGAGTTTGAAGGAATATCTGAATTCTCCAGCTTCCTTCTATTTTTTCCGCGCTTTGGCAGGACGGTCTTGAAACCTTGTTTCTTTGAAGGAAGTGGAGAATTCAGAGACTCCCCCTTCCTCTTGTTTTTATTAATGCTCATTGCTGAGCGTGGAGACGTGACCTTCTAAGAGGTTTTTTCCCAGAACGGTGTCCCTGCAGGATTACCACCGCTTGTAGGAATTTTACTTCCGCAAACGGGTCCAACGTAAAACGAAGGCACGGGTCCTTGCAAAGATCGTAACGGGATCAGTGGGTACAAATAGCGCTGAGAAAGCACTGTTGAAATTAAAATAGCTTCGGGTAGTATTAAAAACTTCCTTCCGCAAAGAGAGAAAGAACCGCACAGCACGAAAGCACGATGCGGTCTGAACCACTCCAAATCATTTTACTGTTCATTGGACCATTCACTTCCCTCATTTGAACACTGAGACGCTCCTTAAAGGTTCTCATTACACGAGATACAGTTGAATTTGCAATCCCAAGCTTGTTAGCGATCGATCGGTGGGACACCTCCGGATTTTGATGGTAGATGCACAATTTTTTTTCCTTGGCAATCTCTTCTTCCGACAACATGATCGTAACCACTGTATTAGACCTCTTCATGTTTTCAAAAAGAATCAAAAATTCAACCGGTCAGCCCAGAATCACAATTCTTATGCTAAAATAAGTCTCCTGTCAAATTTTCAGCTAATTCGGATAAAATTTCGAGGTGGCTCAAGTCAATTTAGTGTTTTTGGGCTATTTTCAATTTTGGAAAAAATCTAACAAAAGATATAAACGTCGAAAACTGTCGCAACAACCTCTATATGGAAGATTTTGATGTACTCTACAAGTCTTGTTTACATTGCGATTCGTTCCGTTCACGTTTTGTCCATGTGAAAGTGATTTTCAAACTTTTAAGAGCATAAAAATACTGTTTCCCCCAAAAGTCGTTGTTCTACAAAATTCTTGAGTTTATGACAAACGATTGTTAATTTATTTTATTATAGTTCACCTTTTTTCCCTGGAAATTTGAGTAATATAATTGCCCATGTGCGATTTACCGTTAAATTCTTAAAAATCAGAAGCTGAACATTCGTCATAAATTTGCACGCTGAGATTTCTTCAAACAAGTTGTTCAAACAAAGAAGCTTCGATTTCACTTGTTACTCAGATGCACTCAATGTTAAAAGCATGCAAACATATTATTAAAATAACAAAATTTGGAATTCGTTTTTTGTAAGCATCAAATATCATATGATTTAATTTATGTTTTGTTCGAACAACTTGCTTGAAGAAATCCTAACGTGCACATTTATTACAAATGTTCAGCTTCTGATTTTTAAGAATTTAACGGTAAATCGCACATGGGCAATTATACTACTCAAATTTCCAGGGAAAAAAGAGGAATAATAATAAAATAAATCAACAATCATTTGTCATAAACTCAAGAATTTTGTAGAACAACGACTTTTGGGGGGACAGTATTTTTATGCACTTAAAAGCTTGAAAATCACTTTAGCATGGACAAAACGTGAGCGGAACGAATCGCAATGTTCACAAGACTTGTAGACCACACCAAAAGCTTTCGAATAGAGGTTGTTGCGATAGTTTTCGACGTTTATATCTCTTGTTAGATTTTTTCCAAAATTGAAAATAGCTCAAAAACACTAAATCGACTTGAGCCACCTCGAAATTTTATCCGAATTAGCTGAAAATTTGACAGGAGACTTATTTTAGCATAAGAATTGTGATTCTGGGCTGATCGATTGAATTTTTGATACTTTTTGAAAACATGAAGAGGTCTACACTGTATGTATAACTATGAAACTCTGCAGATGTAAACAATACACTATGAATAAGATTTGCTCAAATTTTGAGGTTTTTACTAAAACGGTTCAAAAGTTACAGAAGATTTTCGGTGTGCCATTTTTATCGAATACACCCTTTATTACGTAGATCTGTTCCTTCATGGGCCTTCCTTAGCCATGTGCTAAGATGCGTGACAACAAAGCAAGACCATGCTGAAGGTGGCTGGGTTCAATTCCCGGTCGGGTGTAGGAAACTTTCTGGTTGGGAATTTTCTCGACTTTCCTGGGCCTGAAAGTATCATCGTGTTAGCCTCATGATATACAAATGTAAAAATGGTAACCTGGCTTAGAAACCTCGCAGTTAATAACTGATAAAGTGCTTAATGAACACTAAGCAGCGAGGTGGCAATGTCCCAGTGGGGGATGTAATGCCTATAAGAAGAAGAACTTACAGGCTTACATTATTTTGCAAACCTCAGGAACTAACAGCCCCAACGACCAACAGCCAACAGATTTTTTTTACCGAAATTCGGCCATTCTTTTACTATTTTACCAAAATTATCAACACACTTAAAATTCGAAATTTTACGATTGTCGGGAATCCAACAGTCAGAATCTCGGCAATAATTTCGACGAATCTCGGTAATTTTTTTACCGAGACCTCGGTAACTATTACCTTTACTATGACTCGGTAAAGTTTACCGAAATCTCGGTAACAAAATTGTCTTATTTCTCATTCTTTATTGGGCGAATTTTCAAGACGAGCTCGGTGGTCTAGTGGCTACCGCTTCTACCTTATCGTGCATTCATCGAGGATTCAATTCCAGGATCGTCCTTTTCGTACTTTGTATTTCTAATTAGGTTGTCTCTGTGTTTCACGTTCTACCAAAATGATTTCCTACTGCTATAACATGACACCTGTGAGAGGTCATAGAGTTCTCTGCATCTTTTTTTGTGGGCAATTAGAACAACTGCGTCCATAAATTAGAACTATTGTAGGATATAGTTTAATGTACCGTGGAAGTACCATATTTGACGCAGGTCCAAACTTGGCGCACTCTCATATCAAATGATTCATAAAACTTATTTTCGCTAAAAAATATATCAAAGAATCAAGCTAGATGGCTTTATTTGCTCTTCTTTTTTGTATATATGGCAGAAAAAGCATATTATCGATGAAAAATCAACTTATCCGAATAAAATATATGGAGGTCATACTTATAATGCGTCAATTTTTCGCTTTCTTAGCCACAATGCTAAGGATCGAATGATCATTTTTTGCTCGCAAAATGACTTTTGTTAGAATTTTCGACCCCTACCTACAAACAACTGAGCATTATGAGTGTGGTGATCTACCACTATATTGTCCTTTACCAACTAACCGTCGAGGTAGTTTAGGATGATAAAAACAGGCAGCTCATCGACGGGTAAATAATTATGAATATTTACCTCTCGATAGTTACCTGACAATGTATATATAGCACGTAATTAGAATTAATAAATTAGAGTTAAGGTAGATCTTGTTCTTCTCTCCACCGACCATATCACATTCCCTAGGAGCTGGAGATGGCTGAGGCCACTCCAGAGAGGACTCGGCTCGCTTCATGAGTAAGCTTTTCCTTTTATGACGAAAATAGCAAATTCGAACGCATTTTTCAACCCAAAATGTTCTGCGTCAAATTAGGCTCACAATTCATTTTGATGTTCCTAATTAACCTTATCAGACGAATATAAAATGCAGTGCATAGAAACCTCAATAATACTCTTAGGAAAAGCAATATGTATTCATTTTATTTTAACTAAAACTCTACTACTTAGAATATTAATCAACATTGGATTATTTCACTAAGTGTCCAACCCATGGTAGTATGCCTTATGCTGTCTTCGATTTTGATGCGTTTTTTACACGGTATTTGGTAATTATGCAGTTTTTCTTTGCTGGTTTTAAGATTCTCGCGAGAAAATAATATTATATAATAAATTAGTATCATACAATTCAATTTGCTTTCTCTGTACGAAATTCTAATAGGCCAAAAAATGAACACATTTTCAATTAATTACTCTATTGCTATGCAAGCTATCAGTCAGGCAACCCTGAATAGGAAATCAAACAAAAATATGCCTGGCTTTCTTATACAAGCTGTATATAGACGGATACCGAAGTTGGATTTTTCTCCAGATACAGGCAACTTTCCCAACTTCGGAAGTAGTGCGCTGGCTTCGCCTAAAGATGCGCTAAACAACGCATCAATTAGTTTGACAGATAAAACTTCGGAAGAAAGTTCGGTTCGGAAGTCCCGACTTCCGAATTCTAAGTTGGTGCTACGCCGACAATATCTGCCGGTCAAGTAGCATTTGCATATTGGTAGCTTCAACGTTGTTCTAAAAGGGTTCATATACAGGTTGCGTTCCTTGTATCCGTCTTAGTTTATAGATTTAAAATTGCAGATTACCAAAGAAAGTGGTTTTTATTATAAATGTAACAGACCATGATAGGCTGGTTATGCAATGAAATGTCAAAGTTAGTTCTCCCGTGAATATATGTTTTGACATGACTCTTACACCTAATTGAGAAGCATTTTGATTGATGTGTAGGGTACATGAAACTAACAAAACACTTACATGCCACAAAGCATATAATTTGCAGAACAACTGAACAAAAATAAATGAAATGCTGCTTCGTAAAATGAATTAACTTGTTATTTTATACCGTGCAAAGTTCTTTTGCACTGTCATTACATAATAAAAAAAATAAGGCGTTTATTTGATTGAGTTTTAACATAATTTCAAAGTGCGTCAAATTAGGAACAACTTTGCGTCAAATAAGGAACATGATAAAATTAGTGCGTCAAGTTGGGCACCTCAAGTACCAAATAAAAACAGATTAAAAAACTAAGAAATAAACTTTACATTTTGAAGTTTCACTATTTGTACACATTCTAAAATAGTAGAAAGCTCGTTATGCAGAATACTGAGTTTAGTTGGGACAGGAGCCGCAACGAGATAACACATTCCCAGTCAATTTTTGATTAGCATTAGCATTGATCATTTCGCACAAATTCGTAGGAGGTACAAGCCAAGACTATTGTATTAGAGTAGCATCACTATCGTCTGTTTCCACTGATATTGATTTGGGACTAATCACTATCTCTTAGATGGAAACAATGCACTATCCAATAGTCGAGATCTGTCCTGGCCACGTCCTTGCGAATGCTGAGGAAGAGGAAGAATGGTTAGCATTCGCATGTACGTGGCCAGAACAGATCTCGACTATTGAAGAGAGCAATGCTTCCATCTAAGAGATAATAATTAGTCCCTCCCAAATCAATTTCTCTGGTAACGGATGAAAGTGATTCTACTCTCATACAATAGTCCAGGCTTGTACCTCCTACGAGTTTGTGCAAATTGCTCAATGCTAATGCTAATATATCCTATTTGGGCGAATGTTCAATCTTTTGGTTTTATGCCAAAGCACCTATTGGAAACGAAATTTTTGACCATAGACCCGTTCGGCCAACTTACATATAGTTTCGGCGGTACGAACTGTTCGCCCCAAGCAACCAGAAGTTCATAATGTATTAAATTTGTTCCTAATCGAACCATTTTGTTCACATTCAGTTCCAAGCACAACGGAACTTCAAAGTTCACTTTAGTGCTCCCACCAGACAAAAAAAAAATACTTAAAATGCGATTAAAATGATAAGCCAAACAATACCCTTCTTATCCGTTGGTCAATTGACATTTTTCATAATATGACTCGTTCGGCCAAATGATCTTTTCGGCCAAACGGCCCGTTCGGCCAAAAACATTGTCAGCCAAATAAACAGTACGGTTAAGAACCATTTTTGGCAAAATGTCATATTTGGCCAAACGACATTCTCGTTCGAATGCTTTCTAACATTTTTGCATGTTTTTCATGAATCCAAAAGGGGGGGGGGGGTCAGAATTTCACTAAGTGGAACGCCTATGCAACGACGAGCGTGTGTCAAAGTGGAACGAACATTTTATTCTACAGTTCATTCTAGTATTATTCAATACAGTAATAAATCATTCCAGTACGACACACCGCAGAGACCTTATGGCATGACCGGTCCATAGGTGGATTAGTGTTCGAAATTTTCAAATTCCGCCTGACAAACAAGGCTCTTCACTCAACGCTCCTTAACGAGTGCGAGAAGTCTTACTCTGCCATGAAAAAGCAGAACTGTGTTTGTCACCCATCGTTGTTGTTATATATTTGTGACCTCGACTCCCAGACCGGGTAAGATGGAATAAATTTGAAAAAGGGCACGGCACGCTACCAAAATGTGCACCTTCGCATCGAGACCGAGACCAGACCACCGTGCTCCGACCGCACTAAAATGTGCAGAAAAATATTCGAGTCAAATCAGCAAATCCAACGCTGTCAGACCGCTCAAGTTCTCTAACAAAGCCGTACGGAGCCTCGTGGAGGGGAGGATCAATATTTGCTTTATCATTCTTGACCTTTCGATAGCTGAGCGTTCTATTCAAATATGGTTGGTTTCGATACCACAACAGCCAGCACAATTCTCAATCGATCAATATTTGATTAGTTTCTGCGATTCTGCCTTCTCATCTGATGCATAATTAATCCGACATTCGGAAACTAATTCCTGATTTTCATTTCTATTTATTTTTTCAGGTACGTATTGCATCAGCATGGCATCATTGTCTGCGGATGGCTGCGCATTTTGGGTATCATAATCAGCATCTCGGGGAACAGAACCATCCGTGCGTATCCGCAGCCATAGCATTTAGTCGAGACTCGAGAGGAGGGAGGCGGTCGCTAGAATAATGCATCACGATCATCGGAATTAATTGAACACGTTGCAACCAAATCACGCATCCACGGCGATGAAAACTAACTATGCAAACATCATTCCCCGCTGAGCAAGTCAGTCTGCGTCGGGATGGTGACGGTGACGGCGGCGGCACACGACACTGCATCGATACGGCTATTTAAACACCGTCACCATAATGACGACGACGACGATGGTGAGCGAACTATGGGTTGCAGTCGTCACAATGCACACCCGGTTTGTGAGTTAGAACAACGAGAATCTCGGTTGAGCATTCGCTCCGGGACACGGGTTTTGAATTTCATTTAATTTCATTTCGTGTCGTCACATGGATGCACGCGGTTCAGTGGTTCCCAATTTAGAGTAATGGGATATTTAGAATAATTACCAGCAGACATGCTTCTATTGCCAAGTGGGGTTTTAGAAATTCTATTTTTAAATAGAATTCATTTTTACAATATACTGCTTCCCTCCTTCGAAGTAGAAGAATCGGACCCAAATATTTCGTATAAATGAAGCATGCTCTTAAAAAACTAGAAGTTTATAATACGAAAGTATTTTGTCTTTTCGTTTATGAGGCTGAAAGGACAATGTCATTGGTGCTGAATGTGACACCAATATAAAACAAGAATGCAGAAAATAAATGCTTTCAGAACTTTCCAAAAGTCCTTATTAACGAATTAAAAATTATCTTTCTGAATTTCTTTCAAATATTGATAAGCTCTGTTTTGTTTCAACATATTGATAGGGAAGAGCATTTTAAAACGAGTATTCTTATGAATACTTAAGATCTTTTGAAAATTTAAGCTAGATTTTATGACGAATGTCATTAAATCAACCACAATTCGTAGCCTCTATCTGCAGTAAAAACAACTAATCCACACCGAAATATGAGACACTTCTTTATACTGCTTTTTGAATCGGATTCATGCGTACTACACACAATCCCGCAAGTAAATTCACCTCACATTTCCCATTTTATCAGTCGGTAATGACCCGAGCTTCTTTGAACGTTTTTTTTCTGTCAATTTGTCACGCCTTACTCTCCTCGGGAGTGTGCACCACGTCGAAGCTTAGACGATTGGCCGTTCATGGCGCTGAGTGGTGGAGGAGAATTGGCCTTCAGCTTCACCCATTCCTTGCGACGCACAGTATGTCCGATATTTGATGTCTACGACGCACTGTTCTCCTATACGAGACACAGACTACGCTGCGCTGTCAACTGCTTGCCTGCCTGCTACGTTGGTATCCATCCGTACGTACCTCATTCAACGGCCAAGGAAGCTCTCGTAAATCAGCTAGCGGCTGACGGTTTTAATACGGCGAGCGATGTAACGCGTTGCCTTGCCCGATAGCTGAGGGTCCCATTGTGTCTGACGCGGTGGATTTAGAAGTGAAGAAGTCGATGAAAAACATTATGGGATGAAGTTGGTTTAATGGTCGAAGTGCAGAAAATAGAATACGATCAGCACCGACTGTCAAACGAGATGAGTTTCACTCCGGGGGAAAAGCGACGGACGGGAGCGTTGGGTTGAGGTAGCCAGTCACTCGGATGCCGGGAACCCGACAGAACAGTCGTCAAATGGTGGTTCAATAAATCATTCGGAATTGTTGTGATGCGCCGCGAGGCTAATGGGAGGATAAAAAAGGAATTGCATTAGAAATATTTCATGGTAGGCCCAGTTGTTGCTATAATCTATTGATACGGAAGAATATTTCAAGTATTGGTGGAAAGAATCTTATCTAACATTTCTTGATATTTAATTCGATCTATAAAATAAAATCCAACTGTTAATATCAGTTAATCTTAAAGATTTATATGTGACAGCTCATATGGTGTTATTTCTCTACCTCTATCTCCCTTCATCTTATGATGATCAACCTAATTATAAATAAAGTTATGAATCATGAATTATAGGAATTGTATTTGCAAAATAAACTGATGTACATGTGTGATGATAGAAGAATATGTGATGGGTGACAAATATCTCATACCGAATAGGTGTAGCCTAATGCGGGAAACCTTCAAGCTTCAATGAAATGCCTCAAAGGCTTCTGTCGTTCCAAGCTTCTGGGAGAAGCCTTCCAAGCCTCTGGGAGAAGCCTTCCAAGCTTCTGGGAGAAGCCTTCCAAGCTTGTGGGAGAAGCCTTCCATGCTTCTGGGAGAAGGCTTCCAAGCCTCTGGGAGAAGCTTTTCAAGCTTCTGGGAGAAGCCTTCCAAGCTACTGGGAGAAGCCTTCCAAGCTACTGGGAGAAGCCTTCCAAGCTTGTGGGAGAAGCCTTCCATGCTTCTGGGAGAAGGCTTCCAAGCCTCTGGGAGAAGCCTTCCAAGCTTCTGGGAGAAGCCTTCCAAGCTTCTAGGAGAAGCCTTCCAAGCTACTGGGAGAAGCCTTCCGAGCTACTAGGAGAAGCCTTCCGAGCTACTGGGAGAAGCCTTCCAAGCTTGTGGGAGAAGCCTTCCAAGCCTCTGGGAGAAGCCTTCTAAGCCTCTGGGAGAAGCCTTCCAAGCTTCTGGGAGAAGCCTTCCAATTTTCTGGGAGAAGCCTTCCAAGCTTCTGGGAGAAGCCTTCCAAGCTTCTGGGAGAAGCCTTCCAAGCTTCTGGGAGAAGCCTTCCAAGCTTCTGGGAGAAGCCTTCCAAGCTTCTGGGAGAAGCCTTCCAAGCTTCTGGAGGAGGCCTTCCAAGCTTCTGGGAGAAGCCTTCCAAGCTTCTGGGAGAAGCCTTCCAAGCTTCTGGGAGAAGCCTTCCAAGCTTCTGGGAGAAGCCTTCCAAGCTTCTGGGAGAAGCCTTCCAAGCTTCTGGGAGAAGCCTTCCAAGCTTCTGGGAGAAGCCTTCTAAGCCTCTGGGAGAAGCTTTCCAAGCCTCTGGGAGAAGCCTTCTAAGCCTCTGGGAGAAGCCTTCCAAGCTTCTGGGAGAAGCCTTCCAATTTTCTGGGAGAAGCCTTCCAATTTTCTGGGAGAAGCCTTCCAAGCTTCTGGGAGAAGCCTTCCAAGCTTCTGGGAGAAGCCTTCCAAGCTTCTGGGAGAAGCCTTCCAAGCTTCTGGGAGAAGCCTTCCAAGCTTCTGGGAGAAGCCTTCCAAGCTTCTGGGAGAAGCCTTCCAAGCTTCTGGGAGAAGCCTTCCAAGCTTCTGGGAGAAGCCTTCCAAGCTTCTGAAAGAAGCCTTCCAAGCTTCTGGGAGAAGCCTTCCATGCTTTTGGGAGAAGCCTTCCAAGCTTCTAGAGGAGGCCTTCCAAGCTTCTGGGAGAAGTCTTCCATGCTTTTGGGAGAAGCCTTCCAAGCTTCTAGAGGAGGCCTTCCAAGCTTCTGGGAGAAGCCTTCCAAGCTTCTGGGAGAAGCCTTCCAAGCTTCTAGAGGAGGCCTTCTGGGAGAAGCCTTCCAAGCTTCTGGGAGAAGCCTTCCAAGCTTCTGGGAGAAGCCTTCCAAGCTTCTGGGAGAAGCCTTCCAAGCTTCTGGGAGAAGCCTTCCAAGCTTCTGGGAGAAGCCTTCCATGCTTCTGGGAGAAGCCTTCCAAGCTTCTGGGAGAAGCCTTCCAAGCTTCTGGGAGAAGCCTTCCAAGCTTCTGGGAGAAGCCTTCCAAGCTTCTGGGAGAAGCCTTCCAAGCTTCTGGGAGAAGCCTTCCTAGCTTCCAAGCCCTTCTGGAGAAGCCTTCCAAGCTTCTGGGAGAAGCCTTCCAAGCTTCTGGGAGAAGCCTTCCAAGCTTCTGGGAGAAGCCTTCCAAGCTTCTGGGAGAAGCCTTCCAAGCTTCTAGAGGAGGCCTTCCAAGCTTCTAGAGGAGGCCTTCCAAGCTTCTGGGAGAAGCCTTCCAAGCTTCTGGGAGAAGCCTTCCAAGCTTCTGGGAGAAGCCTTCCAAGCTTCTGGGAGAAGCCTTCCAAGCTTCTGGGAGAAGCCTTCCAAGCTTCTGGGAGAAGCCTTCCAAGCTTCTGGGAGAAGCCTTCCAAGCTTCTGGGAGAAGCCTTCCAAGCTTCTGGGAGAAGCCTTCCAAGCTTCTGGGAGAAGCCTTCCAAGCTTCTGGGAGAAGCCTTCCAAGCTTCTGGGAGAAGCCTTCCAAGCTTCTGGGAGAAGCCTTCCAAGCTTCTGGGAGAAGCCTTCCAAGCTTCTGGGAGAAGCCTTCCCTTCTGGGAGAAGCCTTCCAAGCTTCTGGGAGAAGCCTTCCAAGCTTCTGGGAGAAGCCTTCCAAGCTTCTGGGAGAAGCCGTAGACGCCTCTGGGAAACGCCTTCCGAGCCTCGGGGAGAAGCCTTCCAAGCTTCTGGGAGAAGCCTTCCAAGCTACTGGGAGAAACCTTCCAAGCTTCTGGGAGAAGCCTTCCAAGCTCCTGGAAGAAGCCTTCCAAGCTTCTAGGAGAAGTCTCCCAAGCTTCTGGGAGAAGTCTTCCAAGCTTCTGAGAGAAGCCTTCCAAGCTTTTGGGAGAAGCCTCCCAAGCTGCTGGGAGAAGCCTCCCAAGCTTCTGGGAGAAGCCTTCCAAGCTTCTAGGAGAAACCTTCCTAGCTTCTGGAAGAAGCCTTCTAAGCCTCTGGGAGAAGCCTTCCAAGCTTCTGGGAGAAGCCTTCCAAGCTTCTGGGAGAAGCCTTCCAAGCTTCTGGGAGAAGCCTTCCAAGCTTCTGGGAGAAGCTTTCCAAGCTTCTGGGAGAAGCCTTCCAAGCTTCTGGGAGAAGCCTTCCAAGCTTCTGGGAGAAGCCTTCCAAGCTTCTGGGAGAAGCCTTCCAAGCTTCTGGGAGAAGCCTTCCAAGCTTCTGGGAGAAGCCTTCCAAGCTTCTGGGAGAAGCCTTCCAAGCTTCTGGGAGAAGCCTTCCAAGCTTCTGGGAGAAGCCTGCTTCCTGGGAGAAGCCTTCCAAGCTTCTGGGAGAAGCCTGCTTCTGGGAGAAGCCTTCCAAGCTTCTAGAGGAGGCCTTCCAAGCTTCTGGGAGAAGCCTTCCAAGCTTCTGGGAGAAGCCTTCCAAGCTTCTGGGAGAAGCCTTCCAAGCTTCTGGGAGAAGCCTTCCAAGCTTCTGGGAGAAGCCTTCCAAGCTTCTGGGAGAAGCCTTCCAAGCTTCTGGGAGAAGCCTTCCAAGCTTCTGGGAGAAGCCTTCCAAGCTTCTGGGAGAAGCCTTCCAAGCTTCTGGGAGAAGCCTTCCAAGCTTGTGGGAGAAGCCTTCCTAGCTTCTTGGAGAAGCCTTCCAAGCTTCTAGAGGAGGCCTTCCAAGCTTCTAGATGAGGCCTTCCTAGCTTCTGGGAGAAGCCTTCCAAGCTTCTGCGAGAAACCTTCCAAGCTTCTGGGAGAAGCCTTCCAAGCTTCTGGGAGAAGCCTTCCAAGCTTCTGGGAGAAGCCTTCCAAGCTTCTGGGAGAAGCCTTCCAAGCTTCTGGGAGAAGCCTTCCAAGCTTCTGGGAGCGGACTCCACCGCGTCTGGGAGTCGCCCTCCAAGCTTCTGGGAGAAGCCTTCCAAGCTTCTGGGAGAAGCCTTCCAAGCTTCTGGGAGAAGCCTTCCAAGCTTCTGGGAGAAGCCTCCAAGCTTCCTGGGAGAAGCCTTCCAAGCTTCTGGGAGAAGCCTTCCAAGCTTCTGGGAGAAGCCTTCCAAGCTTCTGGGAGAAGCCTTCCAAGCTTCTGGGAGAAGCCTTCCAAGCTTCTGGGAGAAGCCTTCCAAGCTTCTGGGAGAAGCCTTCCAAGCTTCTGGGAGAAGCCTTCCAAGCTTCTGGGAGAAGCCTTCCAAGCTTCTGGGAGAAGCCTTCCAAGCTCCTGGGAGAAGCCTTCCAAGCTTCTGGGAGAAGCCTTCCAAGCTTCTGGGAGAAGCCTTCCAAGCTTCTGGGAGAAGCCTTCCAAGCTCCTGGGAGAAGCCTTCCAAGCTTCTGGGAGAAGCCTTCCAAGCTTCTGGGAGCAGCCTTCCAAGCTTCTGGGAGAAGCCTTCCAAGCTTCCGGGAGCAGCCTTCCAAGCTTCTGGGAGAAGCCTTCCAAGCTTCTGGGAGAAGCCTTCCAAGCTTCTGGGAGAAGCCTTCCAAGCTTCTGGGAGAAGCCTTCCAAGCTTCTGGGAGAAGCCTTCCAAGCTTCTGGGAGAAGCCTTCCAAGCTTCTGGGAGAAGCCTTCCAAGCTTCTGGGAAGCCTTCCAAGCTTCTGGGAGAAGCCTTCCAAGCTTCTGGGAGAAGCCTGCTTCCTGGGAGAAGCCTTCCAAGCTTCTGGGAGAAGCCTTCCAAGCTTCCTGGGAGAAGCCTTCAAGCTTCTGGGAGAAGCCTTCAAGCTTCTGGGAGAAGCCTTCCAAGCTTCTGGGAGAAGCCTTCCAAGCTTCTGGGAGAGGGCTTCCAAGGGTCTGGGAGTAGCCTTCGGAGGTCGCGGGAGAAGCCTTCCAAGCTTCTGGGAGAAGCCTTCCAAGCTTCTGGGAGAAGCCTTCCAAGCTTCTGGGAGAAGCCTTCCAAGCTTCTGGGAGAAGCCTTCCAAGCTTCTGGGAGAAGCCTTCCAAGCTTCTGGGAGAAGCCTTCCAAGCTTCTGGGAGAAGCCTTCCAAGCTTCTGGGAGAAGCCTTCCAAGCTTCTGGGAGAAGCCTTCCAAGCTTCTGGGAGAAGCCTCCCAAGCTTCTGGGAGAAGCCTTCCAAGCTTCTGGGAGAAGCCTTCCAAGCTTCTGGGAGAAGCCTTCCAAGCTTCTGGGAGAAGCCTTCCAAGCTTCTGGGAGAAGCCTTCCAAGCTTCTGGGAGAAGCCTTCCAAGCTTCTGGGAGAAGCCTTCCAAGCTTCTGGGAGAAGCCTTCCAAGCTTCTGGGAGAAGCCTTCCAAGCTTCTGGGAGAAGCCTTCCCTTCTGGGAGAAGCCTTCCAAGCTTCTGGGAGAAGCCTTCCAAGCTTCTGGGAGAAGCCTTCCAAGCTTCTGGGAGAAGCCTTCCAAGCTTCTGGGAGAAGCCTTCCAAGCTTCTGGGAGAAGCCTTCCAAGCTTCTGGTAGAAGCCTTCCAAGCTTCTGGTAGAAGCCTTCCAAGCTTCTGGGAGAAGCCTTCCAAGCTTCTGGGAGAAGCCTCCCAAGCTTCTGGTAGAAGCCTCCCAAGCTTCTGGGAGAAGCTTACAAGATATCACTTAATGCTACACCCAACCAGTGGACGACAGATTTTAATACAGTTCTGCACACGAATCTTTCAGAAAATGTGAACATCCATGAGTCGATGTTGAAGTGTTCATCGACTTATGGAAATATCGAGATGTGGATGAGACAATACTTGAAAAGCTTTGAAGAGACCATCACAGTAACCCAAAAAATATTTTTCAATAGGGTGAATGATCCGATAGTCGTGGGTGTTCCTATAGTTGTGGTAGTGCTGTTTTTACAAAATCTACTAATTGAACGCAGCAACCCATGTAGTCCATCAATTTGTTGACATGTCAGTAGACGAAATAAAAGGAAACAGGTTTGGATTTCCCTCAAAATCGGTAAAGTATCACTAAAATACCTTATCTTTTTCTCAGCATTGCACCAATAGTTGCGGTAGTGTTCCCATAGTTGCGAGTCCCATAAGAAAACAATGGGAATCGCAACTATAGGAACACGAAATAAAAAATAACGCAACTATTGGAACACTGCACCAATAATTGGAGGTACCATTTTAGGTGGAAATAATGGATTCTGCTGCAATTTCAACACTTTTCGGATAAAATATGTTTAACTATCTTTCTTATACACTCTTGAGGTAAGTGCAATGAAGTATAGACTTGATAGAAAGCAAGAAATAGTGGTGGAATTTGCTTAGTTCCTCCACTATTGGGTCTTTTACCCTATGGCATAATTTGCTTCCATAGAACATCGACTCATGGAGGTTTGACTGTATACAATTTCGAAAGATTTTAATACGATCGTTGTATTGAAATCTTGCAAATTTGTAGTATTTTATTACAGTATCTATATGAAAAGCTTACATTTCTTGTATTAAACCTTACGGAAACATATATGCCAAGATTTTATGCAATAATTGTAAGATTTGTTTTTTGGTTGTATAATATTGCTCTTACAATCTACAAATAAATTCAAATCATTCTAAGGCCAAACATCCGAATTTTGACAGCCAAAAACATCTAGATGCTTACATAAATGTGTTAAAAAGCAATTGTATATGATTTTGTTACAATTTCATCAAAAGTCGCGTTCTTAGAGCTTCATACATGAAAAAAAAATATAGGAGCTTTTAAACAATCATCGCATTTGACATGAATTGGCCTACATTCTTTTTTCTTCGAATGAACGAAAAAGTCGTAGCCATCAAAATTAACCTCAATTTTCTAATTAATTTCCCCTCTATTTCAAGCACTCATGCTGTTACATTTGCTTAGAATATGCATACAGCTCGTTCGGGAAAGAAGGCACTTGATAACTTGAAGATAATTAAAGTGAAATTAAGAAATCGGCCAAATGGTTCATCCCTCACTTCCTACAACACAAACGAAAACGACCAGCCAGTGCTTGCAGCAGAAGCCACCCGTGTCGTCAGTGACGCGTACCTACCGGCGCGGTGGCACCGCGCTTTTCCCAATCTGTACCAACTGTGGCCTCACTTTCGTCAGGCCTCCGCTCGCACCGTCACGGACGCATTGTTTTTAATTAGATTGATTAAAGCCGGAGGGGCTGGATTAAATTTAGAAGGCTCACACAGCCGTTACCAGTTCCGATGTTACCGCCGTCGCCGCCGCAGTCGCTTTAGGTAGGATTGACGGGACGGGACACGCACGCACGCACGCACGCACACCCAGGGCACGGATTTGTTCTTTGTTGCCGTGATGGCAACGTTTTGCATTGTTGCACAGTTTTTGCTGAGTCTAGCGGAAAAGTAGAAGCACCAGCGGGCGGCACCGAACGCCGGATTGGGAGAGATTTCGCTTCCTTTTCATTATAGAGAATGTGCGGTTTGAGCACGTTCAAGAAGCGGTTTTTCGTTTGCTCTCTGGGGAAGTTTGCCATTTGTTCGATAACAGTGCTGCCAGCAGATAAGGCAGTCCATCAGGAAATTAATTTCCATGCTGTCGGATTTGCGGACAACACTTGTTAGTTGAAACGGAAAACATTTTTCCGCATTGAGGACGAGACCAACCGAAATGATCCATGAAACATAAGGTGAGTAGTTATCAGGACGCGGCACGCGTCCTCTTTGTTTTCCTTTCTTCATGAAAACCGTATTGAACACGATAGATGTTCCTCATTTGAGGAAGCCAATAGATTGGTCTGCTGCTACAGCATTGAATAGGCTTCGATGTCAGGGAATGGTTGGTCTCATAATAAGATTAGTGGTTCGGAGGATTTGTAACTCAATTCTGTAATGGCTTTGTCAATTATTTGCTTTAAGGTGACTTCTTGTGGCCTCGGTTAGTTTGATGTATTGACAACTAGGGTATCAACGACCTGAAAAGTAAAATAATGCCCGATTGATTAGATAGATTCGGTAAAGTATTAATAATGTAATGGTAATGGACTTAGTTTCAATGCTACCTCTCATACATTATACGTAGGGGATTAGGGGTTAACATCTGATGAAAGAGAATTTGATTTTGGTTTGGATACGATATGCGTATTTCAGATTGTATTTTCCTGGAGATATTTGATTATGGTGTGTGGAGTCCTCACTATAACAATGGCGTTGAGATGATTGAATTAGTGCTGTGGCGGTTTCCTCGCTTTGCGTAGTGTAGACTCCCTCGGAGTAATCTTTTTCAAGTTTCAAGTCATGAGTCCAGAAATGCTTTATTCACGAAGGAACACGACGACCGTTTTTGCTGATCTTCCACAAGGTCAGGTAGAACGGTCAAAAATGTTGAACCAGATCAACGTCAATGTGTCACCTCGAACGTTAGGCAACTAATAGAGGGAAATTTGAATTTTCAAAATGTCATGTCAATCTGTCAAAAAAAATCATGCGGACTAAAAATAAAAATACACTCCGGCTCTGAAGCGAACATCATCTTTGCGGGGTTGCTGTCCGGCTTTCCTGCAACATGCTCTGCCCATCGTATCCGTCCGGCTTTTGCCATCTTCTGAATATTGGGTTCGCCGTAGTGTTGAGCGAGCTCGCCATTCTGTTGCACACCGCCAAAGACGATCCTACCCAAGTAACATTTTAGGTTTAAAAACGCTCTTGAAGACCATAATTTACTGTTAGTGTTATAAAAGCAGCATCAAACAAAAATGTTACCGTTTTGACTCAAATACCGAACATGACTCATATTACGTACACTGAAAAAAATTACACGAATAAAGTCAAAATGGACATTTAAAAGCGAGTGTTCGGAATTTGAGTCAAAATGGTACTAGCGTAAACACGCGTCCAGCAAATACCCCGAGTGCTTGCACGTCCTTTTCAAGCATAGTCCAAGTTTATTGTCCGCAGAGCACCACCAGTCGTTTGGTGCGGTTTTGACTTGGGACTACGTCTGTGTATTTACTATTGATAATTTGCTAACAGGTTAAGGTTAAGTTCTAATCATCAGTTTGATCAATATTAACGAGCAGAAACGGCAGCGCAGCGATGACTTCTGAAAATTCAATCATAACTCTGGTGAGTAAAAGCACACAAGTAAAATTGGTCGCTGTAGAAAGTGTATTTGCATCGGCCGCGTCTGCGGCGATTAGTTGGTGGAAAATTAACGACGGCCATCCTCGGCGACATCAGCACTCAAGCAAAATTTATTCGCACTGTTCAGCTTTTCGTTTGGCTGTTCTTATTGATCAAAAAACGCATTAGGTATTTGAAATGAATCAAACCTTTTCAGAACCAGCATTTTAAACAAGAGAGTTGATTTGAGGAGATTTTCTGTTAAGTAGAAAACAGCGCCGAATAGTTCTGCAACTATGTCTGGGGGATGATTTTCAGCCAGCGATTGACAACTTTTTTGGACTCATTGTTGATAGCTCTGAAAAGGACCGTTTGAAATTCGAATGATGATTATCAAACTGCAAGGCGTTAATTCTTTCTATCAGCGACGGGATTTTAGCTGGAGCAGCTTTTTTTCTGCTTACTAACACGCGTGTTTTTGTCCGAATGCTTGTTGGAGGCCCTCTGTATGACGGCAGCTTTTCGCACACGTCTATTGATGCGGCGGCGCTCGAAATCGCCTCACAGATGAAATACGTATCTGAAAAGATAACAGAACGTAGTGGTATTAAATGGAAAGTACTAACTCGTCTTAGGCAGTTGAAGACATTCCACTAAAAGGTCTTAAATATTTTTTTCTGAGGATGGTTTGGTTTGGCAGAATGATGGCACCTCCGGGCGGATACGTCTGCTACAGGGAATTGAATGCAACGCAACGATGGCGTCGGTGACGATGGTTGCTGTAAACCTACTGCATCGGTTGCGATAATCGGAGGTGCTTGCTGCAGAAAATTCATTCGCAACGACGACGCGGACTTAGCGGTTGAAGAGATGACAGATATTAAGATTTTGTTAAGAATGAAATATCAATGTATCAAAGACACACAAAATAAAATTATAAATAAAACCCAAATTTATCCACCGGTGGTGATGATGCCTTTCTCGATTCAATATGTTGAATTCGAATTAATGTTGTAAATGCAGTGCTTATTGCCTACATTTCGGCGGTAAAAAGATTTGGTGCAATTCTAGTACGTTGCTTAAAAATTACTTACCGTGGGTTACCCTGGGTTGCGCCACGGCTAAAATGATTAATGATTCAATGTGCATTTGTGTTTTTGTTGATTAAAAAATAAAAATATAATCCAAACTGCTTGATTTATTAAAAAACCAAAACAATAGTGTCCAACTAGGAAATTTGCTCCGTCGAATGAAACCAGTTGCACTCGAATCTGTCAAGCCCTTCTATATGAAACGCGTTTAACAAAAAAAAATATTTGTGGGCTACACACATACACACTTTTGGAGTGAAATTATAGCCTTCTGGTTCAACTTTGTTGTACGAGAAAGGCAATACCATTACATACAGCCACGTGGTTCTATGTCACCTTTGCGTACAACCCGAATGGGCTGCAACTTCGAGTTTCATCGCTACCAGCCCTGTCTGATTATGTAAAGATCAAAAGAGCTGTCAAAGAAAAGTTGTCAGATTGAATCCGAAAAAACTGGCTCACCGAAAAATAATTAAGCAGGTGGCTTTGTAAAAACGCACATAAGGTACACCGGGGTAAAAATGCGGGGTAAGTTGAAACGGAAGCTGTAGTTTAGACCGGAAATGCCCGAATGATCTGATTATTTTTGACGTAAACTACGTCTAAGGGTCGGCTCGGATACAGGGTGTAAGGGGTCATTCAATAATTACGTAAGCACATATGGGGGAACGATATGGGCTTGACGATCCTTCCCCAGGCCATCTGCGAGTTGTAGCGCATGCCTAGGATGTGGTGGGGTTTGACATTGGGCCCTGTTAAACCTCTATAAAAGCTGCATGTATCCGCAAGTAGGCTCCGCCAAAGCGCACAAGCCCAAGTCCTGGTGTTAGGTGGGACGCTAAACAGCTCTGACACGACGGTACACCGACGAGTCAGGAGGTTTGCGCAGGCCCAATTTGCCGCCTTTAAAAACAACCATACAAACAACATAGGAGATAATACGACTCGATACAATCAGCAACGACTTAGGCGACGAACAAAAGAACACGATTGGAAGCTTGGAACATGGAACTGCAAGTCGCTAGGCTTCGCAGGTTACGACAGGATAATCTACGATGAATTACATTCCCGCAACTTCGACGTCGTAGCGCTGCAGGAAATCTGATGCGCCAACGCGTGATTGGGTGGCAGCCAATCAATGCAAGGATGTGCAAGCTGAGGATAAAAGGCCGTTTTTTCAACTATAGCATCGTCAACGTGTAATACCCAGTCCTTTATACACCTGGTACAATTCGTGATTCATGCGACGCCGCCAGATACCGTTCTCCTGTTTACCGCCGAGTATTGTTCGCAGAACCTTTCGCTCAAACACTCCGAGAGCTCTCCGATCAGCCTCCTTTAACGTCCATGTCTCATGGCCATATAAAGCCACCGGAAGAATCAGAGTAGTATACAGCGCGAGTTTTGTTTTCGTTTGCAGACTACGAGATTTAAGCTGGTTACGAAGTCCGTAATAAGCCCTATTTGCAGCTGCAATACGCCTTTTCACCTCGCGGGTAACATCATTATCGCACGTCAGTAATGTTCCAAGATACACTAATTCTTCTACCACTTCAAATTTTTCACCATCCAGCACTATTTCGCTACCACCACCACTAATGAACCCACGTTGATTGCCAGCGACCATGTACTTCGTTTTGCTGGTATTGATCGTGAGTCCAATCCTCGCTGTCTCCCTCTTAAAAGGCGCAAAAGCCTCTTCCACGGCATGGCGATCAATTCCGATAATATCGATATCGTCCGCAAATCCCAGGAGCATATGCGATTTTGTGATAATGGTACCGCTTCTTTGCACACCAGCTCTCCTAATCGCTCCCTCGAGCGCTATATTGAACAGTAGGTTCGAGAGTGCATCACCCTGCTTTAATCCATCTAAGGTAACAAATGACGTCGATATTTCATCCGCAACCCTTACACTTGATTTCGATCCGTTCAACGTTATACGAATCAGCCGTATCAGTTTCGCCGGAAAACCATGATCAAGCATAATTTGCCATAATTCATTCCGTTTCACTGAATCGTACGCCGCCTTGAAATCAATAAACAGATGATGTGTCTGCAAGTTGTACTCCCGGAATTTATCAAGGATTTGTCTCAGGGTAAACATTTGATCCGTCGTTGATCGGCCCTCACGAAAACCTGCTTGGTATTCGCCGACGAAGGACTCTTCAAGCGGTCTCAATCTGTTGAACAGAATACGGGACATAATTTTGTACGCCGAATTAAGGAGGGTTATTCCTCGGTAATTGGCGCACTCCAGTCTGTGCCCTTTCTTAAAGAGAGGGCAAATGAGGCCGTCCAACCAGCTAGCAGGCATTTCCTCGTCTTCCCATATTTTCGACATAATATGGTGCAGAACTTCATAAAGCTGCTCACTGCCATGTTTGAGAAGTTCAGCCGGGAGCTGGTCCTTCCCCGCAGCCTTATTGTTTTTCAGCTCTTTGACAGCTTTTTGAACCTCATCTAGTGTAGGTGACTCCACAGCTTGTCCATCGTCTCTCTTCTTCTTCATTGGCATTACATCCCCCACTGGGACATTGCCGCCTCGCAGCTTAGTGTTCAATTAGCACTTCCACAGTTATTAACTGCGAGGTTTCTAAGCCAAATTACCATTTCTGCATTCGTATATCATGAGGCTAACACGATGATACTTTTATGCCCAAGGAAGTCGAGACAATTTCCAATCCGAAAATTGTCTAGACCGGCGCCGGGAATCGAACCCAGCCACCCTCAGCATGGTCTTGCTTTGTAGCCGTGCATCTTACCGCACGGCTAAGGAGGGCCCTAAGGGCCCTTGTCCATCGTCGCTAATATTTATTCTGTTCACCGATGCACCGTCACTTCCTCCATTCAACAAAGTCTCGAAGTGTTGCTTCCACCTGGCAGCCACTTCAGTTTTATCTGTCAGCAAATTCCCTTGTTGGTCGTTGCACATGACGGGAGATGGCGCTGTCTTTCTCCGCACGCCATTGACAGACTCATAAAACCTCCGCATATCGTTCTGCTCCATTTTTTCCTGCGCCTCACTAATCACTTGTTCTTCGTACTATTTTTCTTCCTGTGGTGGGTTCGTTTTTCGGCTGCTCCTGCTTCCTTGTACCGATCTCTATTCGATCGGGTACCTGACACCAACATCCGGCTTCTGGCAACGTTCTTCTCGTCTGTCACTCTCTGACACTCCACATCGAACCAACCCGTCCTGGGTCGCCTCTGTGCAGTGCCTACCACTTCTCGTGCTGTTGTACTCACCGCTCCATGGATCGACTCCCACAGATCGTTGATGTTGTCGCTAACGTTGATTGCACTTATCCGTTCGTCGAGCTTCTGGCGGTACTCAGCCGATACTCCTTCCGCCGACAATCGCTGGATATTGTAACGCATCGTTCGCTGTGATCTTTCGTTCGATACAGTTGACAACCGTGATCGAATTTAACTGACAACGAGATAGTGATCAGAGTCAATGTTCGGACCTCTAAATGTCCGCACATCGATAACATCCGAGAAATGGCGCCCATCCACCAGAACATGGTCTATCTGGTTGCAAGTTTCACCATTTGGGTGTCTCCAGGTCTGCTTTTGGATGTTCTTTCGTGCAAAGTAGGTGCTACTGATGGCCATCCCTCCGGCAGCAGCAAAATTTACTAGCCGTAGGCCGTTGTCATTGGTGGCGGAGTGAAGGCTCTCCCTACCGATTATGGGACGGAAAAAGTCCTCTCTACCGACCTGAGCGTTAGCGTCTCCGATAACAATTTTCACGTCATGCTTTGGGCACTCTCCATAGGCTTTATCAAGACATTCATAAAACGTGTCCTTCACGTCGTCGGATTTATCGTTTGTCAGTGCGTAAACGTTGATTAGGCTGTAATTGAAGAATTTGCTCCGTATCCTCAACACACAGATTCGTTCGCTAATGGGTTTCCACCGCATCACTCGCTTCATCTGCTTGCCCATCACTACGAAACCAACTCCATGCTCTGCTTTTTCACCGCCGCTGTGATAGATGTTATACTTGAATGCAGTATTGGTCGTGGGGTCCACGGCTCGGAGTTCACGTTCTCCGGATCTAGGCCATCGGACTTCTTGAATAGCAGCCACGTTCACTCCAACCTTCTGCAGTTCACGAGCCAGAAGGCTCACTCGTCCAGGTTCATTTAGGGTCCTGACATTCCAGGTACCGAGTGTCCGGTCACGGACGGTGAACGGGAAACTGTCGGAATATTAACCTCGACAGCGGCAACCTTCCCACTGAAGTGTTGCCTGGAGGAGCCACCAGTTGGCTCGGTTGGGGATGTGGACTGTATCAACGCCCTTCGGCTGAAGGGCCTCCGAATCCGTACGATAGCGACAAAGGAAAATTATCCTTTAACTCTTGAAGCCTTGAGAAAGGCTGTTTGGCTTGTCCGAGAAAAATAAACCGGTTAATCCAAAAACAACGATGTATTTCGTAGAATAGTTTACAAGGAACTGAATGCTCTGCGAGCGAGTGTACATTTCTTTTATACATGTTATTGAATCCTATCTGCCTCCTGATTGGTCGGCCAATCAGCGAGCGGCATGTTGCCAAGTCGTCCTTGCTGTCGGTGCTCTCGTCTTAGGCTTCTTCTTCTTCTTCCTCGCTGCTGGCGTCCAATTCATAACGGTTCTTTTCGCTCGGCACACACCAGCAAGCCAAGAAAGCAAGTTCAATTATCATTCGAGTGGGAAGTGCGTGTTCATTTAGATAATGTTAGCAGGAGGGCGACCGAAAAACCCGCGGCCGACTCGGGGTTAGTAGGATGGGAAATGGGATTCTGGGTTTATAATTTTGGGATTGGTTAGTTAGGAAAAAACATTTAACTACATTCGCCTTGTGCGCGAACATTCTCCCCCGGGCGAAGTGGTTTAGGGGTCAAGCAAGAAAGATCGGCTGACTCAAATGGTAAAGGGGCGAGTTTTGAGACCGGACGACGAAAGACACCACCCACCGTTTGGACATCTGCAACCCGTACGACTGAGTCAGAACCAGGAAAAACTTTCACGATTCGACCTAACTTCCAGGTTTGCGGAGGAATATTATCTTCCTTGAGCAGAACAACAACTCCAGGCATTACATTTTTAGATCCCCTTGTCCATTTCTGTCTAGTTTGGAGTGTGTTCAAATATTCACGAGACCATCTTCTCCAGAAGTGATCACGAATTCTCTGCACAAGTTGCCAACGAGTCAGTCGATTGATGGCAATGTCTTCATGGGATGGTTCCGCAATAGCAGTTAGCTCACGGCCAATGAGGAAATGCCCCGGAGTTATAGCTTGTAGTTCGTTGGGGTCTACGGAGGACGGAAATAAGGGTCGCGAATTGAGGATTGCTTCGATTTGCGTCAGTACTGTGTAATACTCCTCGAACGTTAGAGAAGCATCACGAAGAATCTTTTTAAGGTGCGTTTTCGTACTTTTCACTCCTGCCTCCCATAGACCGCCGAAGTTGGGAGCACGAGGAGGAATAAAGGTCCATTTAATTTCACGGGCGACACAGAAACCATTCAACTCTGCCTCTAGTTGATCACTTTTAAATAGTAGGAACAAATTATGTAACTCCGACTTAGCTCCTACGAAATTTGACCCATTATCCGAAAACAATTCTTCAACAAGACCACGTCTTGCAACAAAACGATGAAGGGCCGCAATGAATGCTGAAGCAGATAGATCCGATACCAATTCAAGGTGGATTGCTTTCGTTGACATACATACAAATAAACAAATATAACCTTTGACGAGAGTAGACTTTCTTCCACCTTGACGGATAAACACGGGACCCGCAAAATCAACACCGGATTTGGAGAAAGGAGGAGCAGGAACGACACGAACTTTAGGTAGATCGCCCATGGACGGCTGCAACAAACTTGGGTTGTTTCGGAAACATGTAACGCAGGCTCGGGTGATTTTCCTGACCACTGATCGAGCATTCAGCAGCCAAAACCTTTGGCGAACAGCAGCTATAAGCCCGGACGGACCAATATGCAACAATTCCTTATGCATTGCTCTTATCATTGAATCGACTACAGGATTTTTATTTGGTATCAAAATTTGGTGTTTTGCACCATATGGTAGAGAAGTATTGCGTAATCTTCCACCAACTCTCAGAATACCATCCTTCGTCATAACACCAAGATGGCTAAGACGGCGCAATGGTTCGTTTGATTCGAGACGTGCGATTTCATCGGCAAACTCAGATCTTTGAACATATTTGATAATGGTATTCAGAGATTCACGCATCTCCTGCACTGTCAGATACTTCGAAGTAATACGTTGTGATTTGGATCCCGCAATTTTAACAAATCGTCGAACATATCCAATTACACGTTGCAGCTTCCGGAATGAACTGAAAGCAGTCATCACAGGGAGAGATTCTGGCACCAAAACAGCAAAGGTAGAAGCAATTGGTTTCCATTCCGGTAGTTCCTCATCGGAGACAGGCTCGGGTTCGTCAATTTGAAAGGTACGACTTCGCAAAAACAATGGTCCCCTCCACCAGAGGTCATTTGTGACTAGCAATTGGGTAGTTTGTCCGCGGCTGACGACGTCAGCTGGATTTTCGGCTGATTTGACATAGTTCCAAGTAACGTTCGATGAATTTTCAACGATTTCTGATACACGATTACGGACAAACTGTGTCAGCTGAGCTAGAGGTTTCTTTAACCATGCAAGAACAATCTGACTGTCGGACCAAAGATGAATGGACCGAAAATCCATCTTAAGCGCCGGTAGAACCTTTAACAATAATCTTATTAGCAATAAGGCGGCACAAAGTTCTGCTCGTGGAATAGTCAGTCCCTTGATCGGAGTGACCTTAGACTTACTGCATACAAGTGACACCTTCACTCCATCCTGAGTGATAGCACGGATATATAGACATGCTCCATAAGCAGAAATAGACGCATCGGCAAAACCATGTATCTCGTAATACTCCACATTAAGGGCAGCAAAGAATCTTGGAATCTTGATTTCATTAATGAATTTCAGGGTGTCACGAAACATAGTCCAAGACTGCAGTAGTTTATCCTCCAAAACATCATCCCAATTCAGCTTGCTCACCCAAATTTGTTGCATAATAATCTTTGCGGAAACGACAACAGGTGACACCAGCCCAAGAGGGTCAAAGATTTTTGCTATTTGGGACAGAACATTTCGTTTGGTTGGTGGAGAGTTTTCTATATTTGGAAGTTCCAAGTAGAAACGATACACATCCTCTGAAGGATCCATAGTAAACCCAAGGTTTTGATGGCTTGGTTGATATCTGAATCTTCGAACGTCAAAAATCTCTCTCTATCCTTTTCTGGAACTGTCTCCAGAATGGCAGCTTCATTGGCACACCATTTGTGGATTGGAAATCCGCCAGAAGCGAGCAGCTCTGTAAGCTCGATGCGAAGTTGTATTGCTTCCTGTATGGTTTCAGCTCCCGTCAAAACGTCGTCGACATAGAAATTTTCGATGACAATTTGAGCCGCTTGTGGATACCGAGGACTTTTATCGAAAGCAAGCTGTTGAAGGGCTCTCGTTGCAAGAAATGGAGCCGAAGATGTACCGTAAGTAACAGTCGTTAGTTCGAGAACTTCTAATGGATCGGCGGGGGTTTCTCTCCAGAAGATGCGGAGCAAAGGAGTATGGATTCGATCTACTCTAATTTGTCTGTACATCTTACTAACATCAGCTGTAAACACATAACGATGCTTGCGGAAGCGAAGGTTTATCGAAAATAGGTCATTTTGTACCACTGGACCTATCATCAGAGAGTCATTCAGGGATGGTCCTCTACCCTTCGAAGAAGCATCGAAAACGACTCTCAGCTTCGTTGAAGAACTGCTTGGCTTCAAAACCGCATGGTGAGGAAGATAGTATTTCAGAAGATTGGGAGGGTCACTGGATTCGTCAATCTGTTCGCAATGATTGAGTGTCTTGTATTCATTAATGAACTCTACATAAAGCCTTTTTCAATTCTGGGTCCTTTCGGAACCGCTGTTCCAGCATCAGAAAACGACGTAGGGCGATGGAACGATTGCTTTCCATTTCAAATACCATATTCTTCAAGGGTAATTGAACGACATAACGGCCGCTTAGATCGCGACGCGTAGTAGAAGAGAACCTTTCTTCACATAGCTGTTCCTCACTGGTGAGTGGATTGCAAGACTCCACCGATTCAAGGGCCCAAAACTTTTCTATAGTGTTAGTAAGACCTTGCAGACCTATAGCGTAACAATGTTGTGTATGTGTGGGGTTGATGTCTTCAACGGACCCGGCGACAACCCATCCTAGACGCGTCTCTTGTAGAACAGGGAAATTATCGGCTATCTTGTATTGGCCTGGCATCAATAGCTTGAAGAAGAGTTGGATTCCTATCAGCAAATCAATTTCTCCAGGTATGTGGAACTCCGGGTCTGCAAGTGATAGGCCAGGAGGGATTTTCCACTGCTTGATATCAATCGGTACAGATGGCATGGACCCAGCAACTTTTCCTGCAATCAGGCATTGTAACTGTCCCCGAAAATCAGCATAACATGAACGCATTTCGAGAGTGACCATTTCCGAAATAGTAGACTGCTGGCCATTAGCTCCAACCACGTCCACTTTGGTAGAACAACGAGGTAGATTCAACAATTCAACCAGACGATTCGACACAAGATGCACTTGAGATCCACAATCCAAAAAGGCACGGCAAGACTTCAAATTTCCATTCACTTCTTTCACTTGAACCTGCGCTGTCATCGGCAAGCTGTTGCACAAACGAGGAACTTGTCTCGTTGAACATATAACTACATGAGATTGCGACTCATCGAAAAAAGATTGTTACCTGTGGGATGATGGATTACGCTGTGGATGACGATTCAGACTGGGATTGAGAGGAGGACTGCGATACCGTTTTCGAGGCGGACTGAGACAAAACCTTATCAGAGTGAAGCAAAGTGTGATGTTTAGCTTGGCACTTGGAACACGTATACGCCGAAGAACACGCACTGCTCTGGTGGCCCACCCTAAGACAATTGAAACAAGCTTTGATATGTCTTACCTTGGCTTGGCGTTGAGCGATGGTCATCTCCCGGAAGGCGTCGCACTTGAATACTGGATGGATTCCGGATCCGCAGAGCTCGCATGTACGTTCCTTGGTGGTGATAGCACAGGCCTTCGATACATTCTTCGGTTGTTGTCCGGGGCCCCTCATCGGCAACGAAGTTTTCACTGTAGATGCTGGCTTGTGTAACGATTCTTCCCAACGCTCCAAAACTGCGCACCGTTTCCTCAGGAACTCGACAGTGTCTTTGTATGTAGGCAATTGCTTGTGGGGAATGGAAGCCTCCCACTGCAGTCGGGTGTCCTTGTCAAGAGCAGCCGCTAATAGGTTGACGACGAACCGTTCAGAAAAACCTAACATGTCTTCCTTCATGAGGCTCAACCCATCGACGTGCTGGGTGACCTCGTCGACGAGCTCTCTCAGCTCCTTGGCGTTCTCTCGACTCATCTTCTTCAGACCCAGCAAACCGTTGATATGGATGTCCACGATCACACGTTTGTCTTCATAGCGTTCTTCCAGAATTTTCCACGCGTGCGCGTAATTATTCTGGCTCAGCGTTCGGGTGTCAATCACTCCAGCAGCTCTGCCGACCAGAGCCCTATCCAAATGATAGAGCTTGATAGCGTCTGAATCGGCTGACGTCCTCATGATGTCCAAAAACATGGCTTTGAAGCGTGGCCAGTTTTCGGGTTTTCCGTCGAAGGAAGATTGGTGCCTTCAACGGTTGCTGCTGGACAATGATCCTTGGAGGATCCGGTTGTGGTTGTGGCATCACATTTACCAGCGTGTTACTGGGAGCAGTGATAGACTGCATGATGGCTTCCAACAGCACGCAAGTTTCAGTGTGCTGTGCTTCGAACGCATCGTAGGACTCCATCTGCTCCTCCATCCGATCTTCCTGCGTAAGCGCAATGATGTTCTCATGGTGGCTGCAGTATTCGCTGTAAAAGTGATCCAGCTTCTTCGAATACACCGCAAGCATGGCCATGCTGGGTGTTTCGGATCCAGCTCCGGCGACTTCATCCAGAGCTTTCCTGATCCTGGTAATTTGGGCCTTCGCTTGGCCCCGCAAGGACACCAACGTTTTAATGTCCTTGGCCTTCGGCTTGTCGCCCTTCGCCGGTGTATGCTCTAGCGGCATCTTCACTCGCACGCGATGGACAATAACGAGTAGAAAATGTCGGACACACAGAAACTCAATTAAATTTCACTCGCGCGCGTTTTACTTCGGTTTGCAGCAATCGGTTCACTCACTTTATCACTTACGCTCAATGGACAGCCAAGAAAACTATTTTAATCAACCCGTCGCTATCGTATCGGAACAGGAACACGACGATCGGCTGAACGTCGGCAGCAAACTAAACCTCGCCTTCGTGCGGGAACGGTGTCGCAATCGTCAGATTGGCGACAGGGAACGGTGACGTGGGCTGGCCGCAATCGTCAGATTGCCAGCACTCAGCCTGTTGCGGGTGCAACACACAGGATGCGGATCGCTCGTGGATCCGGTTCGATTGGACCAAAATGTCCGGTCACGGACGGTGAACGGGAAACTGTCGGAATATTAACCTCGACAGCGGCAACCTTCCCACTGAAGTGTTGCCTGGAGGAGCCACCAGTTGGCTCGGTTGGGGATGTGGACTGTATCAACGCCCTTCGGCTGAAGGGCCTCCGAATCCGTACGATAGCGACAAAGGAAAATTATCCTTTAACTCTTGAAGCCTTGAGAAAGGCTGTTTGGCTTGTCCGAGAAAAATAAACCGGTTAATCCAAAAACAACGATGTATTTCGTAGAATAGTTTACAAGGAACTGAATGCTCTGCGAGCGAGTGTACATTTCTTTTATACATGTTATTGAATCCTATCTGCCTCCTGATTGGTCGGCCAATCAGCGAGCGGCATGTTGCCAAGTCGTCCTTGCTGTCGGTGCTCTCGTCTTAGGCTTCTTCTTCTTCTTCCTCGCTGCTGGCGTCCAATTCATAACGGTTCTTTTCGCTCGGCACACACCAGCAAGCCAAGAAAGCAAGTTCAATTATCATTCGAGTGGGAAGTGCGTGTTCATTTAGATAATGTTAGCAGGAGGGCGACCGAAAAACCCGCGGCCGACTCGGGGTTAGGGGTCGTACACTAATTACGTAAGCACTTATGGGGGGAGGGGGGTCGGCCATTTTCTTACGCTTCATATAAATAAAAATTGATTTGTATGGGAAAAATCTTACATGGGGGGAGGGGGGTTGAAAAACCCAGAAAAATTGCTTACGTAATTAGTGTACGGACCCTTAGTAGGATGGGAAATGGGATTCTGGGTTTATAATTTTGGGATTGGTTAGTTAGGAAAAAACATTTAACTACATTCGCCTTGTGCGCGAACACCGAGTTTCCAATCATAGTCCTTATTTCGTTGCCGGGTCGGTTGCCAAAAATAACGTTCTCTTTTTCTTCTATCTCCATTTTTCGTGGTATTTGAGAGGCTTCAGTAAGCTACCTTACCGGGGTCGCGTTACCTACATCGCGATGATGGGGCTGCCACCTTAGGTATAGCTGACGCGATACAGCATTTCGTTAATCAGCCGCTGGGTACCAGGCAGACGCTGTTTGAGCCGCACCTCCTGGTGAACAGACGCTCGAGGCGTACCTTCTCACTCTAGCTGATGTCAGAAGGACAACAGTGCCCAGGCTGCACTACCAGCTAAGTACACAACCCTTAGCTGGCGGTCTTTTGTCATCGGACGACCCGTGGAAGCGTGAGATAGGGACTTGTGGGGACCAGAGCTCTGTTGGGCGCTCCTTCCTTGATGTCAACCCACCATTTTGCAGCCCAACAATACAAAAGAATGCAAAAAGTTGAATTTTCCTATGACTTAATAGGTATGTAGGTTTTGAAAGTGGGGGCCCTCCTTAGCCGTGCGGTAAGACACGCAGCTACAAAGCAAGACCATGCTGAGGGTGGCTGGGTTCGATTCCCGGTGCCGGTCTAGGCAATTTTCGGATTGGAAATTATCTCGACTTCCTTGGGCATAAAAGTATCATCGTGCTAGCCTCATGATATACGAATGCAAAAATGGTAACCTGGCTTAGAAACCTCGCAGTTAAAAACTGTGGAAGTGCTTAATGAACATTAAGCTGCGAGGCGGCTCTGTCCCAGTGTGGGGATGTAATGCCAAGAAGAAAAAGAAGAAGGTTTTGAAAGTGAAACATGTTAGTAGATGCTAGAGCTGATTTTGAATAATTTCTAAATTAATGTTTATAGCG
Organism: Armigeres subalbatus; assembly: GCF_024139115.2. Lineage (NCBI taxonomy): Eukaryota > Metazoa > Arthropoda > Insecta > Diptera > Culicidae > Armigeres > Armigeres subalbatus. Next base: position 250,770,339 of record NC_085141.1, read on the forward strand.
TTCAGAAATACAGATCGATTTAAAAATTGTTGGAATGTTTTTCATCATGTGAGGAACATAGAAATGAAAGAGAGTTTAATGTATCTCTTATTTATGTTATTACTTTTTTAGCGGCAAGAGCACCTGTTTCCAAAATGAGGCGCTGAAATTTGTAAGGAAGTATTTACAAGTTGGGTAAAGGTTTTCGATGAAAATTTTGTTTCTTAAGAGTGAAAAAGATAAATAAAAAGGGGCACCCTTACATTTTTTACGACAAACGAAGCACAAAAAGTGTAATAATGGAAATATAAATCAGTACGAGACTTCATAGCGGAAGCTAATCTACATAGTCAAGATAATAAATCAGTTAAGAGATAAATTGGAATAAACCCATCGAGTTTCCTTGTCTTTTGAGGTCTATCCGGTGCGTTAAACCGGATGTTCCCATTTTGCTTCCTTAAGCGGCAAACTCCATTAAAAAAATGCATGCGAAAAGAAACATCGAAATTCTTGATAACAACCTATCATTGCTTGAGAAGTTTCACACATACGCGATCATGCAAAATGACCCATTTGAGATGTTGTGTTCTTTTCTTCGTGTTCACTCCATTGCCACACACTACCACCGTTTGTTTTGTATTCAAACATTTTTATTCGAAAGAAGACTAGGTATTGCCAAAAAAAAAACTTGAACATTTTGGTTTAAAAAATTAGAAAGATAAAAACTGACGGATCGCAAAAAAACACCTTCGTTATTAACCATGGCACACTTGATCCTTCAATCAATGTTACAAAATAATGACTTTTTTCCGAAAAAGTGATTGGAATCGCAGATTTGTAGCTATAAACAGCTGGATTTTGTTTTAATGCTTTCTGTGAGGACCAAAGAAATGCGTAGGGGTAGTCGCCAAGCGAAACTTTGAGAAACTATTTTTTGTATGGAACTGTTTGTACGAAAAAAAAAAAATTTTTTTTCGTCAGGTCGTATTTGGATGTTTTACTTCCTATTTTCCCGCAAGTTATATATTTGTTCTGGAAAGTCCACAAAACAAGCTTTCAGATTTTTAATTTTTCACGAATGTCACCTTCTGAAGACTTTTGAGGCTTATATCAATTTATTTGAAAAATAGTAAAATTGGTAAAACTTGAGATAAAAAAATAACATATCTCCAATTTTTTGACATAATAAGGAATATGAATTTCTCTTTCAAATGCTGTGTAAACATATTTTTTGGTCTGCCCTAACCGAAGATATCGACTTATGAAAAAAATGTAATGAATTATTGGCAGTGTCTGATTTTCTACTCGCCGCAGCCACATCCAGGCGCTATAGTATATGTACAAAATAGCCAGCAAGAGTTAACCGCCAGAAATTTGTATGGCGAAAGACGCCTAACGCTGGTTTTCTCAAAATTAGGAACTTTTCATGAAAAACTATTTGGTATCGGTTATGAGGGATGGTGTCCGCTACTACGCCTACCAAATATTTTTTCGATTAAAGTGCTTAATTTTGAGAAATCGAACCTTAGATGCCTTTCGCCATACTGATTTCAGAAAGTTAACTCCTAGTGTGCCGCTGTAAGCACGCTCAAAGCAGTCGATTCATTCTGACAGAAAAACGATTATAACTTTTGATCGGAAAAAGATATTGAGCATATTTACCCATCAAAAGTTCCATTTTTTTTGCTCTAAAAATCAATTGAAGACGAGAATTTTTTTTCGAGAAATCTAGAACAAACAAAGTAGATCAAAAATACTGTTTTTTGAGGTACACCCTAATCTAATTAGGTAAAATTGCTCTAAATCAGCCAACTTATGAGCTACAGAAAAAGTTTTGCCTTTCTCGTACAACAAAGTTGTACCAGAAAGGCTTTCATTTCACTCCCAAAACGTACTTTTTATAGAGCGCTTGTAGACCCATAGTATTATATACCATTCGATTCAGCTCGACAAACTGAGCAAATGTCTGTCTGTCCGTGTGTGTGTCCGTGTGTGTGTGTGCGTATGTGTGTGCACATTGAAACATTAGCCAATTTTTCTAGTACTAAACCTGAATCGATTTTGCTACAACAAGTTGCATTCGATGGGGAATGTTTTCTTCTTGTTCACTATTGAGTTTCATAATGATGGCACTTCTCAAAAAATAGTAAATATTCAGAGAGTTATGAGACAGCATTATTTCGTAACAAATAAGCTATCGATTTTCTAGGTTATGTTCTCCCAAGACACAATTTATTCGAAACCGGCACACTGACAGCATAGAATACACAGCTTACACGGAAGAAAAAACTTCACAAAGAAACATAGAAACCCATTAATGAGTTAAAAAGTACCTATTTTAAGATTTCATGTATACACTGAAAATTCTCGTTTATTTTTTCAAAATGACCTAAGAAACATATTTTCATGAATGAATTTTAATATTGCGATCAACAGACCAATATGATAGCTTTTGATTGCAGTACACAAATTAATTCATGAAAAAGGTGACATATGTTCTTTTTAAAAGTTAAGCGTCATTTCTGCCATTTCTTTACCCTATGGGCCGATGTGAGCAGTGAGAAGTGAAAAGTGAGACATGAGAAGTGCGAAGTGAGGAGGAGTGAAAAGTAAGAAGTAAGAAATGAAAAATGAGAAATGAAAAATCACCAGATGATCCGAAAAAACAAAAATGTTTTTCCAAATTTAATCTAGACTATCCTTTGAAAAGAGCTGAAATTTTTTGCTAATATTTTCAAATGGATATAATAGAAAAACGACGCATCTCACAAAAAGTGTTGTATGGATGACCATCGCAAAATCAGTCAAACTTTCTAGTGAAAATATCGGAAACAATCCAAATTGAGCCCTACACTGAAAAAATCAGTTTAAAATTTTTAAAGTCGATTTGCGAAAAACGCCCTTTTTATTTAAATGAAATTTTGTCTCAATATAGGTGATTATGTTCCCTACCAACCGTCCATACATCGCAAGCTGGGCACTCTTAAGGAAAAAAGTTTTTCTAACAAAAACTTTTTCTTGTCGGAATTATTTTCAGTGTATTTTCATCTGAAATTAAACCAATGAAAGCCATCGTTATAGAACCCCAAGCAAATCTATTTTTATGATACATTGTCTAATTAAGTCACTAAATATAGTTTGTTTTTAAATTAAGAGTAATATTAAGAAGGGGTTTATATCTTCAAAAAAATATTATATTCCATTATTAGCTTCTTTAGTTGCGACCAGTTACGACCAAAACATTGTACTCTGCCTGACTGTACAGGAATACTTAATATGAGTATATTATGTATACATATGTTAAATCCACCCCTTAAAGACACTGAAAAAATCAATTCCGTCAAGAAAAAGTTTTTGTTAGAAATTGTTTTTTCCCTTCAAAGTGCCCAGCTTGCGATGTATGGACGGTTGGTAGGGAACATAATCACCTATCTTGAGATAAAATTTCGTCCAAATCGAAAAAAGCGTTTTTTTGCAAATCGACTTTTAATTTTTTAAATCGATTTTTTTTTAGTGTAAAATTCAATTTTGAGTTTTTCAAAAAGTTTTATTAGAAAGTTTGACTGATTTTGCGATAGTCACCCATACAACACTTTTTTGTAGGAAGGGTCGTTTTTCGATTATATCCATTTGAAAAAAACAGTAAAAACAAGTTTGACCCTTTTCAAAAGATAGTCTGAATCAAATTTGAAAAAAACTAAGTATGCACTTTTCTTTTAACTGCACTTCTTAAATATTGACCAATAAATTTACAAAAAGTCAACTTAAACAATCAGAACACTTGCAAGTTCCCAAAAAGTTCTATTTTGGCTTTACGCATTTTATTACATTTCCCGCATAACTTTTCAAAAGTACCTAAGTAAATTTTTTTCATGAATTCTCGCTTAACTTTTCAAAAGGACGTAAGTAACATTTTTTTTCATGAATTAATTTGAATACTGCAATCAATAGCTTTCATGTTGTTCTGTTGATTGCAGTACTCAAATTAATTCATGAAAAAATGTTACTTAGGTCCTTTTGATAAATTATGCGAGATCTATAGTACAGCAGAAAGTCCATTACTGATAAACGTTCATTTCGAACAATATACCGCAGATTGCTGGTTAATTTTTTTTGACATATACTCTGTCTCGCTCAAACCAACAGCGAATAATCTAGCGACTACTTTAACGAACTATTTAAGGAACAGCTACTTTAACCGACCGTGTCCATTTAGCAAGTACGGTGTTGAACATAATCTGGAGAATCAAATAGCACTTTAATAAAGTTTAAAAAAAAACTTAGCAAGTAACCGCACAATATTGAGTAAAACAAATTAAGGGTGTAGCATTTCTGCATGCGGTGAATGAATTTCGCACCGTGTATATAACTGACAGCATGAATGTTTGTGTTGCTTCTTTCGTGCTTTATTGATGATGGTAACCTCTCAAGCAAAGTTTTCCAAAGCTTCAAATGTGGAACACGAAAACTAATGGACGAACACACACGCGCTAGAGACCCGAAGCCGATGACTTCATCCCCTTCATCCGCTCGCATCAACACAGCTGTAAAAGTTTCATCGTTGGAAATAAAAATCGCATACCTACGTACATGCTTTCTCGTGCGCTCGTTACGTCTGCTGCCATTTTGTTTCATGCTTTGGAAGGAAAGAAGAGGCGTGTCATTAAGGCTAACTGCTTTTTGGTTTGGGTGGTTTGGTTGGTTTGGGTGGAATGATGGTGTAGTTTGGGCATATGGGTGATTTGAACATAACGTTCGTTTTCATACACCTCCTTATTTCCATATTATGCGGCTTTTTTTTCATTTATATTTATGTGAATTGTTGGTTTCATTTTCACAAATGTACTTGTACAATTATTACACAAAGGGATGCAAAATCAATGTATGACATACAACTAGTATTATTGAACTTTAATATTACATTGGTGGAAAAACACTACGTGGGAATCAAGAAAGTTGGAAACATATCGAATTTTAATCCATATGTATTTTTCAAAACGCGCCGTTGCGCTAATCATTGTATTTACTATCGCTAATCATTGTACTATCGCACGATCGCATATTTGTAACATATGCATTTTTTCCTTTCTCGTACAACAAAGTTGTACCGAAAGGCTATATGATTGCTAAAAAACTTGATAGAAGGCCCGGAGACCCATAGTGTTATATACCGATCGACTCAGCTCGACAAACTGAGGTGACGTCTGTTTTTTTGAGTATGTGTGTGTGTATGTGTACAAATTTTGTAGGTACACGTTTTAGAACTTAGAATTATTCGATTTACTCGCAACAAGTTGCATTCGACGGGGAATTGTTTGCTATTGGAAATGGGCCTGATCATTGCTTTTCGGAATTATTGAAAAATCATTGTTTTTCCCCAAAGGTCCCCCTTGAAAATTCAAAGAAATTTTTTTTTTAATGTTTGCAAGGCAAAAATATTAAAAATGATCGAAAAAATGTGATCTATTCCCCCAAAGAGCTTTTTTGACCTTTCTAATGTGATTTTTTCAATATATTTTATAATGCACGAGAAAGGCATCATCACTGCTAGGTGGATTAATCTGGGTTTTTTTTAGCAAAATTGATTGGAATAAGCTGCGCTACAACTTGCAACAACATGTCAATATTCCTAGAAAAAAAAATTGTCTAATTTTTTTTTATATAATTGGCCACCCTATTTTTAGGTAGCACCATAATGATGGCCTTACTATTTCGAACAATTTTGTAGAATAACAGTTTTTTCTAAAAAAATATAGTTTTGTCGTAAAATGCATCTTTTCGCGTAAATCTGTCTCCTGGACCATAGTGCAAAAATACTAGAGAAAATTAAATTACAATTAATCCGACACAAACTTTCTTCAAAGTACAAAACATAGTCGCATTACAATGACAGAAAATTGCAAGGAGGACGAGGAAGGAAGACGCTGCAATTAATTTATTGGCATAATTAGTAATAATATTATAATATTAATAGTATAATTATTAATTACTGAAGAAAATTCGACGGAGTCACTAAGATGAAACCGGATCCGTTCCTGAGCCCATAACCTGTTGAGTAGAAGAAGGGAGCCTCCTCACCAAGAACAAACAATGCTATGGTTCCCTTATCTGCTCAACAGGTTATGGTCCCGTTCTACTACTTAGTGGGATGGATTGGCCGTCGATATTATCGCAGTAGGATCGTGGATCGGCCGCATAAGTCGCGTGGCGCAGTGGGATCATATATTTGCCGCGTAAGTCTCGGATAGCACCGGACGGCACTCGACCAGGAACTCGTCCTTCCCAGCAGCTTTACTGTTTTTCAGGAAGGCAGTATTTGGCTCTTTTTAGACTGCTATTTAGATAAAAGCAGTGCAGCCATAATAATACTTACCCAAACGACACCTTAAAAATTTAAAAATTGTTCTTGTTGATGATTCTTTGTTATATTATCCATTACGCGAAATCTCTTTACAACAAAAATTGAATAGCGACAACAACAATCAAATATCATGCAAATTTATTACGTGTGATAAATATAAACAAACTTTTGTCATACAACAAACAATTGTGTTAACTGTGCCCCATAAAATAGTTCAAACATCACTGAGATTATCTAATAACGTTTAGAACTTTTTAGTTTCAATTAAAAGCAGCCATGATGCGCACTAACTTTTAAACAATAAGCTCATACCATTACTGTATACTATATTCGTTAAGTCTCGCACAAAACCCACACCAGATCCGTTGGCTATTGTTTTCAGGGCCACTACTGCCTGCTGATGTAAAGTTACACGTCACGCGCAGCCAGGAGGGTACTCTTTTAGTGTTTCTGAAATGTATGTAATACAATCTGTTGTTGGCGATTGTTTACACACTGGTAGTTAAACTCACTCTTTCTCGCCCTGTTGCTCTCTATCCGCCACAGCACCCACCCTCGGCGTCGACGCGCAGTTAAACAAACCCTTGCGACTGAACTCAAACAAGTTGTACCTACAAGCCGTAAATGTAGCACCAAAAGTCAGGAAATGTGAACCGTTTACAAACCTCCCGCACCAGCCCAGCACCCCCCACCCCCCCATTGCAAATGATAACTACCATTGGTTTTTGGATTTTCATGTTCAAAGTTGTTTCCTGCTAGATGGTGGATACTATACTACTTCTGTTTCAGTAGTTGCTACCATGCTTCCAGCAATCACTACTTACTAACTGTGACCCATAGCCGCCAACCACCGACTGCCGCCATCGTCACTTCGAGAAAGGAGGCACTGAGGCAGTCAACGTGCTTGGGGGTGGCGTACTATTGGCATTTCATATGTAATCGGGAGGCAAAACATGTCTAGCACAATACTCCATGTACTTGCACTTTGTTTTTTTTCGAAATTTAATTGAATTGAATTGCTTTAAAAAATCGACTCTATTACATGATTTACTGCATTTCTGATAATCATTATAAGATTTTATCCTTTTGAAAAAAAATAATTTCATGACTATTTTGCAAAATTTCTGAAACTTAGGGCTAAGGCTGAAAGTCTCATTAAGAAAGACAAAAAAAAACTTAATTTTGGCATTTGACCACCCTCGTGTACCATAGTGTTCCGATGTGGAAAAATCTTGTTAATTTCCTAAAATTAAAAAGCGGGAATGTACAAACAAGGCATGTGATTACACTCCTCGGCCTGATGAAATGGAAACTCGGAGGGGTGCTCGGATTTTATTTGTTGCCATCAGCTGTGCAGTGGCATTTATGCTTTGATGGCTGTTAATGTTGTTGCTCCTTTCCGTGACCGACCGACCGACCAACCAACCAACCGCTACCATACCACCATCCATCGGCACGCCATAACGGTGGAGTAACACGCGTCGATTCCGGATTGCATGATTGCCTGTAAATAAACAGGTTGAAAATAGACATGGTAGCATAAACGGAACAGATGTAGGCAAAATCGGTGCGATTTGTCGAGATAGTGATGATGGACTTATGGGTGATAGACGTTGTTAGTTGCAAGATTATTTGACGTGGGGAAATAGATTTTCATCAGATTTTAGAACTATGTGGTAGTCCCAACCATTTCGTATTTTTTTTGCTCCTATTACAAATTTATGCCATGGCATATATAGAAAATCTTCGATAATAACTGTGGAAATGATGATAAGAACACCCAGGTTTGCCAACGTATTTTCATTTCTATTCCTCTCTGCTTCGTTTCAGGTATGTTCCATAACATCATGTGCCCAAGAAATTCTTTTTATGACAGAAATCTTCAGCAACAAAAAAGTAATGTAGTATGTACTATGTAATGCTGAGACCTAAAAACGACGGCCTCGTAAAAAAAAATAAAAATTAATTTTCCAAACTAATGTGTAGCAAAAATAGGTTAATCATTAGGTGAAGCTGATTGCGATTGGTGTAATCTATTTTCTGTGCTTCAATGCTCTCATCCTCAGCCCCAAATTCCAAGCATAACCCGAAAAGAAATGGAAAACGAATGTTTGGTTTTAGGATTGATATGATTACCGCAAAGTTAAACATAAATATATAAACAAACCGGTCGTTCATTCTATGTGTGTACGGCCATTCATCACCTCCGGAAATCTCCGGTAGCACATTAAGGAGTGTGTAGTGCACACACATCTGTTGTTCGGCGTCCGTGGTGTATGTGCTTTGTGTACAACTTTAGGGAGCCGACTTTCGTGCAGCAGTGGCGGCATGTCCACAGGGACTTTACACGCACGCCCTCAACCAGATTTTTCCGCAGCTCCCTTCCGTGTGGTGAGTTTGCGCGTGGGTGTGGGAACGAGTGGATTTTGTTCACACTCGGAAGATCAAATCAAACAAGAGTGGAACCGTCGCGGGAGGAGTAGTTCGAAATAATTCTTGTTTACATTGCTCAATTAGTTCGTATTTATTTAAGGTTTCGTGAGTGCCCTCTCTTGCCGTGTCACGTTTTCACTTAGCTGGAATACGATTTACGCAAATAGGTACTAATTTAAATTGCACACCAATTGAATTCAATTTACCGCTGGTAAATTGAGATATAGCTACAGCGCCGGCCATTGAAGCTTCTTTTATTCAATTTACGATGCTCATGTAAATCAAACTCCAGCGGGCTGCTTGCACGAACATCCACCATCCAGATTCCAGCCACTCATCATTGAGTCATTTAGTTGACGACCAACGATTTTCATTCAACTAATATGCCATCCACGTTTACTCCATTGAGCGGGCTCTATTATGCGAGAGCAATTCCACGTCGTTTATTCCGACCGATTAATGCGATGGAAAATAGAACCACTTAAACTGGCATTTAGTCTGTAATCCACCATATAAGGTCTCCAGCCGTGCACTATAGCCAGCCGGGTCCAACATTGAATCTGGTTCGCCGGAGCACCAGCATCATGGCGGGTATCATGTTTATCGCAAACGGCAAAACAGGCAGGGAACAGGTTGTTTTCCGTCCGTGTGCAAGCCATTTCTCCGATTAGATTAGATTAAATTATGGAAAGATCTGGCCGGGTACCTAACTACCGGTCATGCATGATAATGGGTAAATTTACCCTATAATTGTCAGCTGGGGGGTACCTTTTTTAATTGCGTGGAGCTGCTGCTGCGCTTGGTCACACGGCGAGCAGACAAGACTAGTGCGGTTACGCGAAAGTGAAAAGAGTCCATGTGGACAGTGTGTCCGCTTTAGGGTTTTCAAGCGGCGATGAGATTGTGTGAGCTTGGATGTGGCTGAAAACAGGTGGCTTGTTATGAAACGTATTATCCGTAGAGTAGCATTGATTACCTGGGGATCGAGAGTCTGTTAATAGCAGGGATTGAACTTATCATTTCATTATCATTTAGTATTCAGCCAATAACTCATTCCAGAGGCGGAATTCCGAAAAGTGTTGTATGGCGGACTTCTAGCGCTGATTCCCCTCTACAACTTTGTCTAAGGGTACATTTCTCTATGTCAAATATTAACAGCGTGAAACGCTAGGAACACTCAATATACTAAATGATAATAAGTGTTATTATCATTTAGTACACTGGTGGAAATAAGTATAAAGACAAGCTCGGTTTCCATACAAAATGGCCATATTGGGAAGTCAATATCTCGATTCTTAGCGATTCGATTGGGCGGATTTTTTCCCAACAAGCCTAAAATGACTTGAATTTTTATTCAATGATAGTTACATTTATGCATATATTCTGGTTATACGCGTTTCTGTTGGAAATAATTATAAAGACAGGTTCGTTGTATGGAGCTCCATATAAAAAAGTGGTGTCTTTATAATTATTTCCAGATTTTGAGGTCAAAATCAACAGAGATGTATAAAATTTACTCAAAGATCGAAAGTTCAAGTTAAAAACAGGTGCCTAGTAAAATTTCAGCCAAATCGAATCGCTACGAATCGAGATATCGATCCTCAATCATGATGAAAATGTATGAAAATCATGCTTGTCTTTATACTTATTTCCGGCGGTATATATAAAGTGATACTAGCGTTTCCCGCGGTGAATATTAGACATAGACCAATGTACCCTTAGACAAAGTTGTAGAGGGGAATCAGCGCTAGAAGTCCGCCATACAACACTTTTCGGAATTCCGCCTCTGGAATAAGTTATTGGCTGAATACTAAATGATAATGAAATGATAAGTTCAATCCCTGGTTAATAGGTGAGATTTGTGGGGGGAAAATTGAGTGACCGTGCTGAGTGAAGCGAGGCCATCATTTTTCGTTTCAATTTAAATTTCGTTTGAACGATTTGAACAGAAATTAACCACATTATAGTTAAGAAAATTATTTTGAGCTTTTTAGTGGAATGTCTTCACTTGTCATAAGACGAGTTTATACAATCCCATTGAATTCCACCACTTAATTGTATCTTGACAGATACGTATTTCGACCTCAACAGTAAGGCCGTCTTCAGTGTCTTGTAAGTCGAGTCAAGTACAAGACACTGAAGACGGCCTTACTGTTGAGGTCGAAATACGTATCTGTCAAGATACAATTAAGTGGTGGAATTCAATGGGATTGTATAAACTCGTCTTATGACAAGGGCACATTATAGTAGGGGAATTGTGGGTAAAACCGACACTGCGGGTGAAACCGACACCACTTCAAATCTCTGATTTCAAGTGATTATCGGACAGAATTTCGACACACTTTGAATAAACGTTTGATTTCTTGTGTTTCTAGTCATTTTGTGACTGGCGGAGACGTGTAAGAGTCGTAATAAACAAGCAATTAGCATTGATCACCATTGAGGGGATGAGTTATGTAAAATTTTGGCATCGGTGTATAAGCTTTTACGACAATAATTTGTTGGTTTTTAGTATTTAATCCATCTCTGATCCATAATTGAACATCATTTTGTGTATGTTGTGGAAAAATAGTTGACTTTTCTAATTATGAACATCCACATGTATCTCACCATTATTATGTTATCTGTTGGGGTAAATTCGACACCTTCCATCGAATCACCAAACACCTCTGTTTTATTAGTCTCATCATTCGCATAATATAATTCAAGTATTGGAAAGCTAGGCGCTGGAGAATATAACTTAATCATAGACTGATTACATGCCATATCATCATTGGGCGTGACAATAGGTCTAGGGGGTAATATTGAGTCATCAAGGACAACCTGCAGGTCGGATAACAACAGCGCTTAAAAAAAGAAACGTATTTTTAGGCTTATTTTGCTTTTAGATATATTCAATCCCTTCTCTAGTATTGTTCTTTCGTGATCCATTTTCACCAACATGTAGCTTGTCACCTACGGAGCAAGTCCTTTCATTTCTTGTCATAACTGCACCATACGCATTTATTTTAAATCGTCGTTATAAACAACTTTTTGAAATAAGTGAAATATAAATGTAGGTCAATATTTACAGTAGTTAGTAAATTTGTTACTAACAGTCTTATACTCTATATATTTTCACCGTGAGTCGGGAACTAAATAAATAAAATATGATATGTGGTGTAGATTTTAAATATACAAAATTGTGTTCAACCATCGTTTATGAGTGACCCCTAAACATGAATTTCATACACAAATATCAAAATGAATGTTGTTAAACATTTTCAATTATGTTGTAACATCATTTAGAATTGTTCTGATGTTCGATTCCATAACGACTTGATGTGTCGGTTTTACCCTCATGTGGTGTCGATCTTACCCACACCCCAGCTGGTAGGGCTGGAAGATGGGCTGTTCGCGTTTTCATCATAAATCAAATTCTATCAAGAAATGTTGTCGTACGACCTCATGGACTGATGCATGAAGAGCCAAAGTATGCTGGTATGAAATTTCTAGACCGGAAAATTGCTTCATAGATTGAAAAACTGTAAAGTTGCTTAGGGTGTCGGTTTTACCCACTTCTCCCCTATTACTGTTTTAATACATTTTTTTGATATTTCGTATTGAAAAAAATACCCAGTTCTAGTGATCCAAATAACTTTACACAACAGTCTGTTGCGTTTCAAGTTAGATTGACTATATACATGTAAAATATACATAAAAAGAATATTTTTTTACTTATACGCTTAGACTTATTTACTTTTTTACTTACACGCAAGACTTACACTCAAGACAAGATTTTAGATGAATATTGTATAGAAACATATTTCAAGTAGTATATCATGATAAAACTGTCATCGTTATCGATTCTACATATGAACCGGTGCCAGCGAAAGTGGTACATGTTACATTTAGTAAATTTTACAGGAGACGCATTTTCCCCAACCTTCGAAAATAAAATTCAAATATGCAATTTTCTGCATCTCAACTGTACTAACATGTTTTGACTGATATGCCTAAAGGTAGTAATGACAAAAATGCGAAGTTTCTTGACAAATTTCAAGTTTGTTGGAACAAAATGCACATGTACCACTATTACTGGGAACAAAATGCAACAGAAACTGGAAATCGTTGCCAGTGAAAGTGGTACATGTACATTTTTAAAATTATTTTAAACGGCAATAAACCATCTTGAAATTCAAAATAGGGTTAAAATCTGTTGCGGAAACATTCATGTTGTCAAATTTTCTTTTCAATAAGCTGATTTTAGTGGGTAGAACTGTACATGTACCACTTTTCCTGGCAACGAAATAGCCATTGTGATATATACCAGAAATTAAAAAATGCATATCTCCAGATTTAGTTGTCAAAAATAACTTTTTCGTTATTCCCTTACTAAACCTTTGCTCACAGAAGCAGTTGGTGTAAAAAACACAAAATCGACAAAAATGGTTTATGTACCACTTTCGCTGGCACCGGTTCATATCAAAACGTTTTCTTTCGTTACTCTAAATTTCACCTTGAGCAAGATATCATTTGTAATTTATGCCTTTTGTTGGACACATGTGATTTTTTTTCTGAGAAAATATTTAAAAAGCATAGAATTCTTTTCGAAATTTGAATGCTATAGTATTTGAAGATGGTTTTCTCGAAACTTTGTTCAAAACTACTGAATGTTTTTCACCAGTTTTCAAGTTAATGTTACTGTGATCCTTGATTTGGCTATTACATGTATGGGGTTGTTTTTCTGGGTTTGTATTACTATACAAAAAATCTCAGTCAAAACTCTGAATGATAATGTGTTAAAATCAGTTCTTCATGTAGTTTTGCAAATCGTTCAGTAAAACGATCCCTATACAATCCTGCCCCATTGCAAACTCCCAATGAATACTCGTAAAAATGTAGAGGATTCCTTCGCTTTCTTCCCAACAAGTTTCATTTCATCATTTTCCTTCCCAATCCCTAATTGACCTGCATTCGGACGCGGCAGCCAGCCAGAACGGATTACCAGTATTTACACACTGAGGATGTTTACTGAACCCGAGTATCATCTGATAGTTCCTTGTGTAACAACAGGCGATAATGAAGTATAAATACTTGATAGCGTAAGAGTCCTTATCAAACTCTTATATTATCCCAGCTGAAGTTACACAAATTATATGCCTGCATCATTATAACCTATTTGATACTCGAAGCTTCTCCCAGTCAACACAAACCCGTATATGATTCAACATAAGATGCTAAAGTGGAGGCGATATACACACATATTGTATGGAGAAGTACGTATATCGCCACCACTTTTGCACCTTATGTGACATTACATACGATCTTGTGTTTACTAGGTCCTCGATGAGCCTACGCCGAATGCAGTGTCCTTCTCCACTGTGCTCAACACTTTCCAATCTCCCTGAAGTTCAACGGCCTCAGGTCCTGTAACTTTTTTGTCTCTGAATTTTTTTTTTTTTGCAGCTTCCACCAAAAGAAACGGAATTTCTCCAAATATACATTCTAGAAATGGAGAATAGGCCACTTGATTCTGAAATTATTCTGGATTCAAAATAGGTGTTAGATTTAAGCCATTTTCCAGAACGCATACTTCGGAAATGACTATTTTAGATATTTTGATTCGTGGGTCCTCCTTAGCCTTTCGGTAAGACGCGCGGCTACAAAGCAAGACCATGCTGAGGGTGGCTGGGTTCGATTCCCGATGCCGGTCTAGGCAATTTTCGGATTGGAAATTGTCTCGACTTCCCTGGGCATAAAAAGTATCATCGTGTTAGCCTCCTGATTAGGGTGGCTCAAATTAGTATGGGAAAAACTTGTTTTCAATTTTTTAGATGGGCCGCCCTCTTATTCGGTTCTATTTGATGCCTTGATGCTTTGGACAAAATTTCAGCCAAATCGATCAAAGTTTCAGATCTCGAAGAATTTAATACAGAATATTATGCAGAAAACCGCGGGAAGATTAGAGTTTGCCCGGCTAAGTTATTAGCATTTCTCTGAAGTGGGGTTTCCTACTCCTAATTACTCACTTTTCAATACTAGTAATCTGAGGACAAATTTTTTAACTATTCGGCCAAACGGCATTCCGCCAAATTGACTGACACCCAAAATACAGGCCATATGTTGGAGCGTTTCTAATCAAAATATCCAAAATAACCACCGTACTGTATAACGTACCGGATTTGAACCAATCATGTAGGCAATTACCTTTGATGTGGATTTTTATACCGAATAATTGTATCAAGATCCATTAGTTACGTAAAGCAAAAATTTGTAATATTTAACCCCCCTTCCCCCTATGTCACATTTTTTTTTGTATGGGTCGTCACATTTCGGGCAACCTCCCCTCTCCCCTCTAAGCGTAATTTATGGGTGCAGGCCTGATAGCGAGTCACTTTTAGTGACTTGGTCACTATTTTGAGTCTAGTCATTAAAAAGTCACTATTTGCATTCAAAGTCACCAAAGTCATTGCCTGTTGTAAAAAAGCTCAAAATAAAAATCATTTGTACCTTATTATCAACCAAATCAAATGTGAATCTGGTAGCAATATGTTAAATTTGGGAATATGCACCAAAGAAGTTCTAAGTGTGATGTGAAAATCTTGAGGTATTTCCTATTCATGTCTACACACTATTCCAACATTTATTCGAGCATTTTTCTTCCTGGTCACAAATCGGCATAAAATTGCCTCGTTTTATAACATGATTACTTTCTGGTTCGAATTCCTTGATTTTGATTTTCTTCCTTTTCCGACAGGTTAGCGAACGTGTAGTATTCCCCAAGCTTGTTGACCATGAATTTTTACCTTTGGGGGTGGATAGCGAAACGCTTGGTCAAATTATCCATCTTGATGCCCTTCTTACGGAGCCATGTGTCCAAAACTCGAATTTCAATATCACTTTCAATTTGCGATACATCGGAAACAACAAATTTTCAACAAACAAACAAATTCTGATTTGAAACTTAACATATGAATACATCGATTGCAGGGTAAAACAAACCCAAAAAACTCCTTTCAATAGGCTAGGAAGCTTCATTTCAAGAGGCTCGGAAGCCCCCTTTCAAGATGCTCGGAAGCATCCTTTCAACAGGCTCGGAAACCTCCTTTCAAGAGGCTCGGAAGCCTTCTTTCAAGAGGCTCGGAAGCCTCCTTTCCAGAGGCTCGGAAGCCTCCTTTCCAGAGGCTCGGAAGCCTCCTTTCCAGAGGCCCGGAAGCCTCCCTTCCAGGGGATCGGAAGCCTCCTTTCCAGAGGCTTGGAAGCCTCCTTTCACGAGGCTCGGAAGCCGCCTTTCAAGAGGCTCAGGAAGCCTCCTTTCAGGGCTCAGGAAGCCTCTTTTCAAGAGGCTCGGAAGCTTCCTTTCAAGATGCTCGGAAGCCTCCTTTCAAGAGGCTCGGAAGCCTTCTTTCATAAGGCTCGAAAGCCTCTTTTAAAGAGGCTTCGAAGCCTCCTTTTAAGAGGCTCGGAAGCCTCCTTTCAAGAGGCTCCAAGCCTGCTTTCAAGAGGCTCAAAGCCTGCTTCAAGAGGCTCAGGGCCTCCTTTCAAGAGGCCTCGGAAGCCTCCTTTCAAGAGGCTCAGAAGCCTCCTTTCAAGAGGCTCAGGAAGCCTCCTTTCAAGAGGCTCAGAAGCCTCCTTTCAAGAGGCTCGGAAGCCTCCTTTCAAGAGGCCTCAAGCCTCCTTTCAAGAGGCTCAGGAAGCCTCCTTTCAAGAGGCTCAGAAGCCTCCTTTCAAGAGGCTCAGAAGCCTCCTTTCAAGAGGCTCGGAAGCCTCCTTTCAAGAGGCCTCAAGCCTCCTTTCAAGAGGCTCGGAAGCCTCCTTTCAAGAGGCTCGGAAGCCTCCTTTCAAGAGGCTCGGAAGCCTCCTTTCAAGGGGCTCGGAAGCCTCCTTTCAAGAGGCTCGGAAGCCTCCTTTCGAGATGCTCGGAAGCCTCCTTTCCAGATGCTCGGAAGCCTCCTTTCCAGAGGCTCGGAAGCCTCCTTTCAAGAGGCTCGGAAGGCTTCTTTCAAGAGACTCGGAAGCCTCCTTTCAAGAGGCTCGGAAGCCTCCTTTCAAAAGGCTCGGAAGCCTCCTTTCAAGAGGCTCGGAAGCCTCCTTTCAAGAGGCTCGGAAGCCTCCTTTCAAGAGGCTCGGAAGCCTCCTTTCGAGATGCTCGGAAGCCTCCTTTCGAGATGCTCGGAAGCCTCCTTTCCAGAGGCTCGGATGCCTCCTTTCCAGAGGCTCGGAAGCCTCCTTTCCAGAGGCTCGGAAGCCTCCTTTCCAGAGGCTCGGAAGCCTCCTTTCAAGAGGCTCGGAAGCCTCCTTTCAAGAGGCTCGGAAGCCTCCTTTCAAGAGGCTCGGAAGCCTCCTTTCAAGAGGCTCAGACCTCCTTTCAAGAGGCTCAGAAGCCTCCTTTCAAGAGGCTCAGAAGCCTCCTTTTAAGAGGCTCCAAGCCTCCTTTCAAGAGGCTCAGGAAGCCTCCTTTCAAGAGGCCTGGAAGCCTCTTTCAAGATGCTCGGAAGCCTCCTTTCAAGAGGCTCAGAAGCCTCCTTTTCAGAAGCTCGGAAACCTCCTTTCCAGAAGCTCGGCTGCTTTCTTTCAAGAGGCTGGGAAGCCTCCTTTCCAGAGACTCGGCAGCGTTCTTTCCAGAGGCTCGGAAGCCTCCTTTCAAAAGGCTCGGAAGCCTCCTTTCAAGAGGCTCGGAAGCCTCCTTTCAAGAGGCTCGGAAGCCTCCTTTCAAGAGGCTCGGAAGCCTCCTTTCAAAAGGCTCGGAAGCCTCCTTTCAAGATGCTCAGAAGCCTCATTCCAAGCCCTTGCGACCCTCCGAGATTAGTCTCGGAAAAAAATTGTTCTAGAGCGCTGCACTGGGTCATTACCAAGATTTGGGAGGAGGAAATTTTGCCGCAAAAGTGAATGGAAGGTGTCGTGTGTCCCATCTACAAAAAGGGCGATAAGCTGGATTGTAGCAACTACCGCGCAATCACATTGCTGAACGCCGCCTACAAGGTACTCTCCCAAATTTTATGCTGTCGACTAGCACCAATTGCAAGGGAGTTCGTGAGGCAGTACCAGGTGGGTTTTATGGGCGAACGCTTCGCCATTCACCAAGTACTGCAGAAATTCCGCGAATACAACGTGCCCACACATTCTATTCATCGACTTCAAAGCCGCATACGATACAATCGATCGGGACCAGCTATGGCAGATAATGCACGAGCACGAATTTCCGGATAAACTGACACGGTTAATCAAAGCGACGATGGATCGGGTGATGTGTGTAGTTCGAGTTTCAGGGCTTTCTCGAGTCCCTTCGAAACATCGCTTTGGAAGGAGTAATACGAAGAGCTGGGATTAACACGAGTGAATTTTCAATAAGTACGTCCAGCTATTTGGTTTCGCCGACGACATAGATATTATGGCAATTTACTTTGAGAAGATGGAGGAAGCCTACATCAGACTGAAGAGGGAAACCAAGCGGATCGTACTAGTCATCAACACGTCGAAGACAAAGTACATGATAGGAAGAGGTTCAAGAGAAGACAATATGAGCCACCCACCGCGAGTTTGCATCGGTGGTGACGAAATCGAGGTGGTAGACGAATTTGTGTACTTGGGCTCACTGGTGGCTGCCGAAAATGATACCCGCAGAGAAATTCGGAGACGCATAGTGGCTAGAACTCGTACGTACTTGGGACTCCGCAAGACGCTCCGAGCGAATAGAGTTCGCCGCCGTACCAAACTGACAATCTACAAAACGCTCATTAGACCGGTAGTCCTCTACGGACACGAGACCTGGACGATGCTCTTGGAGGACCAACGCGAATGAACCACGAGTTTCATGAGCTGCTGGGAGAACCCATCGTTCACACCGCGAAAATCGGACGACTGCGGTGGGCCGGGCACGTAGCCAAAATGTCGAACAGTAACTCGGTGAAAATGGTTCTCGACAACGATCCGACGGGCACAAGAAGGCGAGGTGCGCATTGGGCAAAGTGGTTCGATCAGGTGGAGGACTATTGGCGGACCCTGCGTAGACTGCGTGGTTGGCGACGTGTAGCCATGGACCGAGCCGAATGGAGAAGACTCTTATATACCGCACAGGCCACTTTGGCCTTAGTCTGAATAAATAAACAATAATAACAATTAAGGAAAGATACCCAAAAAAACTAGTGTGGAGGTGAAGAATTGGTCGAATTTTTTAAATTTAAAATAAATTAAAAAATAATTAGATTTAAAAGATTTTTTAACTCGAGATTATTGTGCCACCCATTTTTAATTTAATTTAATACTTAAGTCTGCCATTTAGAAATTAAAGTTCATTAGAATTTATGGATATCTAATAAGAGACTATGTTTTTATTTGCTTCTTCAAATTTTCCTCAAAATCCCACGTCAAGTTCAAAATCTCAAAAACTTCATTCAAATTTGTTATTAAACCATAGTTTAATAAAAGGTAAAATTTTTAAAATTTCTTTTTTCTTTATTACTTATTTTTCAACAAATGGTCCTACCAAAGATTCATAAGCTTTGTGAGTTCAAATAGATCACCGTCTATTAGATCATTTTATATCATTCTTTGTCAGTTATACAGAAAAGTGCTGCTTTGGCCACTTTACATCCGTGAGTGCGTCCCAGGTGCTGGTCGGGATCCCGTACAGCTTCCTAGGATGTTCGAATCTGGGACAGCGGCAGATGAAGTGTTCAACTTTGGTCTCTATATTAAAGATATCGCACTGGGACCGGAAAGGGCGTCCTCCGGAGTTGTGTCCACTTTTTCACGTCGGCCAGCGAGATGGAACGAGAATAGCGTTGACCACTGTGCCTAACACTAGCATGGGCGTCGGCTGCAGTGTTCCCTTCTGATGCCACCATTACCTGGTGATTCAGGCGAAACTGGTGTTCAGCGCCAAGCCGGAAAGAATTCTATGGATCCAGCAATATTTAAGTGATCTTACTTTGTAGGGCAGCGACTACATTGGCGGAATCCGTCAGGACCGCAATGAGCTTGTTTTCCGAACGTTGGCTGCAGCTTCTGCAGAAAATACGGTGCATTGAGGATTTGTCGACCTTGGCTGGAGCTGGAGGCATCAAAGAGCTGACCGTCAGCCTCGTCGAGGAGAGGAATCCTTGATGTTCTTCTTATTCTTCTTATATGGCTCTACATTCCAACTAGAACTTTGCCTGCTTTTCAGCTTAGTATTCTATTAGTATTAAGACGGGCGACAGAACGCTCATGAAGTCACTTTGAGCGGTTCAGGTTATCTCAGTCAAGGCGACTGTCGACTTTTGCTAGGACTACCCTTAGCCATCCTCCATTCTACTGAAGGCTTTTGCTATGTCTAATGAGACCAGGTCAACATCGTTGCCATCTTCGTAGGCTAGGCGAAAGGCGTGCTGTGGTGAGCGATGAGTGATGAGTGATATGCTTTTCCTCATAAACGACGAAAAAAAAAACCCGTGAAAATTCCGATAATTTTTTCTTGGAAATTCTGTAGAACTTTCGTGAATATTCCGAAGAACTTTCTGTGGAACTTCCAAAGCGTTTTCTGTGTGAATTCCGAAAAATTTCAGTGCAATTTCGTGAAAATTCCGAACAGTTTCCCGCGAAATAAAAAAAATGTAAGTAAAATCCCTTGGAAACGCTTTTTCTTTTCTTTGCATCAGAATTTCATTGAAATTCGGAATGAATTTTGAATGAGGTCTCTGGAATATGTTAAAGTTTTTTGTCATGCTTAACTTATTCGTAAATTTATTGCAGAGGAAATCTCTCTTTATTGATAACTAAAGATGATACATCATAATATATAATAATGAAGCATGTTTTCAGCAGAATTTGTAAGTCTTACTTCCCGATCTCACAATCTGCTATGGTCATTCGTATCGCTCTCTCTGTCCTCCTCTGTTTAGTCGTTTAGTGCTACTTGTGCCCTAATTGGGTTAATCGCAGCGGATCACAGTCGCAGACTGCTTCATAAAACTGCCATTTGATACCCGACTGCCAGTAGTGTAGATACAGACTGTTGGCAAATGAACACCATAAAAACTACCAACCGTAACACGCACCACCGGTCGGGTTTTCATCGCCTAACCACATCAAAGCTTACATCCCCTTGGCCCCGGCCCGGCCCCTACTCAGACTCAAAGCGGCGCAACGGAAGGTATACGCTAATTTCTTCTGGAAACCACCAACCGGCAAACTTGTCCAATCTCAAAGAGTTCGCGTGGCCGCATTTGTCGTCTCCAAAATACCGTTTCCACACTTTTCGCACAGATAAACAGACGGCAAACCCAAATGATGCAAGGGATCAGTTTGAATTAAGTTGATTGTGTATTTTACAGTGGATAAAATATTTACATCTTCTGAGGTTTGTCGTCCTTTATTTTATGTGCTACTAGCAGTGCATTCCTGCATAATTGATTGGTCTAAGCTCTGGACACAAAACATTAAATTAATAAGTATGTATGTATGTCTTTGATTCTTAGTCATATCATGTAGCTTCTACATCTGGCTTGACATGGCCTCCGGATCTTCGGGAATGCCAATGCTAATGAAACTGGTACTGGCGTCGATGGCTCTTTTCTCTTATTGCTAGGTTTGACACGAACAGCTCCGGTGGTACTCTACACCTTGCAGTGAAAAAAAAGTGTGCACCGGTACCGTCGTTTCATCATCCGGGGGACCGGACGGCCGGCTGCCTCGATATGGATGAGTTCGAATTGTAAACGATACGAGGTAGATTAATCATGACGTGATGTGTGAAATTGTCGCCGATTTAACGCTATTTCACCGACTTGTTACTTGTTTTTCTCGTTTTACTCATTTATTTAACTGTACTAATGCGATTTTGTTGGTCTAAATAGTGCTGTACCCGACATTGATTTGCAGAAAATTAAGCTAGTATAAGTTGAGTGTAGAGTTATTTGTCGTAAATGAAGTGTATGACAAATCATAAATGTAGTCTTGCATCAAATATTAACTTTGTGGATCCGCAGCTTCTTGATGAGCATTGTATGTTTCAACACAATCGACAGTATTTCCTAATGTGGCGATATTATTGCTTACGCTGAGCATGTAATAAATTAATAAAATAATGTTATAATTTGAATTACAATTACATACGTGATTTCCCTTCAATGTATATGAAAGACATGATTAGACCGCAAACAAATTCCGTTTAAAAAAATATTTCAACAGGTTATTGTCATTTCAGCCAATTTAGGCCAAAAATCTCGGAATTTTCGTTCCAGATACACGGATAAACGTAGGCAGTTCATAAATATCAAGAAGCACTCTCAAAGTTTGAATTATTGATATGTCTGGTAATTGACACTGAAAACCCATTTACGATTGATGGATTCTGCTGTATTCCGTTCCTCATCCAGTTGATTCGGTCTGCATTATACACTCTGAATAATTCCGTGTAATTTGGAACTTTTAACATGGTTGTGTTTGTTGTTTAATTAAGGAAAAAACAACTTCGACAGGTTTTGTTCTATTATTGAAAGGGAGATTTTATACTATATATAGAAAATTATATGCAAAGCAGTTTGTAGGGTAATTTCAAAAAAGTTAATCAATGAAATACATCTCCCAATAAAGTAACAAAACTTGTCAATGTATGTAAACATCAATTATTTAAGAATATAATAAAATCAAGTTCCTAATAACTGTGTCTTAATATGGGTCGAACATATTAAGCGTGTTTGTTGTCGGCAGAAGCTTTGTTGCTGCATCGGTGCAATTGAAAAGTGAAGGCCACGGGTTTGTTGTTTCGCGTCTGTAGGGAGCCGGGCGACAGCTTCTCTGTATTTGCAAACCGCGTTGAATAGGGTCACGCGATAATTCTTCAAGCGAGAATGGTTTAAATGAAATGTGCTAATGCCAGTTGTAGAATCAACGGTTTATGGGACTTATGGGACGAATGATTATTAAAACAATATTTCATAGCTTTGGTTCAGTTGGACGTTCTGGATGTTCAACCCAACACAGCCACTCGATTTCAGCAGATTTTTTGCTGGATGCTACCATCAGCAGCTTGCATGACTCATTCACGTTCTCCACATATAGTCTCCCATCTGAGCTGAGCAGAGCTCATTGTTCGATATCTGAATGAGGACTTGCAGTTACTTAAAGCGTATTTTTCATGCAATTTACTTTCGTTAAATTTGAATAAAACCAAATATATGATCTTTCGATCTCCCCGAAAAGCTAGGCCAATAACTCCACCTTTAATGATTGGTAATGATACTATTGAAAGTGTAGAAGTTTTCAAGTATTTGGGCGTTTACCTTGACTGCACGTTATCATGGGATAATCATATCAAGAAAGTATCTGATAAAATTTCTAGTATGTGCACTAGAGTGGCTCAAATTAGTATGGGAAAAACTTTTTTCAATTTTTTTGATGGGCCGCCCTCTTATTCGGTTCTATTTGATGCCCTTTCACACCGAAAAAGGATTACGCTTCAAAAAAATCGAGACGGATTTTATGAATTTATTAACCCTTATTTTTGCATCATAGGGTATATGGCTCAAACCTAAGCCTATTATGCTGCGATTGAGCATATTTATTGTTGTAATTGGAGCTCAAACCAATATTATGCCATCAGATGACTTGCCTTCTTTTGGTTATTGCGCCAAGTGGTTAGCTCTATGCTGGATGCTGTTTTCAGCCCACAAGTGGCTGTTTATTTCGAACATACGAAAGATAAAGATGGGTTGCAATTTTACTTACGTCGAACAAAGGCAGCATGCAAACGAAAGCAGAAAATCAAAACACCTGCACTCGTGGAGCGGTGCTCCCGAGAGATATTTTTTTCCAAAACGTAAACAATACATTTGATTGGAATGCCGCAAAAATGCACCAACGGAGGAATTCAATTATAAACCTTATTCTAGGCAATGAATTTGCATAAACAGCTAGAACTCTGCCTCCTATCTGGTTTTATTACGTCAAGATACATAATTACAATGATCGGATGTTTATTTTCGACTCAGCGTACATTGATGTTTTTAGTTTGGAAAGTGCGTCTGATACTCCATACGTCCACTCCTCTCTATATCGATCACCCGTTGTTAATCCTCTCAAAATTCTCACATGTTGCAACTTCCCGAGTAAAACAAAAACGCTTTTTCCATTTCTTTCTTCTTTCTTCTTTGAATAGAATAAGCGATCCTGATCCATTATATCGTCGGATTATTATATGCGCAAATGTCAATACAATCGAGTTATTTTCGTCGGGTTATCGTTAGGAATGTTTTGATTTTTTGCTATGAATCAAAATTGCATGCCGCTATTCGGCAACGGGTGCCTCCAATATAATCCAAGAAAAAGTTTTGGTTAATCGTATCGCTATACTAATGAAAATTGTGAAAAAAATATGTTAGCTAACATAGCCTGCCTGCTTTAGTCAATCAAACATGGCTGCTGAAAACCATGTCAAAGTGATTTGTCACGCAAGATTATTGCGTTTATCAGTTGAAAAAGTGCAGAAATCTAGCGTAGTGTAACTAAAATGTGTTCGATATATTTTGCTACAGCAGCGGTGATAGCTATTTCCCTACCAACCGATTTGCTATCGCTGAATAATTGATTAATAAGCGTGATGAGCCAACATTTTATCCACTGCCAATATTACCTCCGGTAACCCGGATGATTCAAATTGTTAGTCAAATCGTAAACGATTCCATGGGTAATGAATCTGGAGGGATTTGACCCACACTTGATTTGAATCATGCATGAGATTTGAGAATTTGATTATCTCCCAACACTGAATGTGAGTAGTGAGTGAAGTGAGTGAGTGAGTGAGTGAACGGTGAAATTAGATGTTCGAAGTAGGAAGTGTTGAAGTATTGATTGGTGAAGAATGATCGGAATGTGCGGAGTAAGAAGTAAGTAGTGATAAATAAGAAGCGAGAGGTGAGCAATGAGAGAGAGAAAAAGAGGAAGAGAAAGAATTAAGTAGGAAAAAAATAAAAGAAATACAGCTGGGGATGAAGAACTGAAGCAAAAGGAAGAAGGAAAGGAGAAAGATGAAGGACGAAAGAAAACGAAAGTAGGGAGATCATAAAAGGAAAAAAGAAGAAAAAATCAAAATTTGAACAGTAAATAAGAAGAAGAACGAAATAAGAAGAAAGATGAATGTAAGAAAGGATATAAAACGGGAATACAGACTAATTCCTCCTCCTTAGCCGTGCGGTAAGACGCGCGGCTACAAAGCAAGACCATGCTGAGGGTGGCTGGGTTCGACTCCCAGTGCCGGTCTAGGCAATTTTCGGATTGGAAGTTGTATCGACTTCCCTGGGCATAAAAGTATCATCGTGCTAGTCTCATGATATACGAATGCAAAAATGGTAACCTGTCTTAGAAACCTCGCAGTTAATAACTGTGGAAGTGCTTGATGAACACTAAGCTGCGAGGCGGCTCTGTCCCAGTGTGGGTAATGCCAATAAGAAGAAGAAGAAGGCAGACTAATTCTTCACTTTTGAATTCTCATGTCTCACTTAACACTTCTCATTCCTTATCACACCTACCTCCTGATTCTTGACTTCTTTCTCATTTATCACTTCCGACTATTTCATTCCTCATTTCTCACATACATTGAGCTTGAGTTGAGCTTGATTGACTGCTCGTAGTTGCTACTCCATTATGACCAGTATGACCAGCTGTTCTTGCACAGGGAACCAACAGATGTTTGCTTGGGACTAGCACACATCTTCAATGTACAAGTACTGGTGATCTCATTTGTTAGGTCATACTGGCGCCTGCCACGTCAGAATGCAAGTCAATGTAGGGAAAGGGGAGGAAATGATGATGCAATCACTCGCCCACTGTAAGCCGAATATACCTCTGCACTTGCCACGAGTTCATGCGGAATTTGTTGGAATTTCTGGGTTAGGTTGGAGAGGCAGAGGTCCGTCTTGGTTAACGAGCTGCCAATGTGATAGATAGGAGAAGGTAACTGATGGAATTTTTAATTGGATGTAGGAAACGAGCTCTATAGTTCATTTCCAATTCTAGCAGATTACTGATAGAATACTCAAGTTGAAGATATAGGAATAGTAATGGAAACGGTATGGAAGTCCATTTCCAGTTCTAGCGATTGCTAGAACATGAGAAATAAAGAGAAAGATACAAAGTAGGAGAATGGAACGGATCTGGATTGAACCCACGACCTCCTGCGTATGAGGCAGAAGCAGTAGTCATATGACTACCAAGCCCGCTTCATTTATTACCGGCCGCGCAATACAGAACACAATAATTCGGCCGACCGCGCGATCGTTCTGCTGTCCGAAACATGAGAGATCACGCACTGAACTCATTCCTCATTTCTCACATACATTACCCAAAAAACAAAATGCAGATACTGTATTGAAATGATACAAAATAATAAGATTTCCATTCTAGTCTTGAAATCTTCCAAAATTGTATGTGCCAAAATATTATACAATTTATGTAAGGTTCTTATGCAGAACTGCATTATAGTCTGCCATTCGCTGGTGGGGTATAAAATTACAATTAAGTGGTGGAATTACATGGGATAGTTTTAACTCCTCTTATGCCAATTGACGTTAGTCTACTAGAAACTCTAAACAATTTTATTTCAATTTCACAATTCTCTTGCTTATTGCATCAATAAATAAATTGCCGGGTTTTCAATGTGACGAAAATAAGTTATGTACGGATCGCAGAGCGCAACCCAAACCCTGATGCAAAGTGGTTCGTTTTTGGTGTGACCCGAATATGAAAATAATGAATGGCAAAACAAAAACGGTGGAAGAGAACCAGACTCGGCTGCCGGTTGCCTTTTTTTTTTTTTTTCCTGTTCGGGTGTTCCACTGCGACCAGTTATTAGATCTATTGTTGCCGGTTGCCTTCCTGAGCACCACGATATGCCGGAGTCAGTGTCAATGTTTCCTTTTGATGGCATTGCAATTGGCCATTGGCGGGAGGTTGGAAGTTCCCGCGAGGGTGGGTCGCCGTGACAAGTTTAAAAGTGGAAACAAAAGCCGATGGAAGGAACTTTTCTGTTTACCTTTATATCAAAATCCACTTTTATCTGTGTCTTGCGGTTGTGTTCCGTAATGTGGCGTGGAATCCAGCACCGATAGAGGTGTAAGAAGATGCTTTCCGGTTTGATTCGTCGGAACGCCGTAGCGACGACTAATGTTTATTTAATTTGGTTTTGATTTATTTTTCTTGAATTTCGATCCGATTTGAAGAGTGTGGGTTTGTGATATGATCCAAGTTTGTTGATAAACGTGTTTAGGTTTAAATTAAAGCGAATTGTTATACCATACATCGAATCGTGCAAATACAATAGGTATTGCACAAACTGTTTGAAATCTACTGTATGACAAATCCCCGCGTGCTTTTCTATATATTTCTTGTAGTTTGTGACATTGTGATAAACTATTAAATTTGATTTTTTTAATGTTCCTTTGTACAGTTTGATTATAGTGAAAGGAAAGCACAAAGCAAATAAAATATTTCACATATGGAAATAGATAAATATACTGTAAATAAATTAATCAAGATTGAGAATTGCCAGCGGCATTTTACTCGGCTACTGCGTGCCGATAGAAGTTGATTTAGTAGAAGTTCAAATTAATTATGCATTTCAGATTGAACTGACCGTGCCTAGAAATGCACTACGTAAGTTAATTGAAAATAGTACCCGGTGTGCTCAAGTTGCGTGCCAGAATCGACTGACAACCGGACGTCAAAATTCCATTGCCGTCATAACTAGAGGATGATCGTTATATAAGGAAAACCAAGGGAATCGAAAATTCGACATTTTCCATTGACACACAAAAATGGTTCACGTACGATAAAAGGATTTCGCAACGAATTGATGTTTATAGCGACGGTATGCGTTCATTTATTGCCTGCCCTTTGAACCGCCTTTGGTTGTTACTTCTCACGCAAATCCTCCTGTGTTCCAAGTTCAGTGCCGTACAGACCCACTGAATTATGCAGATTTATGCAAAGCTGGCCAGAAAAGCCCACAGTACGGCAACGACAAAAAAACGCAAGAAAATGGATGCTTCCGTCGTGTCGTACCTTCCTCCCTAACTTGATTTGATGGGTTTGTGTTGTGATGGTGCAATGGAATGTGGTAAGCATCAACAACAAAACAGCTAAACGTAAATGTTTCGGAAAAACTTTTGCGTATAAAATTCGTACTGCTGCTGCTGATGGCCCTCTTGATGTCCGTCCGTCCGGACGAGTTACGAAACGTGCATCGGCCGAATGATGATGATTCATGTTGATTGTCTGCGGCCGGGCTGGGTGGAAGTCAGAACGGAGTGGAAAATTTCAATTTCATTTTCCAAGTATTTTTCCTTGCCGCACTTCGTTTGAAGGGGAAGGAAATGAATGGGAAATTGTAGAATTTTGGTCGGTCAAGTTTGATAGGTCTGTAAATGGGGGGGTCGATGAATTATTGACTGTTTGACGTTGATGGTCAAGATTTCATGCTTCATGCTGTCTTCAGGGATCGTATGTTTTGGTAATAACTGGTAATGGAAGGTAGAGATACATTTATTGCTTTCTGTGTGCTACGAAGGAACAAGTTTGAAATTGGTTTTGGTTTCCAACGATGTAGTTGGAATTGCTGTTCAATTTAAAAGATTATATTTGCGTAATGGTATCCTTTGAGCTTAGTACATCCAGTTGAGCTCAACTCATTTTAAGATGGTCATCATAGTTATTACTAGGGCAAACGAGGGTTGTTCCGTAAATGTTTGTCCACCAGGTTCATCATAATCAAAAAACCACTTAGTCATATGTTTGGAACCAGGCCAAATGGTATAATAACAAAATGTATCTCCAGGCCTCTTCGAAAAGGTTCGTTTTAGAGTGATCATTGAGCCTTTGTGAACACTTAGTATAAAAGAAAAGAAGGGTGACTGTTATGACACATTTATTTGGCGATCCTGCAAGGAGTGTATACCAACGTTACTCGTCAAATCACTCATCATGTTATGTAAAGGGTGTACGGAATCAAATTGCATCACTTTCAAAAGTTGATAACATTTCGCCTCCTGGGCTGATTTCAACGAAATTTTGTGGAAGACGGCTTCAGCATGTGTTATTCACACTGCGTGAATTTCATTACGAAATTTCCAGTAGTTTCGAAAATACAGCCGAAGGAATAGGACGTGTGCAAATAAATCTTGCGCATTCACCTCCATATTCCACATCTCATAAAAATATATTAGTAATCCAATTATGTGCCTCTGACCCCAAAATCACCAGAATTGCGGCCGATCGAAAAATACTGGTCTGGAATGAAAACACGAGCTTCGGAAGCCTCCGAAATTGATCATTACGGAACACAAAATGTTGATTTAGCCTTTCGCGTCAACATTTCGTATTGGTTTCTAACTCCAACGTCAACATTTTCGATTATCCGACTAATACAAGTAAACTTTCCAAAAAGCTTTCTGTTTTGTCGCTTCTATAGTAAAATACCAAAATCAAAAAAATAGGAAAAGCGCTGAAATCTAATTTTGGACTGATATTTGTCAGATGTTGGGAGTGCATCAATCTCATTGTTCAGGCCGGTTCACAGTGCAGCACTTTTTTGATTTTTGTAATAGTTAGAGGCGTTCTAGCATTTTATTTGTCGTGTCAAACAGAGTAGCACAAACAGAGTAGCAGTTTCTGCGAGGATTTCTCTCGATTTGTTAAACGGAGCAAACGGAGTTTAAAAGTTTTCTTTTTGGTTACAATAGCTTTATTTATCAAGAACACGCAATCGCACTGTCTCCAAGTATAGTGTGATGGAATTATGTTTTGATAGAAAAGTTCTACAATACCGCGCGGTTAAGTGAAATGTATTCGATTAGCAATATTTCGATTAGGGTAATATTATTGATGGCTAATGTTGTTAGGCTTCGAAAAAATGCAGCTCTGTTTGAATGTTTTTGATCTATGAAATATGAAAAATATATGGATGCGATGAAAAAAAAATCAACAAAAAGAGTTTGATTGGTGTAGCTGTGGATAGATCACAGTTACGCGTGAAAAGACGCCCGCCTTTAAGTGTTTTTTTCTCGCCGTTGGTGGGACGCCCACATCAGGAATAGTGTTGTTGTGGTTCACAATTCTGCGTGGACGCTCGCAATTAAGAGTTTCAACCTCTGAATTGGTGGAACGCCCGTAAGGGAAATGGTGTTATTGTGGATAAGAATGATCGCAATTATGCGTGGTGGGACGCCCGCATTTAAGAGTTGCTTTCTCTTCTAAGGTGGGACGTCCGTAAGAAGAATGGTGTTGTTGGAGATGTTGAAACTGGTTCCAAACTTAATTTCCGAGCAGGGTTTTTATTGTAACAGCTTGAAACTAAATAGTTTTCATTAGACATTAATCCTAACTTAATTAACAATACTTGCATAATATAGTTCTTGAATTCACTTACCAGTTCAACTCGATGCGAATGCCTGCGTGCTTCGGTGAGATCTAAAATTCACTGTTTAGATAATCTGTTTATAATTCAATTGATTTCTACTTACATCTAGCTTTTTATAACTAAAACTAATAAATCTTGATAGCTCTTAATTTCCCTTAGCTCCACTGCACGCAATATGTATTATTTATTATTTATTTATTCAGACTAAGGCCGAAGTGGCCTGTGCGGTATATAAGAGTCTTCTCCATTCGGCTCGGTCCATGGCTACACGTCGCCAACCACGCAGTCTACTGAGGGTCCGGAGGCACGCAATATGTATGTTGTTTGTTTACATTTACGAATTCCTACTCTGGTAGCACACTTCATAATATTCGCCTACCAAAAATTAAACCACTTTTACACCTAATCAATGTACCTGCCAAAAAGGCTTTTCGAGTCTTTCTGCATTTGAATTAGGGTGTTGCTAACAGAGGATCTTAATGATCACAATTTTGCGTGGTAGGACGCCCGCCCACATTTCAGAGTTTCCTCCTCTGCGTTGGTGGGACGCCCGCAAGAAGAATAGGGTTATTGTGGATCAGAATGCTCGCGTGGTGGGACGCCCGTAAGAAGAATGGTGTTGTTGTGGATCTTAATGATCACAATTCTGCGTGGTGGGACGCCCGCATTTATAAGTTTCCTACTCTGCGTTGGTGGGACGCCCGCAAGAAGAATGGTGTTATTGTGGATCAGAATGATCGCAATTATGCGTGGTGGAACGCCTGCATTTAAGGTTTATTCCTCTGAGTTGGTGGGACGCCCGCAAGAAGAATTGTTTTATTGTGGGTCCGAAAGGTCAAAAGTGCTCGAAAAGTTTTTTTTTTTTCATTGTGAATAGATATCCCCCACGATTAAAAGTTGTTCATTATAAAATCTATTATCAAATTCGAAGTAAATACTAACGAAATCTAATGAAATTCGAACCAAATTATTATTTAAATCAATCCAAAAAAATGAAACAAATTGAATCAAAATCTAATCCAAAAGATAATCCAATCCAATTCAAATTCAATCCATATCTAATCAAAACGTAACACAATACAAACTTTCCCAAAATACATTCAAATTCAATCCAATCAAAATCCTGTTCTAATACAAAACAAATCCAATGCACATCTGATCCAAATCCAATACAATCCAAATTATATTTAAATCCAGTCCAAAATCAAACCAAAATCAATCCGTACCACAATGCAGACGACAAACCAAAATCCATTCAAATTTAATCCCAATTCAATCCAACTTAAATTCAATCCAAATCTAAATACAATCTGACTCCAGTCCAAATTCAATACAAATCCGACTGAGATCTAAATACAATCCGAATCCAATCCTATTCCAATCCAAATTCAATACAAATCCAATCCAATCCATTCCAAATCAATACAATCTTAATTCATTCCGAATCCAATCTAATGGAAATCCAATCCAAGTTCTATCCAAATCCTATTGAAATCCAATTCGATACCAAATTTAGTAGAAATCCAATCAGAATCCAATCCATATGCTCATTCAAACTAAATTCAATCCAAATGCAATCCAAGTCTGATACAAATCCAATCTAATTCTAATCCAAAACCAATTCAATCCAGTCAAAACTAAATTCATTCCATATCCAATCGAAATTCAATTCAGATTCAATCCAATACAAATTAATTCCAAATTTAATCCAAGTCCTACCCAAATTCATTCTAAATCCAACCCCAATCCAATTCAGATCTAATATAATCTTGCTTTATTCTAAATCCTGATTCAAATCATATTACAAATCCGGTATTCAATCCAAATTTAATCCAAATCCTATCAAAATTCAATTGACCTAAACCGGCCTGAGTGGGCCCTCCTTAGCAGTGCGGTAAGACGCCAGCTACAAAGCAAGACCATGCTGAGGGTGGCTGGGTTCGATTCCCGGTGCCGGTCTAGACAATTTTCGGATTGGAAATAGTCTCGACTTCCCTGGGCATAAAAGTATCATCGTGTTAGCCTCATGATATACGAATGCAAAAATGGTAATCTGGCTTAGAAACCTCGCAGTTAATAACTGTGGAAGTGCTTAATGAACACTAAGCTGTGAGGCGGCTCTGTCCCAGTGTAGGGATGTAATGCCAAGAAGAAGAAGAAACCGGCCTGAAAAATTCACCCGATGTTCATTTAAATTCGGGCCAATCTTGAAAAACAGCAATTTTGTATTTTAAAAATACTTAGGGGCGTCAAAAAATATGGGTCCAATTTTTTGACGGGAAATCGAATTCCAATACAAATCCGATACAAATCCAAACTAAATCCATTATTATTCAAATCGGGAACGTAAACAAAAATCCAAATTCAGTCCAAATCTCATCTTCATCTAATCCAAATCATAATCGAATTTAAATCCAATTCAAATTCAATACCAATCCAAATTTAATCCCATCCCAATCCAATCCCCATTTTATCCAAATCCAATCTAAATTCAATCCAATCCAATCCAATTTCAATACAATTCAAATTCATTCCAATACCAATAAAATTCCAATCCTAATTCTAATCAAATCTTTACAAATCTAATCTAAATCCAATCCAAATTCAATACAAAACCAATTCGAACTTAATCCAAATTCAATCCAAATCCAATCCAAATATAATCAAAATTTCTTCCAAATTCAATCCAAATCAAATCCAAGTTCTATACAAATATGATGCTAATCCAATGCAATCCAATTTCTATTCAAATCCCAGCGGTTCTCAACCTTTTTCTTGAGAGGTACCCCTTCGAACTTTTGCATTAATTGAGGTGCCCCCTCTCGAAAGAAGGCTTCCAATCCTCTTGAAAAAATAATTCCGAGCCCTTTGAAGGGAAGCTCCTTTTAGCTTTTGAATCCCTTTAAAGTAGATTTCCGCGCCTCTTGAATAAAGGCTTCTGAGCTTCTTGTAGATAGGCTTCCGAGCCACTTAAAAGGAGGCTTCCTTTGCATCTTGAAAGGACGCTTCTGAGCCTCTCGAAAGCAGGCTTCCAATCCTGTTGAAAAAATAATTCCGAGCCCTTTGAAGGGAAGCTCCTTTCAGCTTTTGAATCCTTTTAAAGTAGGTTTCCGCACCTCTTGATTGAAGGCTTCTGAGCCTCTTGTAGATAGGCTTCCGAGCCTCTTCAAGGCGGTTTTCGAGCCACTTAAAAGGAGGCTTCCTTTGCATCTTAAAAGGACGCTTCTGAGCCTCTTGATTGTATGCTTCCAAGCCACTTGAAAGAAGGCTTCCAAACCACTTGAAAGTAGATTTCCGAGCTTCTTAAAAGCTTAGGCTTACGAGCTTCTTGAAAGAAGGCAACCTAACTACTTGAAAAGAGGCTTCCGAACCTCTTGAAAAATGGCTTCCAAGCCTCTCGAAAGTAGCCTTCCGAGCCTCTTGGAAAAAGGCTTCAGAGCCTCTTGAAAGTAGGCTTTTGAGCCTCTTGAAAGCTGATTTTTGAGCCTCTTGAAAGGAGCCTTCCGAGTCTCTTGGAAAGTGGATTCGAGGCCTCTTGGAAGGAGGCTTTTAAATCTCTTGAAAGGAGGCTTCTGAGCCTCTTGAAAAGATCTTGAAAGTAGGATTCCGAGCCTCTTGAAAGGAGTCTTTTGAGCCTTTAGAAAAGGAGGCTTTTGAGTCTCTAGAAAAAAAAAGGCTTTTGAGCTTCTTGAAAGGAGGCTTCCGAGCCTCTTGAAAGAAGGCTTCCCGGCCTCTTGAAAGGATGCTTCCGAGCCTCTTGGAGGGAGGCTTTTAAGCCTCTTGAAAGGATCATGAAATGAGGCTTCCGATCCTCTTGAATGGAGACTTCCGAATCTCTTGAAAGGACGCCTTTGAGCTGCTTGGAAGAAGGCTTCCGAAAAGCGTAGAAGGATGCTTCTAATCCTATTGCAAAGAAGCAAACGAGCTTTAATGAAAAAAAAATCATTTTGCTCATTCGACGTTTTGTTCGTTTGTTTTTGTACATTGTGCTGGTTGTAGAAGGCAGGATTCAATTGGGATTTTTCGATACCATTGCATATTATGTACAATATAATTTTTTTAAATAAAAAATACACAATTAACAAAAAAAAATCCATAGTTTTTTATTGGAATTGTAATACGTCCGCCATTACCCATTTTTGTCCGAGGTACCCCCTAGGTGCAGCGAAGGTACCCCCAGGGATACCCCCTAGGTGCAGCGAAGGTACCATCAGGGGTACATGTACTCCAGGTTGAGAACCGCTGCAAATCCGATACAAATATCTAAATCCATTCCAAATCCAATCCAATCTAAATCCAACCTAAATCCTATACAGATACAATCCAAATTTAATCCAAATCCAATCCAAATACAATCTAAATCCAATTAAAATCTAATCCAAATTTTATCCAAGTGCAATCCAAATCCAATATAAATGCAATTCAAATTCAATCCAAATGCAAAAAAATTCAAATATAATCCAAATCATAATCCAATTATTAATCCAAATCATAATCAAATTATAATCCAAATCATAATCCAATCCAAATTCACATCCCATCCAAATCCAATTCAAAATTCAGTCCAAATCTTATCCAAATCATAATCCTATTTTAATCCAATCCAAATTCAATCCCAATTCAAATCTAATCCAAACTCAATACAATCCACATTTTACCCAAATCCATTTTCAAAAATTCAATCCAATCCATTTGTCGAAATCTGCTTCGACTAGCGATCTACCGAACTGACAGGGAATTCTTCCGAATTTGTAAGCTCCAGAGCAATCTGTATTTCACAGCTCTTTATTTGGGAGTTTATAAATTTCCTGCATTGTGTTGTACAAATGAAAATATATACCTTCTTAATACTAGTATTTAAGTAACATAATTATAAATGATCCGTCACCGAGGTCGTTATGAGCACCTCTGTTTTAATTAAAGGTTTGATAAACTTACGTTTAGTATGCCTGTATGGTAGCTTCGGTAGCTTGGTCGATTCAAGAGAGGGAATACTGTAAATACATTTTCTTTAAGGAACCTAAGTTGATACTCGCCTAGTTCATGACTTACCGGGTTCAGTGCATGGGTTCATAAATTCAGGTTAGCCCGGAGTCGATCGATGTGATCAATAGATATAGTTGTATCTTCTAATATTATTAATCAATTAGGTTTTAAGTTATAATTTTAAGTAGTTGTAAATTACCTTTAGTTTAGTAGTAATTCACTAGAATAATAATAGTTCACTATATAGACAATATGCGTAGATATTTAGAATTTAGAATATAATTATAGAGCTCATAAACGTGTTCTTTCCAATTAGATTGTTTTTGTTGTCTTCTGTTTTACTCACGGTTAGTGACAGGCGGAAAGCCTGTCACTCCAGTTCAGTGTGCCCATCAACGACAGGCTGCTGATGCGGATTCTGCAACGGGTGCGTGTTGGCCAATAGGGTAGACCACACCATTATAATCCAATTTAAATTCATTCACATATCCAATCGAAATCCAATCCGAATTCATTCCAATTCCAATAGAATTCCAATTCTAATTAAATTCAAATCCTATACAAATTTAATCTAAATCCAAATTCAATACAAAACCAATTCAAATTTAGTCAAAATTCAATCCAAATATAGACAAAATTTCTTCCAAATACAATCCAAATCAAATCCACGTTCAATCCAAATATGATGCTTCTTCTTCTTCTTCTTATTGGCATTACATCCCCACACTAGGACTGAGCCGCCTCGCAGCTTAGTGTTCATTAAGCACTTCCACAGTTATTAACTGCGAGGTTTCTAAGCCAAGTTACCATTTTTGCATTCGTATATCATGAGGCTAACACGATGATACTTTTATGCCCAGGGAAGTCGAGACAATTTCTAAGCCGAAAACTGCCTAGACCGGCACCGGGAATCGAACCCAGCCACCCTCAGCATGGTCTTGCTTTGTAACCGCGCGTCTTACCGCACGGCTAAGGAGGGCCCCCCAAATATGATGCTAATCCAATGCAATCCAAGTTCAATCCAAATCCGATACAAATATCTAAATCCATTCCAAATCCAATCCAATCTAAATCCAACCCAAATCCTATACAAATACAATTCAGATTCAATCCAAATGCAATCCAAATTCAAATATTATCCAAATCATAATCCATTTATAATCCAATCCAATCAAAATTCTAATCCCATCCAAATCCAATTCCAAATTCAGTCCAAATCTAATCCAAATTTTAATCCAATCCAAATTCAATCCCAATTCAAATCTAATCCAAATTCAATCCAATCCCAATACAATCCACATTTTACCCAATTTCAAAAATGCAATCCAATCCATTATAATCCATTTCATTCACATATCCAATCGAAATCCAATCCGAATTCATTCCGATTCCAATAGAATTCCAATTCTAATTAAATTCAAATCCGATACAAATCTAATTTAAATCCAATACAAATTCAATACAAAACTAATTCGAATTGAATCCATATCCAATCCAAATATAATCAAAAATTTCTTCCGAATTCAAATCCAAGTTCAATACAAATATGATGCCAATCCAATGCAATCCAAGTTCGATCCAAATCCGATACAAATATCTAAATCCATACCAAATCCATTCCAAATACTATCCAAATTTAATCCAAATGCAATTCAAATCTAAATTCAATCTAAATCCAATCTAAATCCAATCAAAACCCAATACAAATCTAATCCAAGTTTAATCCAAGAACAATCCAAATCCAATGTAAATGCAATTCAAATCCAATCCAAGTGCAATCCAAATCCAATTCGAATGCTATCCAAATTCAATCCATTCAAAATTCAACCCTAATCCAAATTTAATCAGATTTTTTTCCGAATGAAATCCATTTCTTCCGAAAGCAATCAAACCAAAATTCAATACAAATCCAGTGCAAATCTGTTGCTAATCCAATCCAAATCCAAGTTCAATCCAAATCCGATAGAAATATCTAAATCCATATCAAATCCAATTCAAATACAATCCAAATGCAATCCAAATCCAATCTAAACCCAATCCAAATCCAATCCAAACCCAATCTAAATCAAATCTAATCTAAGTGCAATTTAAATCCAATATAAATGCAATTCAAATCTAATCCAAATGCAATCCAAATTCATTCAAAATTCAATTCGAATTCAATCGAAATCCAATCCAATTCCAATCCAAACCCAATACAATTTCAATTAAAATTCAACCCTAATCCAATCCTAATTTAATCCAAATATAATCAAAATTTCTTCCGAATGCAAACCAATTGATTGCAATGCAATCCAATTGATTACAATGCAATCAAATCAAAATTCAATACAAATTCAATGCAAATCTGTTGCAATTTAATCCAAATCCAATGCAATCCAAGTTCAATCCAAATCCGCTACAAATCCAAAATAAATTCATATCAATGAAAAAGTATCGCTTCGGTTCAGTTTGTTCTTCTTCCCAAACATCTTGGGGATTTTGCAATATCATTTTGCGTTCAGCCTCTTGCAGCCATCAAAGGATGTTCAGCACAGCAACAATCTGTTTCTGTTGTTTATAACCTCTTTAAGTAATCAGTTCTAGCGAATTCAAGTGGCTAAAAAATCCTGATTACTGATTTTTGTAGAATAAATTTCTTTCCACGATTTCAGTTTCCACTTCAATTGATTTTCCAACAAATCACATGGGATTTGAACCCCTGATTGTTTTCCCCATAATCATCACCCCCGTTCTACCCCTGCGAAACAGCTGCGAAAATAATTTCCTCTCATTATTGAAAGCTTTACGTTGAAATTACGACCCCGCACCAATAAAAAATGCAGGTGAATAAACATTTAGAAATACGACTTTAATTTCGAAACCCCACGCCGGCCTACTATATTTGAATGTTTATCCCCTGTTTGAGCCCCGCCGCCCCTTAGTATTCAGTATTCAGGTTGAGAGCCGCCGTCGTTTTCCATTTTTTTTCCCCACCATCTACAGAGAAAGCAATTAACAAGCACTGGAAACTGGAAAGCAAGAGCAGCTTCGGCAGCATCCGCCGCCCCCTCTTCGTATATAGCATTCAAGGATTCGTTTCATAACTTTTCCTTCAATAGTGCCCACTGTTGGTGGAACTCATAAATGGGAAACTCGCTCAAAGCCCTACATTTCGTAAATTAGCAGCACATCCGCTTTCCACCCTTGGAAGTGCTTCTACTCCAGGTATCTTGCGTTTAATGGTTACTGTTCTTAAATGTAGCACGCATTTCCGACTTTGTATTGCTAAGTGTAGTGATGAAAAAAGATTTTTTTGTTGTCTCCACTTCAACTGATAAAAGCTACATGAAACGTTTTGATTGCACACTATTCACTATTCTAGAATACGGTCTCCGATTTGAAACAATTGAAACCAAGATTCACAAGGATTTCCCTTCCGCACGCTTTGATACCATTGAATGAGCTTTAAAATGGGTACTCAACGACGATGGCACGGGATGATACCGAGAGTGACTCGGAAAGTTATCGTTCGACTGTGCTTCCCATACAACATGAACCACTCAAGTCAATTGTATCGTCGAGCGGAGGAGCCTCGGAAGTCATTGGTAACTATGGATAATAGAGCCATTACAAGATAAATAAAACTCGATGGAAGGGGTTTTGCAATATTGAAACAGCACGCTCAGCAAAACCTCAAATTGTCATCCCATCTGTTCGAAATCGCCAGAAATTTGAAACAATTCGAACCGAGCGGCGTCGACCATCAAATGAATGGTTATAGTGTGCATACGCAAATTGCCATTGGGTTTTCCGAGTCCGGGAATCGAACTCAATTCTATGTTTACGCCCCAGAACGACTCCATCGTCTTCACAGCACCCGTTCCAGGAACAGCTTGTTTTATTCAATTTCCTCGAAGTGCCGTTTTTGCGATCCTTGTTGCGTTCATCTCTTCTTCTGAAGAAAAAAAAAGCTGGGGGATCGGTTTTATAGCTGCCGATTCGTGGACGTGCACCGGAAGAGCGAGCCCATCAGAAATTCTGTTCAGGTTCCTTTTTTTTTTTTCTTAACACCGAATGCCGTTCTGACTTTCGCTTCCGACGTGGTAGACACTCCCTTTTGAACGCCCCCTCCCCCAGGGTGCATTGTTGTGCACCCTCGGGTACGATTGTATCCATTGTAAACTAACTTAATAAAAGCAAATTTTGCAACCGAAAATGATACTGC
The DNA here is from genome assembly GCF_024139115.2 of Armigeres subalbatus. NCBI lineage: Eukaryota > Metazoa > Arthropoda > Insecta > Diptera > Culicidae > Armigeres > Armigeres subalbatus. The sequence continues at coordinate 250,809,678 of NC_085141.1, forward strand.
TTGTTCGGGAATGATGGTGTTATCTTCACGTAGGTGGGAAAACAAAGTGGGTGAGGGTTTCATTCAAAGAATTCTTTTTTTGGTATCCTTTAAATTTTCAGGAATTTTTAAAGATAGGAAAACAAGAGGAGAATGAGAATATTTTTTAAAAAAATCGTTTGTTGTAGTATCTGTGCCTTTAGTTGCTATCCTTAATCAACAATGGGATTTTTCCAATATTTATCGAAACTGTCGATGAAATTGTTTCAATTTTTTATGAGTTCCCAGGATTTGGCACAATTTTTATCGGAATTGGAACAATTTCCTTTGGAATTTTTACAACTCCATTTGGAATTGGAAGAACTCCTTTCGGAATTGACAGAATTCCTTTCGGTTTTAGCACATTTCCCTTCGGATTTGACACAATCCTCGTCCTAATTGGCACAAATCCCTTCAGCATTGGAACAATTTCATTCGTAATTGGCACAATTCCATTCGGAATTGGCACAATATTCGTCGCAATTAGGTCAATTGCCGTCATAATTGGTTCAATTTCCTTCTGAATTAGCACAATTTCTCAAAAAATTGTCACAATTATTATTGTAAGTGCCACACCACAGCATTGCATTGTTTTCCTCTTCAATGGCTCGTAACAATGTGAATGTCAATGCCTCAAACATCTAGGATTGAGTCTGTCAATCTCATTTTACATAACATGCGCATCCGACAGTATGATCTCAATTTAATTCGTCTCGATTTTATGAGTACTCCCCACATAAGGAAAATATTGAACCGCCAGATCAGAGTCAACTGGCGTCAACCAACATCACCAACAAGAAACCGGGCCATATCAGTTTCCAGTTTGACTCTCCGCTTACCTCGGCCGCGGTTGGTGCTCGTCGTTTGTTTTATGCGTATCCGAACGGCCCCTACTCACTTTCCTCGTTATCCGAGCCGAGACTTGGTAGGCCCGTATACGAGTGGGAGGAGGGTTGTCAATGAAAACCGTTTAGCTCCCGATTTTATTGCCGTTCCGTTTATTTTCGTTCCGGGCTTTTTTTTTATTGCAGTTGGCGGGTCATTTGGCGCGCTGAGAACTTTGACTCCTACGGTTACCCCGAGGCGTTCTACGCTCGAATTACAAAACTTCCAGCCTACAACCCACGCTCGTTCGTGATTTCGCTGATTCGGATATTCTGCTTCGAACCACTCCACGTTTCTCCGGGGCTCATTTTTCATCGTCTTCCTGGAAAAAGGGTATTAAAATTGGTTCATTTTGTGGGCGAGGAAGTCATTCCAAGTTGGTGCGTTTCTGCGAAGAACAGAAAATAGAAATCTTCTTCTGCTTGATCTGCCTGCTCCGTGGTGGTGTGGTGGTGGTGGCTGCCGCGCCGCCATCGTCACCCGAACCTAATACCATCGACACTGACTGACTGGGACAAGGCACCCGCGCAAGGACATGTCTGCAAGTACCAACACGCGCCATTTAATGACGGGGGGTTATGTGTGTTTGTGCGCGCGTGGTCGATGATGTGAGCGATACCGTCGAAGAAAGTTTATTTTTTCGTTGCGTCTTTGGGCGGATTTTCGCGGTGGCACACTTGTTTCTAAGGGCACGTGGCACAGCTACTGTTACTTGACGAGACTTGCTGTTATAGGAATGTGGTAGAAATAATAAGTTGAGCATTGGGTATCATGCAACGTGGGATTGAATTTTATTTCCCTTACTTAATAACTCAGTAAATCAGTCTGCGTCCAATTCAACAAGTGAATTGTAAGTCACAGTGATGTGTGATATTTTTCAGGAAATGAACTGACGGTAATTAATCATTTCATCGTCGAATTAGTAGTCTATCGTCCATGATAAATTGAGATAAACTGAGACATAACTCCACGGCAAGCGAAACCGAGCTTTGACGATGATTTCATTTGTACGCCTCGTGCGAGTGACTTATCTTGTGCCGAACAATTAATTACAATAATAATAACCTGAGCACAAAACCCGGCTTTGCATGCAGAATCAAATGAAAGCGACTCTCGTCACGTTCCTCAAAGTGCTACGAACATGATTGGGCACAATCATCCTAAGCTTTGTTCTCGATTATTAAGAGACTACCATTTACATCAATTTGCTATTCAAACTTATCCATTCAATATCTCAACTAAGGTAAACGAAAGAAATGGTTAGCTGATTATTTGTGATTTCTCTTATCCAATTCGCAACCATTTGTAATGAGATATGAACGACGAGGAAATATTATTTATTCAGGATGTCTGCATCAGCGGTTTCTTTGAAATAATATTGCGAATGGTAATTTTTATGGAACGGTGAAGCGATGCATCAAAGAATATTCGTGCGACACCACATACCTGGGTATCTGGTAGGTTACAGCGACGTACAAATATGCTTGCCGTATTGTGGAGCGCCATAGATAATAGTCGGTCTTGGTCGATTTTCCTCCAGTTTCCATAATCGTTTAATGTCCCCAGATCTGATTCCCCACCAGGCGTGCATACAGCGTGCTTTTCCATGGAGTTGCCGGCCTATCACCGATTTTCTATTATTTGCATATTATTCGGTAACTGCACGGCTGCACGAAAATTTGTTAAATATCTTGGATGTGCATATGTATGGCACTGTCACATGTTTTAAAATCGAAATGGACAAATTGATAAGAAATATGCGAAAAAGAATCCACGTGTCTTGGAGGGACTCGAATCCTCAATCTTCTACTCTCTAGATAGGTGTGATATCCACTACACAATCAGACCACTTAATGGTTCCTGTTGGTACTCGGATTATGACGACTTTTCCGCAAACGGGACCTTTAAGTGGTCTTGTTGTGTCCCTCCAAGACACAACATATCTTTTTTTTTATCTTTTCTATCTTTTTTTTCATTTCAAAACATGTGCTGTGCATGTTTCACAGCCGATTGTCTGTTAAATATTGTTTACGCTATTCCTTCTTTTGTCTGCTGTATTTCACTTGATGCTAAATGTCGAGACTAAGCAATTCTTTATTTCCGCTGAGCTTTGCTGATGTTAAATGGATCTTCATTTTCGATAAATGTTGTTAGTTTTTAACAGAAAAAAAATAATTTCAAATTAATTTGGAAAACCTTTGATTTATTAAACCTCTCAATGTCTCATGCTTTGACGTTGGACAACGTCTTATCCGAAGGCTCTTGCGATGGATTTTGGAGATTATATATCAATCTACTTGTCTACTCGTCATCAATTTGTCAATTTTATCATAACTTTTTATTAAAACTATTGAAAAATTCAATTATTTTCCTACTCAGTAAAAATATTAGAACCAGTCAATCTCATTCATGCATTCCCAACACGGACATCAAAATTGTATAAGTTACGGGCCTTTTGACCCATCGTTTCATTTTTTTTCTGGGTTTAAGAAGACCCATGTTTCGCGCTCGCGCGTCATTTCTATTCGAAGATCTAAGGTGAGTGGTCATGGATAGCGGATAGAACGATGGCGTTGATAGCAGCCCCAGCGGCACTCAAGTGATTTTTTTTTTGCGCATGGTTCTGGATTTGGTTTTGTTGCAGTTAATAGGGAATGCGCATTATTGAAAATGAATCGGTTCTTTTCAGAACCTAAATTTTATAGAAGAAAATGTTGAACCAAAACAAATTTTCATTATAGTGCAAATCATCATCGCTTGGCGACAGTAGAATCACAAGCGTACGGACTATTAAGTGGTTGCGGTTAGTGATTCGGAAGGCGCATTATTGGAAATTAATCGGTTCTTCTCTGGACCAACATTATATACTAGTGAAGGTTTAGCAGTGTCAGTAATGTGCAATTTGATCTCAAGAATCTGATTTGCAACCAATAAATGTTTTTTTAATGTATTTTTGTTGCTTATGGCCATTTTGTATGGAAAACAATGCTATGGGGTTTACTATTTCTGGGGGTGCAGATTTTTTTTTGAATTCTGGTAGAGAGAAGGTCCACTTAGGCAGCGTTAATACATCGGCCGGATTCCAACAATTTTGATTTCTTGTAAACATTTTGCTTTAAGATTAACATATTTTCGACGGACACATTATCTTTTTATTTATTTATTACCAGACAAAGGCCGGAGTAGCCTGTGCAATACATAAAAGTCTTCTCCATTCAGCTCGGTCCATGGCTGCACTTCGCCAACCGCGCAGTCTGCGAAGGGTCCGCAAATCGTCCTCCACTTGATCGATCCACCTTGCCCGCTGTGCACCTCGCCTTCTTGTTCCCGTCGTATCGTTGTCGAGAACCATTTTCACCGGATTACTGTCCGACATTCTTGCTATGTCCCCGGCCCACCGCAGTCATCCGATTTTCGCGGTGTGAACGATGGATGGTTCTCCCAACAGCTGATGCAACGCGTGGTTCATTCGCCTCTTCTTCGTACCGTCTGCCATCTGCACTCCACCATAGATTGTACGCAGCACTTTTCCTTTCGAAAACTCCCAGTGCGCGTTGGTCCTCCACGAGCATCGTCCAGGTCTCGTGTCCGAAGAGAACTACCGGTCTAATAAGCGTTTTGTAGATAGTCAGTTTGGTACGGCGGCGGCCAAAGTACGTACGATTTCCTGCCATGATGCGTCTCCGAATTTCTCTGCTGGTATCATTATCGGAGGTCACCAGTGAGCCCAAGTACACGAATTCTTCAACCACCTCGATTTCGTCACCACCGATACAAACTCGTGGTGGGTGGCTCACATTGTCCTCTCTTGAGCCTCTTCCTATCATGTACTTTGTCTTCGACGTTTTGATGACTAGTCCAATCCGTTTAGCTTCGCTTTTCAGTCTGATGTAGGCTTCCTCCATCCTCTCAAAGTTACGTGCCATGATATCAATGTCGTCGGCGAAACCAAATAACTGGACGGACTTCGTGAAAATTGTACCACTCGTGTCAATCCCTGTCCTTCGTATTACTCCCTCCAAAGCGATGTTGAATAGCAGATACGAAAGACCATCACCTTGCCGTAACCCTCTGCGTGTTTCGAAAGGACTCAAGAATGTCCCTGAAACTCGAATTACGCATATCACCCGATCCATCGTCGCCTTGATCAACCGTATCAGTTTATCCGAAAATCTGTTTTCGTGCATTAACTGCCATAGCTGGTCCCGATCGATTGTATCATATGCGTCTTTGAAGTCGATAAATAGATGATGTGTGGGCACATGACGTATGGCGAACACCTGGTCCGTGGTGGATCGTTTGCCCATAAAACCCGCCTGGTACTGCCCCACGAACTCCCTTGCAATTGGTGCTAGTCGGCGGCATAAAATTTGGGAGAGTACCTTGTAGGCGGCGTTCAGCAATGTGATTGCGCGGTAGTAGTTACAATCCTTATCGCTCTTTTTGTAGATGGAACACACGACACCTTCCATCCACTCCTGCGGCAGAACCTCTTCCTCCCAAACCTTGGTAATCACCCAGTGCAGCGCTCTAGCCAGTGCCTCACCACCGTGTTTAAACAGCTCTCCTGGTAGTTGGTCAACTCCAGGGGCTTTGTTGTTTTTCAGCCGGCCGATCTCCTCCTGGATTTCCTGGAGATTCGGAGCCGGAAGTCGCATGTCCTGCGCGCGTGCTCCTACGTTCATTACCATACCGCCACCGTTGTCTGCCATATCGTGATACAGGTTCTCTTCGTAGTGCTGCCGCCACCTTTGGATCACCTCACGCTAGTTTGTAAGAAGGTTCCCGTTTATGTCCTTACACATATCAGGCTGCGGCACGTGGCCCTTCCGTGAACGTTCTAACCTCTCATAGAACTTTCGTGCGTTATTAGCGCGGTACAGTTCCGCCGTCTCTTCACGATCTCGGTATTCCTGCTGGCGCTTTTCCTTCGAAAAATCGAGTTTTGTCTGTTCCGCGCCCGTTTGTATCGTGCCTCGTTCGCCCTCATGCGGTGTTGCAGCTGCATTCTTATCCTCAACTAACTGCTCACATTTGCCGTCATACGAATCGTATCTCTGATCCGGGGGTACCGTGCCAAGTGCAGCAGTTGCGGTGCTTCCAATTGCGAATCGAATATCGCTACAGCCATCTTCAAGAGATGCTGCGCCTAGATGCTCTTCCGTTGGGAGTGCCACTTCCAGCTGCTGCGCGTATTCTTGAGCTAGTCTACTGTCTTGTAGCCGCCCAATATTAAGCCGCGGCGTCCGACTTCGACGCGTGTTGTACACCGTCAATAGTTTTGAGCGCAGGCATATTGCAACGAGGTAGTGGACGGATTCAATATTCGCACTGCGGTAAGTGCGGACGTTCGTGATGTCGGAGAAGAATTTACCTTCGATTAGAACGTGGTCGATTTGGTTTTCCGTTTCTTGGTTAGGTGATCTGCATGTGGCCTTGTGGATATTTTTGCGGGGAAAGAAGGTGCTTCGGACTACCATTCCGCGGGAGGCTGCGAAGTTTATGCATCGTTGGCCGTTGTCATTCGATACGGTGTGCAGACTATCCGGTCCGATGGCCGGTCTATACATTTCCTCCCTTCCTACTTGCAAGGCAGTTCATGTCACCGATGACGATTTTGACGTCCCGCAGTGGGCATCCATCGTATGTCTGCTCCAGCTGTGCGTAGAACGCTTCTTTCTCGTCATCGGGTCTCCCTTCGTGTGGGCAGTGCACGTTGATGATGCTATAGTTGAAGAAACGGCCTTTAATCCTCAGCTTGCACATCCTTGCGTTGATTGGCTGCCACCCAATCACACGTTGGCGCATCTTACCCAGCACTATGAAGCCGGTTCCCAGCTCGTTGGTGGTGCCACAGCTTTGGTAGAAGGTAGCCGCTCGATGCCCGCTTTTCCACACTTTCTGTCCTGTCCAGCAAATCTCCTGCAGCGCCACGACGTCGAAGTTGCGGGGATGTAATTCATCGTAGATCATCCTGTCGCAACCTGCGAAACCTAGGGACTTGCAGTTCCATGTTCCAAGCTTCCAATCGTGATCCTTTATTCGTCGCCTAGGTCTTTGCCGATTATATCGAGTCGCATTATCTCTTATATTGTTCGTAATTATTGGTTTTCCAGGCGGCTTATTGGGCCTGCGCAAACCTCCTGCCTCGCCGGAGGGCCATCGTGTCAGGGCTGTTTAGCGTCCCACCTAACACCAGGACATGGGCTTGTGCGCTTTGAGCGGCACACGGTCGCTTTGGCGGAGCCTACTTGCGGATACATGCAGCTTTTTATAGAGGTTTAACAGGGCCCACTGTCAAACCCCACCACATCCTAGGCAGGCGCCACAACTCGCAGATGGCCTGGAGAGGGGTCGTCAAGCCCTTGGACATAGACCCTGCTGCCCCCAAATGTCTTCTCGTGACGGTCCCAAATTTGAAACTTTGGAATGACCCCTTATCTTACCGAAATACGTAATTCTACGTCAAAAGTACTTACCATGTTGTCAATGCTACATTCATTGAAAATGAAATATGATGTCTGTGCTAGAGAATGCATGCGTATTGAATACCAGGTTGAACCTGGTGAAAAAATGTGTATTCCCCCTGTTCAGTAGGTACTGGGATTAAAGATGATATTGGATTGAAAATTTACTCTGTTAAACTGTTAGCAATTTTCATACTTATTTGAATACGGCGTTGTTCTGTTGCTCCCAAGCAATTATGAGTTACACTTTGAAGAAAATTCGTCTCAGCTCAAACTTCTCCCATGTAATATGATGGTTATGATAAGAATCTATTTGTTTTTCAATCACAAGCATCAACAAAGCTTATGATTTGTACTTTGAAAAATATTTGTCTCGGCTCAACGGCTTGAAATTATAATTCTGATAAGAACCCGTTTGTTTTTTTTTTTTTCCCTGCCCTTTGGTTCAGAAAGGGTAACGACGCGTTCTTCTAACTTGGTCGAGGCAGATTTCAAGTGTGAACAAGTTACTACATGGACGTTCTAAAGTGCCTGAATGAAATGTGTAGCTTGTGAGGAGCCCTTGAAGATGTGATGTTGGATCAGTATCTTGATATTAATCAGAATTTATAATGTAAATTATTATATTTTTTTTAATAACACTACTTTTATTTCGTTACGTATTTAGTATACTTGAGTTTTAACTAAAAACACAATGTCAGTTTTGATCACAAGTACAATGTCGGTAGTAATTACAAACTTATACTTATCAGTATTTTTTACTTGATTCGCGATCCTAATTAAAAACTCCGATATAATAATATTCATAGTTTATCGCGTGTAGTCTGAACGTTTTGTTTAAAATTACAAGACCTAATAATGATCCATAAATTGCATCCGCTGAACCATTCTGAACGGCCGTATTGAGAATATCACCTATAACACCATATAATCCGGCATTGATGCACTGATTTTACGCATGTGCATGTGATTCAACGGACATCGTATCCTGGAGCCTTGGATGGTGGTGCAGACAGGTAGAGGTCCTTTTCATCAGTGATAATGATCTCTGCTATGCGGCAATACTTTTCTGAGGCGTTCCCTGATGATGATGAGTCGTAGCCACGCTTAAACATAGCTAGGTAGGAATTAACCAGTAGAAAATATCATCAAGACATTAATAGGGAATTGACTACTGAGTAGAAGTTTTATCAAAACTAGGAACGTGGCACCTTTTTTATTTTGTTATGTCTCACTTTAACGAGCCATAATTAAAAATACCACAAATTAAAAACGATGGTATGCAAACAATCTTACATTGGTTTCATTCTCGATATTTTTTTCTAATAGATAGGAAATAGGCGTGATGAAGCTGTACTTTGCCACCGAAAAGTGAATCCTATAGTTGACCACGACCCATAAAATTACAATAATGCTACGCTTGTATGTAAGGCTTTGAGACTATTAGACAACTTAAAGACCATTTCTTCACGTTTATTTAACTCTTAAGCGGTGCTTACTTATACGCTTGAACTAGGATACCTTTAGCAACCTTTAGCAACTCCCATACCTTTAGTGACCTTTAGCAATAAAGACAATGAACTGACATCAAAACGTAACATAATCTACAATGAGTATAGAATTGAACTGAATAACGTAGGAAACATAAGATAACTAAGACAGACAGAGTAATAATGGCACAGTGAGAAACATTCGACATAATTATGACTAGATTAACAGTAGATCCATAGAAATAAAGATCTACCATAAGACTTCCTAAGCCTATCAAAAATTCGAAGCTCAAGAAATGTCTGTAAAATGATTACCTGTTGAATCTTATTCGGAGGCGATTTCGAAGCTTTTGAAGACCAACAGGCCCATAGCAACAGTATTCGTTGAGAATTTTTGATGATTGCTGGGCGCACGGTTCTGAAGTGTGGCCTGGTAAATAGACTAAATAGATTCCAAAATAAATTTTAAACGAGTCATATTTATCAAAATCTAGTGCGTTATTATTGTTTCAAAATGCATTTCTTTTCGAGTTTTCTCTCTTTGTCATCATATCTCCAAAAAGACTGACTCTCGCGATAGATTATAAGCTTATTATTTTTTGAGCTTCATTTGTTTGATGGAAACTGCAAATTTAGAAGAAAAAATGACCGACTAGTTTTTTGTTTGCGTTAACATTGTAGTAGGGATAGTAGTGATGATTGCTGATCTCGATGAAATTGTGAAAAAAATGGTTGTTGATATGAAAATGGTGATGTTGTGTGGTTATGCAAGTGTTAGTGAAAAGGTTAATACACAAGATGATATTGGTGGTGTAGACATAGTGACAAAAGAAGCTAGGTAAAAGATAGAGTTGATTTAAACGGGATGGGAACATGTTCGCAGTGAGTATGAAGAATGAAATGCAATATTGAGTTGAGGTGCTAGAAGTGGGAATTTTTTTTATAATTATACTAGAAATAATGTAAAATATTGAAAACGATAATAAGTGATGCTACCGGGATTATTTTATAGAAAACTATTTGAATCAGAGCTAAAATTAGAGTTATTTGCATCAGGCCTTAACAGTGACCATTTGAGCTTAGAAACGTCTGTTAATGATCAAAATAGAGGCTCGTAGAAGCAAATTTAATCATCGGATCAACAGGGAATAGACATAGTGTTAAGTTGGAGTGATGAGTGATAGTTATAATGGTGAAAACGGTGATCAGTTATGTTATTGAAGGGGACTATTTAATAAAACTATTTGGATCAGGCCTAAAACAGTGACCATTTGAGCAACGTGGCTTAGGAACGTCTGTTATTGATCTAAAATAGAGGCTCATAGAAGCAAATTTAATTACCGTGGGGAATAACAGGGATGGACGCGGGAGAGAGTTTGGGTCGAGGGACTGCCAACGGGTTAACTAAAAAAAAAAAAAAAAAAAAAAAAAAGATAAGAACCCGTTTGTTTTCAGTAATGCACCTTCCCAATCACAAGCAGCGACAAAACCGAAGCAGAATCTAGAGAAAATTTCATTTCATTGCTACTGACCCCAATGTCAGCCACTCGATAAGTCACCTCTAAAACGCGATAGACACCATTCATGCGAATCAATTTTCGCAGCATCCTCCTCCGAAGAGCGCTTGTGCTGCTGCCCATGCCAAGCGATAATAATTTGCACTTTGAAGAAGTAAAAGAAAAAGAAGAAGAAGAGGTCCCGGTTATGTACGAAAGCGCTGGCATCAAACGAACGAAAGACGGAGCAAACAAGCCGATGCCAATGAAACGGCTCCCAAAGGGGTGGGGCCTCGAACTCAATGCAAACGTATTCTGATCAGCCGAAGTCTGGTTTTCTCGAAAAATCGGCAGGACAATTGCATCGCAGAGCCAACCAGACATCACCGGCGGTGAAAGGCTGCGGAGAAGTCAACAGCGATGATGTTTGCTAAGGGCGGTGGCAGCGACGATAATTGCTACGAGCGGCGGCAGCAAGGCTCGAAGGCGTCGAGCATTATAAACAGCCTCGTAAACGACATCTTCGTGCGTGTCGAGCTGGCCAAGCCCGCCGTCTCGGAGGGTTCCAAAGTCGTCACCAAGTAAGTCAGCTCCTAGTGAATAAACGAGGACGTAGCTCCACTTGAAACGTTCCTTTTCAGGGCCACAGTCCCACTCAAAGAGGAGATTATTTTTCGTACCGCGCACGCCGGAAATCAAAATTTTGAAATGAATTTCCACTAGCCAATTTATGATTTGCCGCTGGAACACGTTAGACGTCATCCATTCTAATACATTGTCCCTGCAAAAAGCGCATGGGCTGCTACCGTCAAAAAATTTTGCCCGTCACCAAGTGATTATGATTTGCATTTTATGCAAATTTTTGTCTCGGCTCAACCTTCTCTCGTGTAAAATGATGATTTTGTTTCCAATAAACAGCAAGAATACCGAAATCAGAATCTTGAGAAAATCTCATTTGACTGCTAACGCAACTCAATGATGTGAGACGTCATCATTGTTTACTTCCCGTACTTTTACTGCTACCTATTCCAACGTTCTACCGTCGCCAAGCGGTTATGATTTGCACTTTGAAGAAAATATTTCGGCTCTACCTTCTCTTGCGTACAATGGTAGATTTGACAAGAATCGATTTTGATCCACAATGCGCCTTTCTAATCATTCATAGCAAACAAACGATAGTCCGTACCTTGCGTAAAATTTTCACTACTTTGGGTTAATTTATCAGGGTCGAAACGAGAAAATTGAGCCATGGTCACCGGCTCAATGATAATTATTTACCAATATCTTTTGACATAGTGAATAAGTTTATTGTCTTGTTTCTCTGTTTAAGAGATCCTAGAGGTGGCTTTTTTTGTCCTTTCAGAGGTCTGTAAGTTCGAAGTCCGGGATCCGAAAAATGTGTATCCTCGGCTGAGGCAAATTCCCCTTGGCTGTCAAAATTTCAGCTCTATTGGCCAACTACAAGCCGAGATACAGCCCTCCAAAGTTGGTCATTTTGTATAAAAACGGCCTCTGGTCTTATAGTTTTGTCCGACACTGTATAGATGCACAACTAAGTTCGTTGTAAGTTGATGTTTAAAAAATATCTAAAATTATTAAAATTAAAGATATTATACTTTTATATCAAATCGAATTTAATTATTTGAAAACTTTAATTCGCAAGGTTTGAATTTCTTTATTAATTTTTAAATTTTAGGAGGGGGAATGACGGCTTTGGCAGGTTTTGTTCTATTATTGGCAGGGGGTTTTTTATGACTGCCTATGCTCAAATTTGGCCTAAACATTCTTTGCATATCAATTTGGTCGACAAAAACCCCTTTGACAATAATTAGGGGTGGTGGAAATTCGCGATTTCGCGGAAGCCGTGATATTGCCTAAGTCGATTTCTTGACCTAGTCAATACCAACTCGACAAACAAAGCATTTTTTGACGTCTTGAAATTTTTTTTTAATTGCAAGGTCCGAAATTGGTCGAATGTTGAGCCAACCGGGTTTGAAGTTTTTACGATCGGTCCGATTACTGGATTCGCAGCCAGCGAAGTTTTTGTATGTTGATGACCTGTTCGATGGAATTTCAGAATGTGCCAGCAACAAGTCTATGATACAGGATGAGCTATCGGCCTACAAACATGCCGTTACGGAAATACAGGAATATTCCGATCCACTCACGTTTTGGTTTGCAAACCGAGACCGCTTTCCTCAGCTCTTCAGATTAGCGGTGAAATATCTGTCTATTCCTGGAAACTCGGTAGATCCTGAACGTAGTGTCAGCCAGTACAATTTAATCAACACCTCCGAGCCCAAAAGTTGACGGAAAAAATTTGGTCAACCAAGTGCTTTTGACCAGTAATGCAAAGAAATAATAAAAAATAATTTGAAATTGATAAACGCAACAATTTAAATAAATATGGAATCTATAATGTCTTTTTTATTTTCTGTCCCAAAATATAATTTACCGCGAAATTGCCGCAAATTAGGTATCAGATTTTCTGAATTGGCTGCCCGCGAAATTTTGAAAATTTTCCCGCAATTTTCACCATCTAACAATAATAGAACAAAACCTGCCAAAGCCGTCTTTCCCCCTTTATTTTGTGTTATTAAATTTTGTTTTTTTTTTATTTGAAGTCTTGCTATTTTAAAAATTAATAATTTTATATGTTGCTATTTTGTTGTTTTTTAAATTTCAAATTATCAAATTCTAAGTTTTAGATTGAAGTTGTTTTTTTAAATATTGGAATTAAAAAATATAGAAATTTAATAAATTTAACATCTAAAATTTTTAAATATTAAGGTTTAGATATTTTTAATGTATTTAATCTATTTCTTTTAGATTCATTTTTATTTAAATTTTCGAATTTTTAAACGTAGCTCCATGTAAAGTGGTGTACGTTATAATTATTTAGCGTTGAAAAGGTCATAAGCAACAAAACTGCACACGAAAAACATTCATTGAGTCATAAATTAAGTAATTTTAGGCAGGACGACAAAAAAACCAATCTAATCGCTAGGAATCGAGATATTGATCCTTGACATGATTTTGTATAAAAAAGGGCTGTACGGTTACTTATTTCAGGGGGGTGTGGATTTTTTTTAAATTTTGGTAGAGAGAAGGTCCACTTGGGCAGCGTTAAGAATTCAGCCGCATTCCAATAATTTTGATTTCTTGTAAACGTTTGCTTCCAGATTAAAAATTCAGTTCCTCAACATATTTTCAACGGACATATTATCTTACAATCAATAATAAACATGCGACTTTTGTAGTTTTTTAATCGATTATAATATCGCAAACATTAATGAGCTGGTTGCAATTAACAACTGTTTTGAATGAAGACGCAAGATCATTTCATGCATATTACTAGCAAACAATTTGAAATTTTCAGAAAATGTGCTTGTTGGATTTATGTAGATTTTTTAAATTTTCTTCTGAAACTGGATATTTTTATTATTCTCCTTCCACAATATGTTTCCCAAAATTTAGAACTAATAAAAAATAATTCTAAGCACAATCGGAGCACTTTTTTTAGTCTTTTTTTTAGAGGGAATCTTTCGACTGAGAAAACTTGCAGTAAAGTGTTCTTCGGCGTTGCAGTCTCAAAGAAATTAAAAACTTTTTAGTTCCAATGTCCGACGATTCGATGTATTTAACATCTTTTTCAAGGATTAGAAACAATAGCTTTTTTGTCTGGTGGCTCTGTTAGTTGAGCAAAAGTGGTCCTAATGATTTCCAACATTCACACACTTCGTACACTGAATACAATATTTTTAGTCAGAAACTTAGCTAACTAATAATTCCGACTCAAAAAAGCTATTAAAATTTAATTGATTTCGATTTTCTGACTAAAAATTATGTATTTAAGAAGAAGTGTGTGAATGTTGAAAATCATTAGGACGACTTTTGCTCAATTGACAGGGCCACCAGACAAAAAAAACTATTATTTCTAATCCTTGGAAAAGATGTTAAATACATCGAAAAGTCGGACATTGAAACTACAATTTTTTAATTTCTTCGAGACTGCAACGCTCAAAATTGTTTTTATTCAATCGCTGTATGCATGTTGATTTGCTATCAGACTATTTGGCCGAATGCCGTTTTGCCGAATAGTAGACATTGTTTTCCCTTGGATTGCGAAAAGTGATAAGTGAGAAATGAGAAGTGAGAAATAAGAAATTCAAAATAAGAGTGAGTACACTGGGGTCGCGTTTTACGCGTTTAAATTTTATCAATTTCTCGGTCTAACTCAATTTCCACAGCTTTTAAAATACATTCTGATTTTTCTTCGATTTTTTGTGGATTTTTTCGTTAACTCAATGTTTAATAAATCCAAAGCATTGAAATAATCAAAAACAAACCGCGTAAAAAGCGACCTCAGTGTAATGGGAAGTGAGATGGGAAAATTCATAAGTGAGATGTAAGAATCGAGAAGTGAGAAGTAAGAAATGAGAAGTAAGCAAGAAGAAGAAATGGAAATTCAGAAAAGTGAGAAGTGAGATCCATTTAATGAGTAGAAAAATAAGAAGTAAAAAGCGAGAAGTGAGGAATATTTGGTGTGGTATGAGTAGTCAGAAATGAAAAAAGCAAGAAAAGAGATATCAAAACTCATTCTTTCCGTTTTCCTTATCCTTCTCACGTCCTTCTCTCTTATTCTATCCTCCTACTTCTTTCCACCTTAATCTTTATTTCTTTTTCTCCTTCGTCCTTTCTTCTTTCAAATCTTTTTTCTGCCTTCCTTCTTCTTTCTTCCTTTTTTCTTCCCAGTTCTACGATGATTCAAATGGATGATTCAACTCGTCCATGATTTTTTAGGTGTTGAGTTGGGTGTCGTTTCAACTCACGAGTGATTTGAATCGTTCATGAGTTTTTCCCAACACTTATCTTTATTCTTCCTTTTTCCACTTCTACTTCTACACTCTTCCTGTTTTATTGCTTTTGCTTCTTACCTTTTTTCCTCCCTTCTTCTCCCTTCCCTTCTTAATCATTCCATTTTCTTCATTCATCCTTCTGCCTCATTTCTCAAGTCCCGCTTCTCTCTTACCAATTATCATATCATAATCATATACATTTTTTTTCACTACTCACATCTTATTTCTCACCTCACACTTCTTACTTATCTTATCTCACTTCTCACAATTCTTTTCATTTGAATTTAAATTTCAATAATTTCTTGTTTTTTAATGCTCAAATCTTAAAATTTTTGTTCAAATTTCAAAATTTTAAATACATGGAGTTTGGGGAAAAAAATATCCTAAAATTTTTATATTTTTATATTGAAATTGGTCTATTTTTTGGGAAATAAAAAAAAGTTGCTGAGAAAAAAACAAGAGTTTGTCTCTAATTTTTGGTCATATTTTGTACTTTAGCTAAACCGCTCCATTACTTGAGCCAGATGTTCTTCGTCATTGTGCTGTGTAGCGATGCAATGACGGGCGGACAACTCCCCAAGTCATGACGTAATTTAGTTTCACTGCCACTTGGAGCTGAAATCCCTCAACGGTTTTGTTCCGAGCGCCTTATCTGCTGTTTCA